>NW_024412707.1:587321-680481 GCF_014898765.1 Herpailurus yagouaroundi | reverse complement strand
CCCCGCCCCCCCCCCAGTTCATGCTTCTGCCCCCTCCTTCCCCAAAAAAAAAAAAACGTTGAAAAAAAAATTTTTAAAAAAAAAAAAAAAAAAAAGGTACCCGGCTGGAAGTAAGGAAGCATGAGTTTCAGCCCCAATTCAAATTTCCCAGGTAACCTTTGGAAAATCCCTTTCTCTGAGTCTTAGTTTGTTCTTCCTTGAGACGGTTGTACCAGATCATCACCAAGGTCCCTTTCCCAGGATTCTATGATTCTGAATCCTTAAAGGAAGTCATATTTTTTCCACAAAGTACTCATGCAGAACTGAAATATAAACTGTTGAACTAGAACGTGTGTTTCTTTAGAGCCACTACTACCAAAGACCAACACGTATTAGTGGGGAGTAACAACTAGTCTGTCCTGTGGACGGGTGACCAGAAATCAGAACAGATGCTGACGGCCCTTTGTGGGCACCATCCAGTTGTCTAGCCATGGATGAATGAGGTAATCCCTTTGCAGATGCTAGGGTAAAACATTTTTCTCTAAAGTGATCTTTTTTTTTTTTTTTTAAGTTTTTATTTATTTATTTATTTTGAGAGAGAGAGCATGAGCAGGGGAGAGGCAAAGACAGAGAGAATCCCAAGCAGGCTCTGTGCTGACAGTGAGATCTCACGAACCATGAGATCATGTGAGCAGAGATCAAGACTCAGATGCTTACCCAACTGAGCCACCCAGGTGCCCTCTCTCTAAAGGGATCTTTAGAGAAGAATCTGTTAATTATTTACTGAAAAGGTATTTAGGATCCTTAGGTGTGAAGAGGAATAGTAGAAATATGAAACTTCTAGAAACTGACACCATAGGAAAAAAGAACAGTGAGAAGTGCTTGTAATACTCATACAGATTTAAAGTCCGTTTTTAAAACTTAGACATCTAAGGGGTGCCTGGGTGGCTCAGGTGGTTAAGCCTCCAACTTCAGCTCTGGTTATGATCTTGCAATTCGTGAGTTCAGGCCCCGGGTCAGGCTCTGTGCTGACAGCTCAGAGCCTGGGGCCTGCTTTGGATTCTGTGTCCCCCTCTCTCTCTGCCCCTCCCCTGCTTGCATTCTGTCTCTCTCTCTCTCAAAAATAAACATTGAAAATTTTTCAAAAAAACAATAAAACTAAAATTAAAAAATAAATTTCTAAAATTTAGACATCTAAAAGTATTTTTATTATTCACTTTGCAGGTAAAATTATTGTTTCATACATGCAGCCATTTATTCAATCAGTATTTGCTTAGTGTCTACTACTTACTGTTAGAGTAAACAGTAAACATTTTACCTCTAATTTGCCGTGTAGGGTGTTGCTGGCCCTCCTACTACAAAGAGCTAACTTCCTCATTATATTAACAGTTCCTAAAAATAAGAAAACAGCAATCCAGCTAGGGTGAAAAAGGATAAAAAATATGAATAGACCATTCACAGGAAAGGAAATCAAATGATTTTATAAATTTTTTTTTTCAACGTTTATTTATTTTTGGGACAGAGAGAGACAGAGCATGAACGGGGGAGGGGCAGAGAGAGAGGGAGACACAGAATCGGAAACAGGCTCCAGGCTCCGAGCCGTCAGCCCAGAGCCCGACGCGGGGCTCGAACTCACGGACCGCGAGATGGTGACCTGGCTGAAGTCGGACGCTTAACCGACTGCGCCACCCAGGCTCCCCTCAAATGATATTAAACGTGAAGAGGTGTGCTTCTGAGCTTCTGAAATCCTTAGGTATCTTTCATACCAAAGTTGTTTTCTTCTAGTATTTTTCTAGTTTCATCTTTTTGCTTAAATTTCTGCTAGATCTAGACTATGTTTTGGTGGAAATTATAAAGTAGAAGTCTAGCTTTAATTTTCCTCCCAGAAGGTGGCTCAGTTGTCTCAGTAGAAGACACGTTTTGGTGTTTTGTTTTTTTTAATACAGTGCCATACTTGTCAATGTCAAGGCCATATCTATAACGATCAAAAAGACAGGGGCACCTGGGTGGCTCAGTCAGTTAAGCATTCGACTCTTGATTTTGGTTCAGGTCATGATCTCACAGTTGGTAAGTTCGAGCCCCACGTTGGGCTCTGAGCTGACAGGATGGAGCCTGCTTGGGATTCTCTCCCTCCCTGCCCCTCCCCTGTGCGCGCATGTGCTCTCTCTCTCTCTCTCTCAAAATAAGTAAATAAGCTTAAAAAAAAGACAGAAAGGGCCCATGTTTCTTTTATTTAGCCAGCAGGTATTAGATGTCCTGTATCAGTCATGGAACTAGCTATTAAAGTTGCCAGCAGTGATCTAGACCTCAGGCTGCTCCTGTGCTGGCAGGGAGATGAGGCAGTAACTAACTGTGGCACAGTGCACAGTCCATTGTAATGGACTGGGGACAGCAGGAAATGACTCATACTGTTATGGGTGTTAGAAGAGCTCTTTAGAGTTAGCACTAGAGCCCAGCCGTTACACGGCCAGGCTGCATTCTCCAGCCTTGGTAGTACATTCCAAGCAAGGGAACAGAGGCTTAAGAATATGTTTTTCTTTAGACAGTGGTGTCCAATTTAATTGGCCAAAAGCACGGTCTGCAATGCTAGAGGTTGTGTGGGGCAGGCAGGAAGGTAGATTGGAGCCCATTGCAAGGGGCTATTAAGTTCTGGGGACTGGATTCCCTGGCCAGTGGATCTCAGGCCCAGCACCCAGCTGTGGATCAGAAAGACCTGAAGAATGTGGCCTGGGCATCTGCATTTTATAAAATGTCCCAGGGCATCCTGATGCTCAGCTGAGGTGGAGGTGCTGCCCTCAGCCCTGAGGAGTAAACAGAACCATGGCCTGGGAGGAGGGCCATCTGCCCTATTCCAGCCCATCAGCCCAGGTCCAAAGGCCCCGAAGCCTTCGTAGCATGGATCTGGGGACAAGACAGACCTGAGGTCATGGAGCCATGTCACTGTCTCCCAAAGGAACCTAAATCCCCAAGGTCATCTCCGAGCCAATTCCATTGCCCTGATTTGTTCAGTGTCTTCAAGTTTCCCTAACTTCTTTTTCTTACCTCAGGTTTCTTTTTGCTTATTTATTTGTTTTTTAATTAAACTATGCCCAACAGGGGGCTCGAACTCATGACCTCGAGATCAAGAGTCACATGCTCTACCAACTAAGCCAGCCAGGCACCCCTGTGTTTTGGTTGTTGTTGTTGTTGTTGTTTTTAAGTAGGTTTTGTGCCCAGTGCAGAGCCCAACGACCTTGACTTATGACCCTGAGATCAAGACCTGAGCTGAGACCAAGAGTCAGGCACTTGACCGACTGAGCCACCCAGGCACCCCTGTTTTTTGTTTTTTAAAGTGAATTTCCTTCTAAGGGGTATAGATTCCATTAGAAGCATTATTATTTTCTACGTGTCTTTTCTTCTCTTCAGGAGTCAGCGCTGACAGCAGTGTTGAGCCAAAAAGAAGAGCAGAGCAATTTCTGAACTTCATTGCCATCTCTCTGAAACTGGAGTGGGAAGGGCCAAAGCCCTTGGCAGCTTTAAGACAAGATGAGGACCGTGCTCATGGTTGCAGAAAAGCCATCCTTGGCCCAGTCTATTGCTAAAATCCTCTCTCGAGGTAGGGAAGACCAACGCGGTGGGGGGGGTTGGAATCTATGAGCGTGGTCATTTCTTTCTTTTTCCAGCTCTCTGGAGTTGACTTGGTTCAAGATAGCAAGTGCTAACGAGGCACCTTGGTATCAGTCACTGGGGGATGCATTTACTGCCGCACCTGGTATGAGCCAGGGCTGGGACTCCAAAAAGGTACAGGCACACTTCACAGCATAACACCAGGCAGGCTGCTGTCAAAGTACTGTGCCTCTCATGTTGTTGGTCATAAACAGCAACCAGCCCTGGTAACTTACCCAGAAAGAGAATTCATCGGAAGGAAGAAGACAGAGCCAAGACCCCACCCTAGTCTAAATTTGACCCCAGTCTGAGACCCCAGTCTAAGTCTGAGGCCATGCCGTGGACATCGTCACCACAGGACCCTTGCCACTGGACCCTCAACCCATGACTGCTACAGCTGCAGCCTGTGTGCTTATGTCACTCAAGAGTAGCCACTAGGCTGACCCTTGGCTGCGGTCCTCCTGAGACACCAGGACACTAAGAAAGGGAACATATGTTCCTTACCCTAACTCTGGCCACTGGGATAGTTGGTGGGGTGCTACTTCCCCTCCCATCTCTGAATTCCCTCCAGAAAGGAAGGGTGTTTGCATGCTGGGTACCCAGAAATTGCAGATGTCCACCATGACCTCCCCTTGGCTAGGACAGTGGGCTAGCATCCCTCCAGAAGGGAGGGGAGAGCTGAGACATGTCCGAGGGGAGCATGAGAATATCGTGGAATTTGATAATGAGTCCCTGGATACCTTTGAGTAAAGTTTGAAAGAAATGAGGCTGAAATGCAGAGAAAGGGCCCAAGAGTGTCTGCTCTTAAGAGTGTTCAGAGAGGGTGCTCCTGGCCTTCAGAGACACAGGGCTCTGCATTGAGAGCACACCATACTGGTTGGTCAGCAGCGGTGTTTTCCGTGAGATCCATGACCTCTCAGCACTCCGTTACCTGCAGTGGCCCAGAGAACATCATCACTGACCAGTCTGGGGAAGGGGTACTCTGGCCCTCCGAGAGGCAACACCAGGGCCTGGGGCCTCCACAGCAGTTGTGGCTTGCTGGAGCAGCCGTCACTGCACTTCTGCCCTGTAGGAAACATGTCCTCACGCAAAGGGCTGAACGGAACATGCTCAGTGCACGAGTACACAGGGACTTTCGCTGGCCAGCCCGTCCGCTTCAAGATGACATCTGTCTGTGGTCATGTGATGACCTTGGATTTCCTGGGTAAGCCCCCCATGCCCCTGCTCACTCTCCACCCTGCTAAGGGAAGCCCTGCGAAGTGCTCCCCTGGGTCTTTTTGGAGCCAGGGGAGGACTCCAGGCAAGGAGTTTGTGCAGAACCTGTGAGTCCTAAGGCCAGCAGATTGTGGAGGGTTGACACAGGGTCTCTGGGTGACATGCCCAGAACCCTGGCTTTGGAGCTCAGTGCCCCTGGGTCCCCATCCCAGAGGCACCCCTTAGTCACTGCACGCCCTATGCTCCTTCCTGTGCTTCCTGGAGGCAGAGAATGCCCACCTTAGGGGGCCTGGCCTCTGCAGGCATTTGGGAGGTGGTTCCTGCTGAGTGTGACTATTGTCCAGTGGTCATTCAGTGGCTGTCATTGTCATCCTTGTATCATTGTTGTGTCACCTTGGAAGAGCCAGCATTAGTACCCAACAGAGCTAGGTGCAGGGCCCTGTGGTTGACAAAGAGTCGGCTGGGACTGGGGCTTCTACAAGTTTCTGTTCCACAGATGTGAAGTGGGTCTTACAACAGTGCCATCCACTTCCCAGGATTGTTTGAGGACTAAGTGTGACAGTGAAGGTAAAGAGCTTAGCACACAGCAAGGTCTCCTTCCTATTGCTCAGTGACAACAATGACATCAATTCAGTTGTGTCGCCAAGCATTTGGACTGAGTTTTATCACCAGCTGGCAGTTGGGGAGCTAGGATTTAAACTTGACTTGAGGCACCTGGGTGGCTCAGTCAGTTAAGCATCTGACCGGCTCAGGTCTTGATCTGTGGTTCATGAGTTTGAGCCACACATCAGGCTCTGTGCTGACACCTCAGAGCCTGGAGCCTGCTTGAGATTCTCCCTCTCGCTCACTCTCTCTCTCTCTCTCTCTCTCTCTCTCTGACCCTCCCCTGTTCATACTCTGTCTCTTTCTCAAAAGTAAATAAAAACATATAAAAAAAAATTTAACTTGACTCTATCTGACCCTATTCTCCCAGGCTACACAAAATGGAGACTAAAAGAAAGCTGGAGGGCTAAGCATGCAAGCACTGAGCCCTGAATAGAGAAGTAGGTGGATGTACCAGATAAGAGGCCCAAAAGATTGATTCCCCACAGGGATCACCTGAGCACCTGTCAGTGCCAGGTAGGGGGAGAGTTACAAAAATTCAGGCTGGAAGAGAAGACAGAGGTATGAGTGGTATAGTTCAGTGGTCTGGCAAAGTGAGCCAGCCCAGGAATGGCACTTCCAGCCACAGGGCCTGTGCTGAAGTGAGGTTGGAGCAGCAGCAGCCTGGCCCAGTGGTGGCTCCTGTGGGTGGCCAAGGTGTGGTGTCACCTCAGCAGCCTAGGGGAACAAAGGCCCAGCGCTGCCTCCAATTGTGGGATTGCCCTGGGTAAAGTGTTCTCCAAGCCTCCTTTTCCCCGTTTTTGAGGCGAGACCACCACCATCCTCCTGAGGTTATGACGATTGGAGAGGTCAAGCCCTGTGAGCCAGGAAGTGTGATTCAGATGTCACTGTGGCTGTGGTTTGTAGGAAAGTACAACAAGTGGGACAAGGTGGACCCTGCAGAGCTGTTCAGCCAAGCCCCAACAGAGAAGAAGGAAGCTAACCCCAAGCTGAACATGGTGAAGTTCCTGCAGGTGTGTGGGGCGTGCAAGAGCACAGGCACCCGGGGGGGGGGGGGGGGGCCACCCCTGCACTGCAGGAGGCCTCCTGAATCCTTCCCCCTTTTTTGAACCTGGCGGCCTTTGCTGGATGCCTGGGCTGGCCTTGCAACCCTTTCTGAGAGCGCCCCCTGCTAGCCCTCCTGGACAGCCCTGTCATTCAGCCCTGGGGAGCAGAAATTCTGTTTTTTAGATTGTTTGGCACTGGTGGTGGTTTTTCTAATTTTAAAACAAATGCATACACATGGAAAATATTAAAAAGTAGAAGGAAGAATAAATCATTTATGATCCCACTAAGACAACCACTATTAACATTTAGTCTTATTGCAGCCCTTTTTCTGTGCAGCATTGCATTAATGACTTTTTGTGCCCAAAAAACTAAGTTCTAAGCTAAGTTCTATAAGTGGCTAAGGCAGCCTAAGTCAGCCAGCTCCTCTGCTCAGCCTGGGTCCCACTCGGCACTGGCCCTCCTACTTGGGGCTCAGGGGCCAGGCGGGAGCACCATGGGTGGGCATTGAAGGGCTGGGCTGTGGAGGTGCCAGTCGCTGTGTGCTATGTGGCAGGTGGAAGGCAAAGGCTGCGACTACATCGTGCTGTGGCTGGACTGTGACAAGGAAGGGGAGAACATCTGCTTTGAGGTAAGAGGGGTGCCCACTGAGGTCCTCACTGCCAACCTTCCCACCGACCTCACTTGCAGTCATCCCGTTCTGGGGCTGCAGTGGGGAATCAGCCATGTTGCCTTAGAAATAGCCTTTTTTCCTCCTCTATTTTGAAAATTCCATAGACACTTTCAAATGCAGGGACTCTACCAAGGGTGAAGGAGTGTTACTTCCTCTGCTGGGGCTCACTGTGAGAGCAAACAGAAAGGGCAGAATTTTCTGGGTGGATGGGAGTTTCCCAATCAAGCTGCCTCAAGGAGAGGGTTGGTTTCCAGCATCCTGGCCACTGGGCACCTTTCAGGGACCTTTGGCCAAGGCTGGTTGACACTCAGCAACATTCCTCACTCCTTTTCTCACCTCCAGCCTTCACTGTCCTCTCCCCACCCAAGATACCCTCCCACCTCCTGTCTCCACCCTCCCTGCAGGGAAGCAGGTGCCTGCCTCATCTATGGCTGTGGTGCCCCCACGCTGGTCCTGGCTGGAGGTGTCCCCTAGTGAGGCTCACCCTCCTGCCTCTGTGTCCCCAGCTCTCACCTGGTGCCTGGCACACCCTGGGGCTCAGGAAATGCTTCCCGCATGGCAGAGGGTGCTCAGGGCACCCCAAGTTCCAGCGCAGCACCCTCAGGAAACACGCTATGTCCCTTCCCAGGCACTCCTCTCCTGGCCCCTCCCCTGCAGGGCTGCTCATCCCCTGGGGGGCCTTTGCATCGCGGAGTGGAAGCTCACCAGGCTCTCTCCCCTCAGAAACAAAGGCACCTCTTCCCTGTAAAGAAGCTGCATGGCCAGGCTCCAGTGTGACTCCCCTCCCACAGCACAGCCTTCTTAGTGAGTCTGGCTCCAAGCCCCCGCTGTGCTTTAGCCCTAAGAGGGCCACCGCCCCCACCCTGCCACTCTTAAGCCCCATACCATGGGGGTCCCCTGCGCCCTTACCCCTCCTGTCATTTGCCTTTTCCACCTCATCTCTGTTTTCCTTCCCTGGCTTTTCTCCAGTCTCTCAAAAGTTCCACCTACCCCTCCTGGCACTCTGCCCTCTAGAAAGAAGGGAAGTGGGTCAAGTGGGATGGACTTGGTGACTGAGCTCCCTTGCACCCATGGCAATAGCATTTGCTGGTTGGGCGGGGATGAGAGCAGAGGATGAGAGAAAGGGTGGTAGTAAAAAGGGGGATGTTTGAACAGATTTGTCAGTGGGTGGAAGAGCAGCCATGTAGCAGGAGTTCTGTGGAGAGACTGAGACTTCTGTACAGGGAAGGAGACAGAGGAGGGTCTGGCAGGAGTCACACACATTGAGGGTCAGCCCCGGGCCTCACAGGCAAAATGTGGAGCAGGAGGTAAAGACCTCAGTGGTGGGTTACAGCTGGGCTGCCTCTCCCAGGTACTGGATGCCGTGCTGCCCATCATGAATCCAACCCACGGTGGCGAAAAGACGGTGTTCCGGGCCAGATTCAGCTCCATCACGGACACGGACATCTGCGCCGCCATGGCCCGCCTGGGCGAGCCCGACCATAACGAGGCGCTGTCGGTGGATGCCCGGCAGGAGCTGGACCTGCGCATCGGCTGCGCGTTCACCAGGTGCTGGCTGCCCTCCCTTTAGCCAGAGCCCCTGTCTTTCTGGTCCCTGTTTGCCACCCCAGGACCTGGTTAGCACTAGGCCAACATCCACATCCTAAAACCCCTGAAGAACTGTCTAGCTGATGAGACCACACAGGCCACTACTTGATAAGCAGAGTGTTTGTCTACACTGTGTGGGTCTTCAGGAGAGGGTGGAGGGGATAGAATATAGTAGAAGGGCTTCCCAGACCTGGGATAGGTGGAACCTCTGCTCTTCTCTCTTGCGTTTTGTGTCACGTGTGCACACACATGATTCCTCTCTGCCTGCACACACCCTTCCCAGCCCCCATGCTGAGCATGACCTCACCCTGTCCCCTGTCTTCTGAGCAGGGAAGCCACCTTGGTCCCCTCCCTGCACTCACTAGTAGCCCCATGCTGGATTCACATGGGTGGTTAACAATGGTGTCTGGAGTGAATACATAACCGTAATATCTTTCTCTGCCCCCTCCTCCTTATAGGTTTCAGACTAAATACTTCCAGGGAAAATATGGCAATCTAGACAGCTCCCTTATCTCCTTTGGACCATGTCAAACCCCTACCCTGGGCTTCTGTGTGGAGAGACACGATAAAATCCAGTCCTTCAAACCAGAGACCTACTGGGTGCTACAGGCCAAGGTTTGATTTCCTTTCCCTATGCACACTGGGTCTTTCCAGGTTTGGGCTGTGGACTCTGAGAGTTTTCCATCATCATCATAGCCATGCAAGGGCCTGAGGCCAAGGGCACAGAGGAGAGAGGCCAGAGAGTGGTCTGTGGGGTGTCCAGGGAAGAGACCCCAGCCTTCATAGAGAGGCAGGATAAGGTTAGGCCTGGATGCATTGAATTTGGGTAAGCAGGAATGAACTCCACTTTGGCAGTGTGGGGCAGGGTCACCCCTAGGGCCATCAGCTGTGATGGTCAGGTCCAAGGACTGGACTGAGGGCTATAGGCCACTGACTTTCAAATTTTTTAAAGTCTTAGAACCCTTTCTCCAAATAAAATTCTCCATGTGAGCTTCTTATAAGGTTTAAAACATAATACAGAGCTGGTCTGGTTGATGTAGGACTAGGGGCCCATGGACCAACTGCACCTAGTGGGCAGGGATGGCATTCGAGGCAGAGTTTCTAACACTCCTTAAGGACACAGCCTTGACTTTCGGCTCCCCTCCCACCTGCCTGGTCTCGGGGCAGAAGCCTGGAGTCAGAGCAGTCTTCCCTTGGGATGGGGCTGGGTCTCAGCCTACATATCTGTACACCTGCACACCTGTACAGGTATGACTGTGAGACCTTAGGGCTGGGATCATTTTGCTCCCAGGCAAGGACCAGCTTCATCTCTCTTGATTTTCACTCCTGGCAGTGGGCTTACCTGGATTTTTTCTCTCTTGTTTTGTCCTTTTATACTTTTTCCTCCAGGTTAATGCCGATAAAGACAGATCTCTTCTTTTGGACTGGGACCGAGTGCGAGTGTTTGACCGGGAAATCGCACAGATGTTTTTAAACATGACAAAGCTGGAGAAGGAAGCCCAGGTGGGCCTGCCCCACCCACATCTGTCATGTTCGCTCTGGCTGGGAGTAGACCTTGGAAGCCTCTGGCCAGAAGAGTAGCTTGTGGCCTAGGGTCCCATCTTTCTGTCCCTCTTTGAAACACAGACATCTTTTGGAAAGAAGAAAGGTTACAGAACTGCTTGCAGTAACCAGTGTGCCACATACCTACCCTGTTCCGGGCACCGCCCCATGCCCATGACCTGCCAGGCCCCACAGGCATTATCCCCTTTTGTCAGGATTCCATTTCACACAGATGTCCCCTTTCTGTGATCTCTAAATGCTAACAACTCTGGAGGGACCTGTGTGCACATCAGTGAACCTGCCCAAGGTCACACAGCTAACATGAGATCCCAACCTCAGTCAGCTTTCATGGCCTTTATGGTGCTGTGTTTCCTACTCAGGGTTTTTATGAATTTGAGGGACATGTGCTTGACCTTTAGGAAAAGGGTGACACCACCTGGCAAGGGGCTGCCTACCTGGGATGGAGGTAGTTCTGCCACCATTACAGAGGTCCACAGCAGTAACAGCTACCAGAGTCATGGAGGCACAGCCTGGCCTCCTTCAATCACCTTCTCTTGCCCTTTTCCAGCCTTCCTTGGGTGCTCTCTGCTCACCCATGCAGTTGACTCAGGCTTCTAAAACTTCCTCCAAAGCTGCCTCATGCTTTTATCCTTGACCATGTTCCTCAAGAGACTCACTGCCATCATCTCCAGATCTCGACCCTAGTGATCCCAAGCCTCCACTGAAGCATGTACCCATTTTGTCCCAAATTAACCCCCCACATTGGTCTGTCTGGAATTCAGAAGGCACTGCCTTGGCCATGTCTCCATGGGATTGGGAGAGACGAGGCATTGGAGTTGAGTTTGGATTGTTTTTGTCCCAAGCAAGACAGAGTCCTCTTTTCTAACAACTGTTCTGCCCAGAGTTGGAAGCTGCCTAGTATTTTATCTAAACTGCCTCACGTTTATAAACGTTTCAAATGGTCACCAACATTTGAAAGTCATGAGATTTCGCATGAAAGTCCTGATTTGCAGCTTTTGCTGATGAACTGGAAGATGTAGCAATACTGGTAGGCCCTGGTGGAAGCACTCAGGTGCAGTGAGGGCAGCTGACTGCCCCTGAGACAGGCCTGCACTCCGTGGTCTGCTCCAGCCCTCACCTGCCATCCCCATGGCCTGGCTGCCACTGGCTCCCGTAGGAGTTTGAATTTGCAGCCCTTTCTCTTGGCTCTTCCCTGTTTCTCCAAGCTTTCTCTTTCCCTAGAAAGTTCTCTTGGAAAGAATTTTCTTTCTTTTTCCCTTCCTTGGCCTAAATAAATATTCAAGTCGTGAGACCACTGTGATAAGTGAAATTGAGAAGCAGGGAGACCAAATGAACGAAACCAGACCCTTTGCCCATACCTCCTGATTCTCTATTATGGCCTCTTTTCCCCACTACCCCAAATCCCGGAATCTGTTCTGTCTTCTAGGTGGAGGCCACAAGCCGGAAAGAGAAGGCCAAGCAGAGGCCCCTTGCCCTGAACACTGTGGAGATGCTGCGAGTAGCTAGCTCTTCTCTGGGTATGTAGGGGCATTCCTCTAAAGCCCCCGAAGGGCTTGGAGCAGGCATGCGGTGAGCCATTCAGCCCTGGTGCAATGCCTGGGCTTCCAGGGTGATGCTGACTCTCACGCTCCCTTCATGCGCACTTGTGCTGAGTGGCCCCCTCCCCCCCCCCCCCCCCCCACACCCCCATTGTGTGCACCTGTGCTGAGTGCCTCATGCTCACCTATGTCAAGCCACAGCTCACCTGCAGTGTCATTCGAGGCTTAGTGGGAATCTATGCCTCATGCGGATTTCATTTCCAGAGTGGAAATAAGTAATAACAAACTGACAAACACGAGAGAGGATTCCATTTTGGAAGATTATCGGTTAATATGCAACAGCCCCTTTGGACTTATGTGGGGAAAATAGACCATATTATTGAACATCCATGCAGCTGCTGCCAGGGCCAAACACATGGCAGGCCATGGTCAGAGACCACCTATAGGGCAGGCCTGTGTATCACTGGCACAGTGGAGTCCCCTCAGAGGCATTAGACGATGGAATTCCAGCCCTGGACCCAAACTCTGGTCCAGTGTCAGCTTGTCTACTTTCTTTCTTGTCCTGGAGCCTTGGTTTTCTCACAAGAAAACAGCAGCCATTGTGACCATCTCTCAGGGCTGATTTTTCTAAAAGGATTAAATTATTGTAATGGTGTATTGTAACAGCAACAGTGGTAATGACTGCCACTACCCAAGAGAGATGTCCTGACTTTAGCACCCCAAAGAAGCTTTCCTGGTGTAGGGAGAGAGGCCAGGGGTGGGAGGTTAATGCCCCAGGCTAATGTCCTGCAGGGGCCAGTGTGACCAGTGTTGATGTAATGTCTCTGAGCCTTGTTGCCCCAGGAGGAAGAAGGGGTTTTGACTGGAAAGTTGGCTGTCTCTGACAGCTGTTGGCCTCAAGGCACTGGTGCCTCTGCAGCCTGGGGAAACCTTGGCCAGTGTCCTCAGAACAGCATCTTCAGGGATCCTCGGAGGGCAGTGATGACATTGAGTGGCTAATAGCTGAGTGGCAGCCTCTGCTGCCCTCCCTCAGTAGTCCTGGAGTCCCACGAGGACAGAAACACCCACGGAGCTCAGAACAGGGGGTGTGTGCTAATTCTGCAGTCATAGTGGGACATTAGCAGATGCTGAGGCACAGTTGCACTCCATGGCCAGAATGTGAGAGAGCAGCACTTTGCAGGCCACATTTAATCAGCATAGCCACTAGTGTTATGAGGGTGACACTGTGGAGCATCCCTGTCCTGGGCCCACCTTTACAGGTTCAGGACCTCGGCCTCAGGTAAAGCTGTATGGGCACGGTGGCCTGGCCAGCAGCTCTGTGCTCTAGCTGTGCCCACTCAGAACCACCTCCACCTGCCAGGAGGCCCTGGCCGCCTTTGATGGGGAGGCTGAGTGCCCAGGCCCATTAGCAGGGACCTGGCCATCCCCAACATTCTGGCCCACTGAGCCTCCCATCCCTCACAGGCATGGGGCCACAACATGCCATGCAGACTGCCGAGCGGCTCTACACGCAAGGCTACATCAGCTACCCGCGGACTGAGACCACCCACTACCCTGAGAACTTTGACCTGAAGGGCCCTCTGCGGCAGCAGGCCAACCACCCCTACTGGGCCGACACGGTGAGCAGAGCCACCGCACACCCTTGTTCCCAGGCACTTTGGCCAAACCCAGAACTAGTGCTGACTCCTCCCTGTGGGAAGTTAGCTATGCCCAGACTCACTGCTTTGTTTTTTCTCCCTCAGGTGAAGCGGTTGTTAACAGAAGGTATCAACCACCCACGGAAAGGCCATGATGCTGGTGACCATCCCCCCATTACCCCCATGAGGTCTGCCACAGAGGCTGAATTAGGTATCAGTCACTCCCCCCAACACTCACACACCAAGTTTCTGGGTGGGAAGCTATAGTCATGTGGCACCTTAGGACAGTGTCAGGCCCCGTTGGCAGTGTGGGGGCTCCCTCCCCCACCTGCCCCCAGCTGTGGCACAGAGGGTCACCTGAAGGTTGTGTTCTGTTACCATGGGGCAAGACAGAAGAGAAGTGGTGGCAGCAGGTGTGGGGTGGTATGCCTGAGTGCAGGTGCAGGTGGCTGCTCGTAGGAGGCAGGAGGGTGAGGCAGATGGGCAAGGAGGGGACAGGATGGGACCAAGACAGGGAGTGCTGGGGCTCAACCACTGGGTGTGCCTCCTGCTTCCCACCCGACCAAGGCAGTGTGGGGGCCTGTGTACTGGGAGGAGGCAGGGAAAGGGAGAACCGTGCAGGTAGAGACAGGAGCCACTGTGCACCACCCAAGCTTGCAGTCACCAACTAAGAACATACCAGGCCCTGAAGAGCAGTCCCACCTGGAAGCAGAGGTCGGAGCTGTAACTGTGTAGGAACCACCACAGCACAGGATACTCACTTTCCCTTCCTGCGCACTTCCTACTCCTCTCTCCAGCTTCAGTGCAGGCCAGCCCTGCCATTCTGTGCTGATGGCCAGGGCCCTGCTGTCTGAATGAGAGTGTTGGGGGGTCTTTAGAGCCAGAGCTTCTGGACAGTAACCAACTTCCTTGCCTGCTGCAGGCAGTGAGGCGTGGCGGCTCTATGAGTACATCACCAGACATTTCATTGCCACAGTTAGCTACGACTGCAAGTACCTTCAGAGCACCATTTCCTTCCGTATTGGTCCTGAGCACTTCACCTGCACAGGGAAGACCGTCATCTCTCCAGGTAAAACTGCAGGGCCAGACTGGCTCCTCCCTCACCTCCACAGACAGACGGAACATTCTCCATTGAACCTGGGGAGGGAGGCCCAGGGTCTTGGGCCTGGGCTGCCTGGGACGGGACCCTAAGTGGCAGCACCCTCTCCCTCCAGGCTTCACGGAGATCATGCCCTGGCAGAGTGTGCCTCTGGAGGAGAGCCTGCCCACCTGCCAGAGGGGCGACACTTTTGCTGTGAGTGAAATAAAGATGCTGGAGAAGCAGACGAACCCACCCGACTACCTGACAGAGGCCGAGCTCATCACACTCATGGAGAAGCACGGCATTGGTGGGTGCACCCACCCTCCTGCCCACCCAGGCCCCGGGCCTGAGGGTTTCCATCCCAGGAGCAGGTCCAGACCTGCTCAGTGACTCTTCCGTGCCCAGCACCTAGTAACTGCAGCCCAGGGTGTGGCCAGCTCCCCAGGCAATGTTCACTCTAATGGGAACTGCCTGTTGTTTGATGTGCTGCACCAGCTGACCCAGCTCTGGAGGGCCAGAACAATCCAGGGTGCTGTGCCTGAGTCTTGTTCTGTCACTAACAGTTGTGACAGGTGACTGTCAGGGAACGTCTCACCTGGGTTTGGTGACAGTGGTGTGTGGGTGCTGCTCCCCCAGCATCCTCTGTCCTTCCCCATTGACAAGACATCCATGGCTCCCTGCAGCCACATACTGGACAGCAGCCCAGATCCCATAACCAAAATGAGCCCGTGAAAAGGGCTCCTGTGACCTTCTGAACAAGACAGCGGCCCTGGGCAGCCCTGTTAACCGGGAGCCCCCAGGGCTGTGTGAAAAGGAACTGGCAAGGGCTGCTGCTCCGGCAGTGGCAAGAATGCAGTGGGCACAGCGGGGAGCGTGCTGGGGCTCAGATCCTAATCCCAGCATTGTCCTTCCAGTGCGGTACCTCAATGGCCTCCATAGCCTCTAAGCACCATCTGAGGAGGCTCCTCAGCATGGGGGAGCAGTAAAGGCAGCATCTGGCAGCGCCAGGTGACCCTGAAGTCTCTAGGGGAGGTGCCATCCTGGAAACTAATCACAAGGGACCTGGGAGCTGGAAAGTGGGCAGTTCTAAGCAGGTTTCAGAGGGGACGATTTGGCAGCGAGCATGGGAGTTCCTCCGTGTTCAGGGGTCTTGAGCCCTGTTTCTAGAAGGGGTAGATGTCTCAGAATTGAGGCAGGGAGAGGTCAAGGAGGTCGCATTTACCAAATGTGAGGGGCAGGCAGACTGAGCTCCCATGACCTTGGCAGAGTTCCTTAACCTCCATGAGCCTCTGTTGTTTGTAGAGGGAAATTAAGCGCCCGGCGCTGGGAGGGCCATTTTTGGATTCACAAGACCATTCTCAAAACACATGGTGTGGTGTCCAGCACAGTGCTAGCCAAAAACAGAGGTGAGGGGGCTGAGAACCAGGGTCCCCATGGTGAGTGGGAGCAAAGGTGGAGCCTACGGTCTGATGGGGAGCCTGCTATGGAACACTTGGTATGTGTTGCTATGTGTTTCAGGGACAGACGCCAGCATCCCCGTGCACATCAACAACATCTGCCAGCGCAACTACGTCACTGTGGAGAGCGGGCGCCGACTCAAACCCACCAACCTTGGCATCGTCCTGGTGCATGGCTACTACAAGATTGGTGAGTCTGTGGGGCACCTGGGTGGCTCAGCCGGTTGAGTGTCAGACTTCAGCTCAGGTCATGATCTCACGGTTCCCATGTCGGACTCTATGCTGACAGCTCAGAGCCTGGAGCCTGCTTCTTCTCTCTGCCCCTACCGTGCTTATACACTCTCTCTCTCTCTCTCTCTCTCTCTCTCTCTCTCTCTCTCAAAAATGAATAAACATTCAAAAAACTTTTAAAAAAGAAAAGAGATTGATGAGTCTGGCTGGCTGTTGCTCCCTGACTTTGGCCTGGGCTGCAGCTCTGCATTCATCAGCCCCTAGCCTCTGACAGGCCATGGCCCTGTGGCAGGTCAACTCCCACTGGAACAGTGCTACATTGTCACCCCCCACCCCCCCGCCCGGCCCCGGACGTGCTCCAGCAGGGTCTCTGTGTGGTGGATGGATGAATGGACAAGTGCAAAGGATCCAAGAGAGGAGGCTCGAGGGGCTTTTCCCCACAGACCAGCTTCGGATGGGGTCTGGGTCCTCCTTGCAGAGCTCTTTGCTCTGTCCCAGAGAGGTTCCAAGGGTCTTAGGGGAGATGGCAGGGCACAGACCTGGCCTGAGGACTTCCAGGAACTGTGACACAGTCTTGGAGACAGGATGCCCCTGGCCACTCGACACTGGATTTTCCGGGTAGGAGATCAGGAAAGGCGTAGGACCACAAGACTGCAGCCTGAGCTGGTGGGGGCAGCCACAGCTCCCCAGTGCAAGTGCTCACAGCAGCACTCCCCTACTTGCAGATGCAGAGCTGGTGCTCCCCACCATCCGCAGTGCAGTCGAGAAGCAGCTGAACCTGATCGCCCAGGGCAAAGCTGACTACCGCCAAGTCCTGGGCCACACCCTGGATGTCTTCAAGAGGAAGTTCCACTACTTCGTGGACTCCATCGCCGGTGAGCCCACCTCTTCCCTACCCCTGTGCCAGAGGCCCCTGGGCCAGGGCTGCCCCAGCCGTGTAGGACCAGGGTCCAGATTTGGGCTCCGGGCTCCGGGGCTCCTTTGGGAGGACAGGGCAATAACATCTCATTGCTGGACCATCGTTGGGGTTAAAGAGCGGGCTTTTTTTTTTAATAGTATTTTTTAATAAGTTGTGTTTTAATAAGATATTTTTTAATAAGTTATTTTTGAGAGAGAAAGCACGAGCAGGGGAGGGGCAGAGAGACAGGGAGAAAGAATCCTAAGCTGGTTCCACGTTGTCAGCGCAGAGCCCGACGCAGGGCTCAAAACCACAAACTATTGAGATCATGACCTGAGCCGAAACCAAGAGCTGGACACTTAACCGAGTGAGTCACTCAGTTGACCCAAGAGCACACATCTTAACACCACACACGAGGCACCCAGCTCATGTGAGACATGAGGCCGCAGCCCTGCTGTTCCTGTTACCCTAGCACCCTCAGGGATAGAGACGCATTTACTCAGATGCTTGCTGTGGCCTCCCCCTCCGTGCACGTGTCTGAGGCAGGCTGCCGGAGGCTAGGAGGATGTGACTCTTCCCTGCGCTGCTTGCTTTCAGGCATGGACGAACTGATGGAGGTGTCTTTTTCACCCCTGGCGGCCACGGGCAAGCCCCTCTCCCGCTGTGGGAAGTGCCACCGGTTCATGAAGTACATTCAGGTAAATGAGGGTGAAGGGCTGTGACCACCCCATCTGGCCTACAGCACCCTTGTGTACAGACCTGGGCAAGTCCTGTCACCTCTGTAGACCTCTGCCTTATCCTTAGTCATAAAGAAATCATTGTTCTGGCTGCCACACAAGAATGAGAGGCCTACTGCAGCCTTGCCAACAGACACCCAGTTTCCCCTTGACCCCAGGAACATGTGAGCTGTGGGGGCTCTTAAACACATTGTCCATTTTTTCCTAACAAATTATTTGCTATCCTGGGCATTAATACACATGCAGGGGTTCTAGAACTACCTTTCTCCATGCCTGGAGCAGGTGTCCTGAGACTCATGGCTATGGGTCCTTGCCTGAGAGGTCCTTGCCTGGCAACATGCTACACATTATGCATTATGTATTGTGTTACATGTTATAAGTTACACATTATATGCGTATTCCGTGTGTTACACATTATGCATTGTGTGTTATGGGTTACATATTATGTATTACATATTGCACATATATTACTACGTATGTTTCTGTTGTGTACATAAGTATACATATGTATTATGTGTTATGCATACATAATACATAAGTAATATGTAAACATAATGTATTCTACGTGTGTGACATACGTAACACATTATGTATTTTGTATACACGTTAGATTTTCTGTGTGTATCATATATTATGTACTACATACACATTACAGTGCTGCATATTGTGTCTTATGTATCATGTTATATACATTATATACTACATGTCACCTGTTACTTCTGTATTAGGAGAGTGAGGGCAGGCCAGAGAGCAGGGTGGCCTCAGTGACCCTGAGCATCTTCCCTGGTGTTTCTGCAGGCCAAGCCCAGCCGCCTGCACTGCTCCCACTGCGATGAGACCTACACCCTCCCCCAGAATGGCACCATCAAGCTCTACAAGGAGCTCCGGTGCCCACTGGATGACTTCGAGCTGGTCCTGTGGTCCTCAGGCTCTAGGGGCAAGAGCTACCCACTGTGCCCCTATTGCGCCAATCACCCGCCCTTCCGAGACATGAAGAAAGGTGAGTGCCCCGTCTCTTGGCCTCAATCGCTCCCTCCCAAGACAGGCTGCCCCGTCCCCCCTGGGTGTCTGTGGTGCCTGTCCAGCCCCTGCCCTGCCCCCACGCTATGGCTGGACTCACCAGCTCAGGTACAGGAGACCTGAGGTGTACTTGGGCACTGCTGAGGCGGAGCCAGCCAGTCTGCCACTCTCTGTCCCGGTCATAATTGAGAGGGCAACTGTAATCCACTCACTCGGGATCTGGGCAGTAGGCATGCCGTGCCCTCTCCTGGGCTAGGTTGAGTTGAGTGATGCAGCAGGTTGGGGGGCCCCACCTGGCAAGGGGTGCACCCTCAGTCAGCGTCTACCTCCGTTCTCTATCCTCACAGTCATTACTGGGGAAAGGAGACACATGTGCATGGGTAGGGGTGGGTAGTGGGAGGCACCAACAGCACTGAGCCAAGAGTCTAGAGGAGGTACAGGGCCCAGCGTGTTCACCCCATGCTACAGACAGGAATGAGGTACAGCAAGAGGCATCTACCCACGTTCATCAAGGGGTCTAGGGAACCCTCAGGGGTCTCAATTCACCCTTCCTGACTCAAGCCTCACCTGTGAGGCAGGGACAGCCTGCATTTGGGCTACTAGGGTTACTGAGGCCCTTCCCTGCCCTCCAGCATCTTTCAGGGCAGCCAGTGGCTCCGTGTGACCCAGCAGCACAGGAGCCACATGGAACTGATGGGAATTGGCTGTGGAAGCAAAGTGAAGAGGGGGAATGGACCTGGCCGGAGGCCACCAGGAAGGCCTTCTGGAAATGATGGGGGGAGGAGGAGTGACACTCACAGGTTGAGGAGGTTTTAGATAAGCAGAGAAGCAGGGGCAAGGGCAGTGGGGGAATCCAGACCCAGGGTGATCAAGGAACACTTTTTGCTGGGACGACAGATCTGGACCATGAGGCCCTAGGGGAAGACCCTCTGGGAGGTGGCAGCAGGGGGGGTTGGGGTGGGGGGGGACACAGCACAGGGTGGGGGTTGGTGTGCATCATGGGCTGCCCCCTCCCCACCAGGCATGGGCTGCAATGAGTGCACACACCCCACCTGCCAGCACTCGCTTAGCATGCTGGGCATCGGCCAGTGCGTGGAATGCGAGAGCGGCGTGCTGGTGCTGGACCCCACCTCAGGCCCCAAGTGGAAGGTGGCCTGCAACAAGTGCAATGTGGTGGCGCACTGCTTCGAGAACGCCTACCGCGTGCGGGTGTCCGCCGACACCTGCAGCACCTGTGAGGCTGCCCTGCTGGCTGTGGACTTCAACAAGGCCAAGTCCCCGCTCCCAGGTGATGAGACACAGCACACGGGCTGCGTCTTCTGCGACCCCATCTTCCAAGAGCTAGTGGAGCTGAAGCATGCGGCCTCCTGCCACCCCATGCACCGTGGCGGGCCAGGAAGGAGGCAGGGCCGGGGGCGGGCCCGGGGCCGTCGGCCCACAGTGAAGCCCAGTGCCAGGCGGCCAAAGGACAAGATGTCAGCCCTGGCTGCCTACTTTGTATGACAGCCCCGCCATCCCTTGCCAGGCTCACACAGTTGCCCTTGGGGCCACAGAAATCATTAAAACGTATTTTGCCTTCTCCAGAGCAAGCAGCTCAGGACCTTTCCCTGGTATCAGAGGGTTATGGCGTCCTCACTGCACTTCCTGGTCTCCCCGCCCCTCCTCTCCCTTCTGCACACACCACGGTGGTGCCTGTAGGGAGGCCACCAAGTGTGGAAAGGGGGATCAAGCTCAGTCTGAGGCTCACGTCATAATTCAGTATGTGTAACAGACAGCAAGGTAGCACAAGTAGGTAGTGTCCCTGATGTCTGCAAGGAAGAAAGGAAGGCACCAACTGCCTGTTATCCCAGGCAGGTGTCATAGGAGGAAGGCCTGGTGGAGGAGACAGGGCTGAAAGAAGTCCTCACTGGACCTTGGCCTTCCCTGCAGCCCATTTTTTGGGGTCACACGGTGGCTCTGAGCAGGTCTGTGTGTGGCGTATGCAACCCTGGCAGCCTCCCAGGGCCTCTTCCAATTCCTGTTCTCAAGCCTTTACTGTCTCAAACAGAGGCAGGCCAGTCACTTCCCAGGGTGAACTGCAGGGAGCCCCACTGAAGCCATCTGCGTGATTTAATGTTTATTTATTTTTGACAGAGAGACAGAGCATGAGCGGGGGAGGGGCAGAGAGAGAGGGAGACACAGAATCCAAAGCAGGCTCCAGGCTCTGAGCTGTCAGCACAGAGCCCGATGCGGGGGTTCAAACTCACAGACAGCAAGATCATGACCTGAGCCAAAGTCGGACACTCAACCGACTGAGCCACCTAGGCGCCCCCATCTGCGTGATTTAGAAAATAATCCATAAACCAAACAGCCCTGTGGGCTGCCCTCCGCCTGATGTCCTTCCTGTGCCCCATCACCACCACCCCAGTCCCCACAGAGGAGCACTCACATTAGGCAACCACATGTTGAATATGCCACTCCTGCCCATGCTCCACAACATGGGAGCTCGGAAAAATAGCTTTCCAAGCTGTGTGGTGGAACACCTTCGTGAAGGGCGGGTCAGAACTATTTTGCACATTGTCTATCTGGGTACTAGATTCACAGTTCACACTAGAATATAACAAGGCTCTGAGCAGAGCTTCCGTGAATACACCTGTGACTTCACCCAGCATTCCAAGCAAATGCTGCACCCTCCAGCCTCCCTCTTTGGGGAGATCCCAAAGAGCCACTCCTCGTGTCCCTGGAACACTGGGAAACCACTCAAGAAGTTCAAAGAGAATAGGCAGTGACATGGTGACACATCATCATCTGGAAGGCTGCCCCTGGAGGCAGGCTCCCAGGAAGGTGTAGTATGGCTGCTGGGATAGTGTCACAGGGAAAGAGGTGCTTCCAGAATGCTGGTGTTCCTCCTCCCTCCCCTCTTGCTGTGGTCAGATTCTGGGGCACTCACAAGGCCACATCTGCTAGTGGATAGTGTCCCTGGCACAGGGCTCTGACTGCTCTGCCACCTTGTCAATAGTGAGTGGACCCAGGGCCTTCTCCGTGGGAAGGTGACCCAACTCCCTTCTGCTCTAGGAGCCCCCCCCCCCCCACACACACACACACACAAGCAGCCCAGGTAAATGGCCAGAGGGACTTAGGGGGACAGAAACTGTACCTTCGGCTTTAAGCCCAAACCACCTGTTCCTTCCTTACTAGAATTCTGCACTAAGGTTTCAGCCCCAAACAGGGCTAATCATAAAAGGTTCATTCATTTTTCTCTGCAATTGTCCCTTGTGTATGAATCTCCTTGGCATTCGAAACTGGAGTCTGCCTTCTGGGTCTCTTCATCTCATACCAACCAACAGCATCCAACCCTCCTGCTACTTCCAAGGTGGCTGCAGGAGCGAGGAGGACAGGAAGAGATGAGGCCCACTCCGTCCAGAACAGCCTAATGTGCTCCTTGAGACAGCACCTCCTGCCCTTGAGGTCAGGGAGGTGGCTGACCTGCTTCAGTGGCTTCAGGCTGACCTGCTCTGGGGCTGCAGGGGGCAGAACTCCTGTAGACCAGGCCTTTGTGCATGGCTCACAGAAGCAGGGCCTGGTTGTCTGGCTGAATTGGTTAGACACAGACCATTGCCCTTGACAACACCCATTCCTGTCACTTTGAGACCAGTACATATTGTCATGAGGTACACCATGAGCATTTGCTCAGTTGAGTGTGGCATCCCTTCCAGGGCTGCTAGACAGGAGAAGGCACCACAGACTTGCAGATGTGAACCCACTCCCCCTCTACCCTCCATCGTCAGTCAGGCCCTCAAAGACCTGAAGATACCAGCAACCAAGGGAGCTCTGAGAGCCCCCTTTGAGAAAGCAGCACTGCTGGAAATAGGAAGCCAAGTAGGGGTCCCTAGGCAGTCAGGGGTAAGGGTTTGTAACTTCTTTCCAAGGTCACAGCATCACCAATGGTTTGAAAACCCAAGAGCAATGTCACCCCATCTCTACGATGAGTCTGGCAATGTGTGAAGGGACAGGGCAGGAAGATAGGAGGAGGGGGTAGGTATAACTACCTGTAGACACATGAGGTCCTATAGCAGGGGAGTAGAGGGTTTAGGGTGAGTTTCCAGAATAATGGTCATTTGGGGACCAAGAGAGGGTTCAGTCACAGGGGGCAGAGGTGGGAGGAACACCCAGGCTGAACACTTCGGGAGATCTGTGTGGTCTGCTCACCTAAGCCAGGGGTGCAGCCTTGTAAGAGAAGCAGAGCTCAAACTCAGTGGCTAGGTGGGGTGGGTGACATTGAAAGATTGCTTTCAAGAGATTGAAAGCCAAGAGCCAGAAGCTGAGGCATGATGGAATGCAGACAGGGAGAGGTTGACAGAAGCCACAGGGCACAGGTAATCTCACAGGCAATGCCTTGGTCTCGTGCCCCTATGGGGCCAGCTCCATAGTGCAAGGGGCACTACCTCACTTTGCTGTCATCTCTAAGCCGCTGACCTTGAAGAGAATTAGTGCTCCAAAGAGTCTAACATGGGCCCCAGCTGAAGAGGATTGCAGGTAAACCAGCTTTCACAGGCACCCCACTTCACAGTGCAGGAGGTCCTGTCCCATGCACCACTTCACCTGTGCCATGGTTCTCAAACTTCCCCCCCATGGTCATTCTGATGTCAGTGGTCTGGACACACTATGTGTGGACACACTATGAGAAACACCAATTCAGGGTTTCACAACTCACAATGACCCCATCAGATCGTGTGGTTGCTATATTGCTGTAGTCCCCACTTTTCTGGTAAGGAAACAGGCTCAGCTGAGCTAAGGAACATGTCTAAGGTCTTAAGTTATAAAAGTAACCTCAAGCTTTCTTGGGGTCACCACACTAACAGGGGGTTATAGGATCTAGGAGGGTCTAAGCAGGAGAATGGGATGAGCCAGCGCCCCTCTCCCACCCTGCTTTCTCCACCTAAATACACCCTGCCTTTCAGACTCACCCCCACCCAAAATGGCTTCCTTTCATGTCAGCCAACTGCTAGTTCTCCAAGGTTCCTTGCTTCACTGAACCCCTCCTGTTAGTGAAGCATCCCAGAGACCCTAATTCCTGGGAAGGATACAGGCCCGTATGTGGACCAGGAAGTCAAGGAGGTGGGGCTGCAGTATGACTTTTGAGAGACCTTGCTCCATTAAATTTTTTTTTTAATTTTTTTTTTAATGTTTATTTTTGAGACAGAGAGAGAGCATGAACGGGGCAGGGGGGGGGGGGGGCGGCAGAAAGAGAGGGAGACACAGAATTGGAAGCAGGCTCCAGGCTCTGAGCCCTCAGCCCAGAGCCCGACGCGGGGCTCAAACTCATGGACCGTGAGATTGTGACCTGAGCTGAAGTCGGGCCCTTAACCGACTGAGCAACCCAGGCACCCCCATTAAATTTTTTAAATTATACTTTACAAATGCATTGATATAAAGATGAATATATTAACATCATATATTAAAACATTTTCTTTGATCTAAAAGTTCATTTATTCTAGCTTTAAAAGAAAACATTTTCATGGGCCTCTCTTGGTAGCAGAAAAATGCCCCACCCCCAAAGATGTCCATGTTTTCTTTTCATACCTGGAATCTGTGTTGATGTTAGAGTACATGGCAAAGGAGAATCAGAGTTGCAGACAGAATGAAGGTTTCACATCATCTAACTTTAAAATAGGGAGGGGCGCCTGGGTGGCTAAGCATCAGACTTCGGTTCAGGTATCTCGCAGTTCTCAAGTTCAAGCCCTGTGTCGGGCTCTGTGCTGACAGCTCAGAACCCGGAGCCTGCTTCGGATTCTGTGTCTCCCTCTCTCTCTGCCCCTCCCCCATTCGTGCTCTGTCTGTATCTCTCAAGAAATGAATACACGTTAAAAAAATTTTTTTTAATTAAAAAAAAAATAGGGAGATTATCCATGTATCATCTGGGCAGCCCAAAGTCATCACAGGGTCTTTAAAAATGGAACGGAATCAGAGGAGGCAGTCGGAGAGGTGGCAGCGTGAGGACTTGTCCTAATGTTCCTGGCTTTGAAGATGGAAGAGGCTGCCAGCCAAGGAATGGGCAGTCTTTAGAATCGGTAAGGCTAAGGAACGGATTCCCCCCAGAGCACCCAGAAATTCAGGCACGCATGCTGCCGACACTAGGAACTTAAGGCCCATTGAGAGCTCTGCGGACTTCTCATCTCCAAAATCATAAATAAATAAATTTGTGTTAAGTTTGTGGTAATTGTCACAGCAGCAATAAGAAACTAACACAACCGCTAAAAGTATGCTGGGCCCCAGGCACTGTGCCCCCTGGCCTGGTGGTCCGCGGACCCCGGGGCAGTCTCGGACCCTGCTCTGCCACTCACCAGCCGCCGACAACACGTGCTGCTTAAAGTCTGGGCGCTGTGACGTAGGTGTTGCTTTCCCCCGTCTACCCAGCAACCCAAGGCTCGAGAAGTGAAACAATTCGCTGGTGAGCGTTTTTGCTCCAGAATCCAGGATTGGGGGGGCGGGGGGGGGGGACGCTGCGTGGCCGCACGACCCTTTGGTTGCGGCGCTGCTCTTCACCACTTGTAATGAAAGGGCCGCGAGGCCACCAGGGGGCAGCAGAGGCCTGACCCCGCCCGCTCGCCCGCCGTCCGACTGCGCCTGCGCGGAGCCCGCGGCGGCGGGGGACGGGAAGTGGGCGGGGCCGGCTAGGAGCGGCTCTCGGGGTCCGGAGTGGCGGAGTAGCAGGTGAGGCCCTTGGGGTCTGGGGAATGAGGAGCCCGGGGGGGGGGGGGGGGGGGGGGAAGGGGACGTGGGACCGGAGGGCTGACCGCGCTGGTGTGAGGCTCAGGTGGGGACCTGAGGCATATAGGGGTGAAACGAGGCGCTGAGGAACCAGAGGGTGCGGAATAGGGAGCTGGGGAGGCAGGGAGGCCGAGATGGGAAGACCCAAGGGGTTCAGGGGCCGAGTAGGGAAGCTGAAGAGCGGAGGGAACACTTGGGGGCCTGAGGAACTCGAGGCAGGGAATTGGAGAGCAGGGGAGACAAGGATGTAGAATTGGGGGGCCATTGGGCCGACGGGGGTGTGGCCGAGCCGAAGGCCAGGTGGGAACTGGGGGCGGTGAAGCGGAATGGATGCTGAGGGGTGACGTGCCCCCCATTTGCCCGGACGGAGCTCCCATTCCTAGGAGCATCTGGCCTGGACCCACTGCCCTGACCCCTACCCCACCAGTCCCTGCACCTTTGCCAGACCACACCTCTGCCCACGTGCCCCTACCCCAAGGCCTGCCTCCACCCATGGCCCTCTTCCAAGTGTATTTAAAGTGAGTGTTTTAATAAAAGGGAATCCTTGGGCTGCTGCAACTTTAGCCCCAGATGTGTGAAATCTAAATCTCAGGCAGGGAGGTGATGGACTCCACCACCACTGGTAGCTGTGTGACCTCACCCAAGCTTCCCAACCTCTGTGCAATAGGGAGAAATGACACCTGATTGTAGAGATTTTAATGCAGGACCTAACACATAGTGAGGACCGGTTGATGGTGATGGACTCCTCCCCCACAGCCTTCCATCCAGCGGAACACAGGTCCTTATGGTATTTCCTGGGACAAATTCTGTCGGCCAAGCTGTACTCCCACCATGGGAGATAGAATGTAGGGCCAACACTCTGAGGTCATCTCTAGCTCACTTCTGCCCTTTATGCCCATATCTGGCCTGTTGTCAAATCTCACTCTTTTCTTCCTACAACTGAGCTGAAAGTGACAAAAGGCATCAGAAGACCCCATGTGAGTCCGGCTTTGCCATTTCCTCATGTGTGACCTTAGGTGGGTTGTTACCCTCCCCAAGCCTATTTCTTCATTCGCAGTGTGGCCTGACAGCATGTACTTTTCAGCCTAGTTGTGCAAGAGGTATCAAAACAAATACCAATGTGAAGACCACTTTGAAAGTTGTAAACCTCTATACAAGTTCATTTGTAGAATTCCTTTTGAGATATTGCCTGAGGCCAACCCTGTCTTTAAAAACCTTTCTCTGCTGATCCCTGTTCTCCAAAGAATGTTTTAACTTCCTCTTTGAAGGTGCCAGTCCTCAGGCTGCTTATCTCAGCCTACACCACCCACTGGCAGTGGCAGAAGGCAGCCAGCATCTTGCTTCTGCCGTCACACTTGCCAGGTTCCCTGCACAAAGGGCCATGATAACACCCAAGAAGACAGGGGTGGGCTTCCTGACTTCAATACAGAGAAAGTAACACCTGTAAAAAGTGGTTGCACAACAGTGTGAATGTACTTGATGTCATAGAACCGTAAACCTAAGAATTGGGGTAGAATGATAAATTGTAGGTCATGTATATTTCACCACATTTTTTTTTTACATTTATTTATTTATTGAGAGTCATAGACAGAGCACAAGTTGGGGAGGGGCAGAGAGAGAAGGAGACACAGAATCCAAAGCAGGCTCCAGGCTCTGAGCTGTCAGCACAGAGCGCAATGCGGGTCTCAAACTCACAAACCATGAGATCATGACCTGAGCCAAAGTCGGACGCCAAACCAACTGAGCCACCCAGGTGCCCCTTACCACGTTTTTTAAAGAGAAAAATGTCATGTATGTAGAAAAGGATCTGGAAAATTGACACCATATTCTTCCCCGCGGTTGCTTAGGAATAAAGAAAGAAAATTCTCCATTTACAGACAAGTTTTTAAAGATGAAGGCGATACTTTGTAACGATGCAGTTTCCATTCTTAAGGATTGCTATTTTTTGCATTACTCCTACCTCCTGAAGTCAAGCAGGACTCTCAAGTATTTTGTCCACACGATCTAGAAAAATGCAGTTGTACACATATGCATTAGTTGAGCTTATGAGTCAAAACTGATAAACTAGAGGAAAATAAGTATTTTTTATTTGGGGTCTAGCACATGGAAGACCGTGTGCTAGACTCAAAGGTGTGACAGTTTCAGCAGAGCTTGGATCAAAGAGGTCTGAGGGGCAAAAGGGTATGCCACGAGACAAGGCACAGGAACTCGGAGATGAGGGGCTGGACCAGGGTGATGAGCACAGAAATTAAAGAAGGGAAGCCAAGAGGGACTGAATCCCCAGGCTGGTGACCAATGATGGGTGGGCAGGGTTTCTGTTGCAGTTAGGGGCCAGGCTCCATAGACTACTGAGTGTGAACCCCACTGAGGGACTTCCAACAACTCACTTGGTTCTTTTGCTGCAACCCCCACCTGTAAAGGGGGATTAATGACAACAGGTTGCCGGGAGGTAAAAAGACGGAGATGCAGGAAGACTGCCATTGTTGCTGGCAGCCTCGGGCCCCTGGCAGATGTAGGCTGGCGGCACCTATGCCGGCCTCCGCGGCTGCCAGCCGACGAGCAGCGTCATTCCCGGAGCCCCGAGGACCCGGCCATAGGCCAAGTGTGCCCAGTCTGGTTGAGGCAGGTGACAAGGGGGCTGGTAGCCCAGTGTTCCTCCCATGCCCACCCCTGGGCCTTAATGATTTGCACAGACTTTACGCACGAGCTCCCCTCCTCAGAACCCCTCACCAGTGCACGCAGTCAGGGCGCCCAACAGAGCTCTGGCTCATGTTGCACCACCTGCCAGCTGGCTGCTGAGACTGCCCCCTCCAGGTGGTCCTGCAAGAGCTCAGGGCCACAGCTCCGTCCCCTGCCCCTCCTAGCACTGGGGCTGTCTCTGAGGCCCCCTTTACTTTCGGAATCTCGCCCTCCTGCCCTCTTCATGCCTTTATCTTTCGGCCCTAGGCTCCTGGGGGCAGGGATTGTTTTGCTTATGTATGTATGTATGTATGTATGTATGTATGGCAGACATCACAGATTTGGAGTTTGTTGAAAAAAAGAAGGACAAGGAAGGAAATTACTCTTGACTTTTACCCCAGCTGGGCCCCAGGGAAGGAAAGCCCTGTCCTGATTCCTCTCCTGGCCCCTTGCCTCAGCCAGGTGATACAGAGACAAGCCTGGTTGGTCCTCAGCAGGGAGGATGGCTCTGGGCCACCCGCTTGTCTAACAAAGGAGGGCAGCTGGCGCAGGCCCTGGGAATAAGCCAGTCACACCCTGGCAAATACAGGCCAAGCATGCACACAAGCACTGTCACGCCCGTGCTGCCGTCCCCACTCACCCCTGACCCCTACCCAACTCAGCAGGCATGTCACAGGCTGCCATCCAGGCCTGTGCCTGACCCTGGGCTTGGGGCAGTGGGCATGGGGCAGAGACAGAGAGGAGGGGCCACCAGCCCCCAGGGAAAGGGGCAGGCTCTGGGGAAGGGGACTTCAGGCACAGAAAACAGCATCCCAAGGAGGTTCCTGCATTCCAGAACATTGAGCAAATGCCCCCTGGCAAGTGAGGTGGCAGGTGAAGGGTCTCGAATTCTGTGCTTTATTTACACGGGGGGGGGGGGGGGGTGCGGGGGAGGAGGGAGTGTCTCAAACTAGGGCCCTCCTGTGCATTTTGGGGAGGTTAGCGAGCAAGCCCTCCTCTCATTTTGGTCTTAATCATATACTTAAGAGGCTCTCTCTTTGTGCCGCCTAAGATTCCAGTGCCTGTAAGAGTATTGTTTCTGGGCTCGGAATTGCTAGGAGGCAGAAGGCATTTCATGAAGGAGGAGTGGGGGTGCAGGCTGTTGCTTGAGGGCAGCTCTGCGGTACTCACATTTGTCTCCCCGCTAAGCAACAGGCCAGAGGTGTTTCGCTGGCAGAAGTGGCTTGGCCGCCTTCTCTGCCTGAGGGTGTCAGAGGCTGCTGGGAAATACACAGTCTTCTTATTTTTCTCCGCTTGGTTCTCTGTGCTCTGCTGTGCTGTGCGGCTCTGCCAGCCTGCCTTCTCCCCGGTTGACCCTCACCGCCCCCCACAAGGCTCCCAGCCCTTTCTGATCTTCCCAGTTCACAAAGTCTCACCTTTATGGTTAGAATACAGTTTTCCGACCTGCTCTTGTCTTGATTTCTGCTTCTCTTTGACCATCTTTTTTTTTTTTTTTTTTTTACCTGTTTGCCTTTTGTAACCTGGGGTCACATTGTACTTACGTCTATTTGTAAGTAAACGTGAAGAATGGCAGTGATTTTAAATCTGTCCCCGTTACCTTCCATCATAAGTGCCCTCATTTCTATATTATTTCTGTGGCCACTTTAAAAAGTCAACTTTTGACAAGTCTCCGAAAGAGAGAGATTTTCTGTTTTTTGTTTGTTTGTTTTTTAATTTTTTTTAATGTTTATTTCTTTTTGAGACAGAGACAGAGCATGAGCTGAGGAGAGGAGAGAGAGAGAGAGGGAAACACAGAAACCGAAGCAGGCTCCAGGCTCCGAGCTATCAGCACAGAGCCCAACGCAGGGCTCGAACTCACAAACTGGGAGATGATGACCTAAGCAGAAATCAGACACCGAACTGACTGAACCACCCAGGTGCCCCTGTTTGTTTGTTTTTTGTTTACCTCCCATGTCCCGCCAAATTTCTCCCAGATTAGACATTGAACTTTCCCTCTCCTTTTCACCCTGTGCTTTTCTGCTTTTTGGGGTTTTTTTCTTAAGTTTATTTATTTTGAGAGAGCAGAGGAGGGGCAGAGAGAGAGAGGGAGACCAAGAATCCCAACTAGGCTCTGCATTGTCAGCGCAGGACCTGACGTGGGGCTCAAACTCACAAACCTGGAGATCAGGCACCTATGCTCAGGTGGGCTCAGGTGCCTGTGTGGCCAGGGTGTGGCACACCTGGATGTGGGGTAGGAAGTGGGGCTTTGAGAGTGAACAGGGAAGGGTGTATGCCAGAAGACAGGCTCCAGACCCATTTGAGTCTAGAGGGCTGAACATGAGAAGCAGGAGTCCAGGCGGGCCACGCAGGAGTCTGATAGACAGGCCTTTGCTGGCCCAAGGGGGCAGGGTAAGGGAAGAAGATGGGCTGGCAGTGCATGGAGGTCCTGAGCTGGGAGAGAGGAGCTGGAGGCCCACTTTGGGGAGGATAATAGGGCAGGATCCATGAGTGAGTGAGGCCCTCGTGGGAGAAGAGCTGGGCAGGGTGGTGATGACTGTGGGCTCCAGAATCCCTCCTGGACCCTACCATCCATTGTCAAAGGGCTGCCCCTCTCCAAGCCTCACTGTTCCCTTCTGTGAAATGGGGGCTCATCCTGGCTCCCAAGGTTGTTATGGCTTGGCAGCTAGTAAGCCCTTGGCCTTCCTGAGGATGAGGGAGGAAGAGCCTGACAGGTGGGAGCCAGTGCCCAGTACCCAGCAGCCTGGGCTCTCCCTGGTGCTTCTCCTTCAGCCAGGGCCTAGGAGGCCCAGGACTGCTCCTGTTGGAGAAAACACATCACAGATGTCCCCAAGCCAGATGTTTCCTGGCTTCTGTCCTGCCCACGCCCCTGGGGTGCCCTGCAGCCTCTGGGACCCCTTCCTACTCCCCCTCTTGTCCATGTCCAAAACAGCCCAGGGTCGGCCCTGGCACTGTCCAGACTCTTTTTTTTTCTTCCCCTGACTGATGTCCCTTCTCTCTTCTATGCTCACAGACCTGATGGTATCACTTCCTCACCTTCTGGCTCCTGAGGTCCCAGGGTCAGGTTGAATTACCTGTTGTGTTTTTTTGCCTCAATGGCCTGGCCCCGGAGTCCCTCTGCTGCCCGCCCTTGGCCATGCCAGCCATCCTCCACCAGGAACACACCTTCCTTCTCTGTCACTTCTCCTTCAGGGCACCCATGTGGCCTCTGATCTCAGCTCTGTCTCCTTCTCTTGGGCTCCCAAGTATCCCCTCTTGGACCCATGTCAGGACACTGATCAGCATCGTTGCTCCCACTTACTTGGGTGTCCTGAACTATATGTGAAGCCAGTAGCCCTGCCCTTCTGCCTTGAGGCCCTGGGCTTGGTGTAGTACCTGCCATATGATGTTTCGAGGTAAAGGAGAGAAAGCAAGGCACCACACACTCAACATTGTGGGGTGAGGGCACAGTTACCCCAAGAGCAGGACACTGTGTTTGCTGACCCTCACATCTCTCCTCAGAGTGAAGATCACCCGGAACCCCAGCAGAGCCCCCCCGGGATGCTGTGGACATGGCCTCTGGAGACCCACAGCAGAGCAGCCAAATGGCAGAGGAGATCCCGGGCTTCCTGGATGCCTTCCTCCATGACTTCCCAGCCCCACTGAGCCCAGAGAGCCCTTTGCCATGGAAGGTCCCAGGAACAGTGCTGAGTCAGGAGGAGGTGGAGGGTGAGCTGGCCGAGCTGGCGATGGGCTTCCTGAGCAGCAGGTAAGCGGTGTACCAGCCAGGAGGGGACCACACGGGATGGGAGCAAGGGGCTTGGCATGTGCCATGTGTTGAACTTGACCTCAGCTGCCACTCACCCCACATGTCCTGCCTCCTCTTCCATCCCCATAACCGTGCTGCATTGCTTTCCCAGGGCTGTCATCATAAACTCATAGGCTGGGTGGCTTAGAACAACAGAAATGTATATTCTCTAGTAAAAGGCGAAAGATTTATGCGATCTGAAGAGAAACCAGAGTATTCAGAAATGTATATTCTCATGGTTCTGGAAGCCAAAAGTCAGAGATTAAGGTGTCGGCGGGGTCATGCTCTCTCAAACAAAGACTGTGGAGAATTAGTTCCAGGCCTTTCTCTTAGCTTCTTGCCAGCAGGACTTAGTATTCTTTCACCTGTAGATGCATCACAGCAGTCTGGCCTTCATCGTGACATGGCATTCCCCCCGTGTGTCTGTCTTCATGTGGCATTCTCTCTGTGTCTGGGTTTCTTCTCATAAGGACACCGGTCTTATTAGATTTAGGACCCACCTTGCTCCAGTATGGCCTCATCTTACACCTGCAGAGACCCTAAATCCAAATAAGGTGACATTCTGAGCCACTGCAGGTTAGGACTTCAACATATCTTTTGGGGGGGGGGCACAGTTGAACCCATGACAGGTGCAGCAGATCCTGTTTCTGTCCCATTTCACAGATGGGGAGGCAAAGGCCAGGTGAGTTAAGAGACTGGCCAAGGCCTCAGGGTGGGCAAGGGCCAGGCCGTGTGCCTACCACTCTGCCAGTGGCCACAATGACCAGGTTGTACTGTCTGCTGTTCACAGGTGGCAGCTGAGGCGCAGAGATGAGACACAGCAAGCTTAGCAGATTTGAAGGGAGAAAGAAACAGATAGTAAGGGCTAGTAGGCCATGCAGCATCTGTGTGAACCTCCTCCCTCCCCAGGGGCTGGGCCCACAGTCCCTAGTCACTGTGTCACCCCTAAAGTGGGACACACACCTGGCCTCAGCATACTGGCATTTTATTTTAGTGTCCCCAAGCATGCTTCCTTTGTGGCAGGTCAGCTCTATCCCTGCACACACACCCTGCCCTGAGGGCCTGCTTGGTGGGATCCAGCAGAGTTCAGGACTCTTGCTCACCGCATATGGGGTGGGAGCCTGAGTCAATGAGCGTGAAGGTCAGTGTGAGCTGGCCCGTGTCTACCCTGACAGTCCCACAGCCCACAGAGCTCAGGAAGACATGCCCGGTGACCATGTCCCTTTAGGGTGTGGCATGTGCAAAGGGTGTTACTGGCTTGTTCCGTTCTGCTTTGAAGAAATATTTTAGAGGCAGGTGGCATAAAGCAAGTTGGTGAAATGTAGTAGGCCGAAGTTGCTAGAGTCTGGAGAGGGGAGAGGAGGGCTCCCAGGGCTCTGCCTCCCTCAGGGCCCAGGGCCACAAGGTCTGTCCCCACAGCAGCCGTTGGGACTTCTGTGAGGGCTTAGGGGCTGCGGGGGGGAAATGCAAGCCAGGGAGGATTGGTACACCGGCTGCCCCTGCATGAGAGCCAAGAGCCTGGGGAGAGTGAGAGCACCAGCATAGTGCCTGCTATGCCAGGGATGAAGACACATCCACAGGGATAAAGAGAAAGTGACCTGGGGATGGAGGCGGGAGAGAGCCCCAGGCTAGTAGCTCAGAGTCAGAAGAAGGACAAGCTACCAGTGTGAACAGTCAGTCAGCTGCTGGTGTGTGGAGGGAAGAACAGAGAGGAGGGACATGCCCAGAGGGGTGGGAATCCCGGAAGGTAGGGCTGGTTTTGCTCTGCGGTGATGGAGATGCAAGGGGGTGAGGAAGAGGAGGGCAGCCAGGCAGTGGCAGGAGCAAGTGACCAGCCCTCCTGCCTAGGGATGGGCCTGAGCTGGAGAAGTCAGGGGTCAGTTGGAGGGGTCTGCAGGGTGCAGGGCCATGGGGGTGAGGGAGTTTTAGTTATGTCAGAGGCCATGTGTCTCAGGCTACATGGAGGAAAAAAGCAGGACTTGCTTGAGGTGACATGGGACCTCATGAGGCCCTAGTGGCAGTGCCTGGGCTCAGGTGTTGAACAGGCACCCTGTTAATTAGCAGGATGGTGGAGTAGGCCTGAGATCATTAGCCATGAGGGAGAGGCCAAGGGTCATGGCCCCTGTAAGCCCCCTAATAATTCCATCTTAAAACACTTTTAAAACATATGGGGCGCCTGGGTGGCGCAGTCGGTTAAGCGTCCGACTTCAGCCAGGTCACGATCTCGCGATCCGTGAGTTCGAGCCCCGCGTCGGGCTCTGGGCTGATGGCTCGGAGCCTGGAGCCTGTTTCCGATTCTGTGTCTCCCTCTCTCTCTGCCCCTCCCCCGTTCATGCTCTGTCTCTCTCTGTCCCAAAAATAAATAAACGTTGGAAAAAAGAAAAAAAAAAATTAAAAAAAAAAAACAAAAAAAAAACATAATATTGTGGGGATGCCTGGTGGCTCAGTCGGTTAAGCATCCGACTCTTGATGTCAGGTCAGGCCTTGCTCTCAGGGTTATGAGTTCAAGCCCCAGCGTTGGGCTCCGCGAAACCTACTTAAAACAAAAACGTAATATTGTAAAGGCATGTATTTTCCAGTCATCTTAAGGGATTTATCTTCAGTTATTTTCATCCTTTTCTAGTATTTCTTCCCTGTGTAGACCCGATAGTCACACACGTGGTCACGTGTTGTCTACACTGTGTCTGTCAGGAACACCCCACAGCACGTTCCTGGCAGCTTCCTGGTGGGCTCCTGTCCGTCTGTTTCCTGTTCCTGTCACTGGTGTGCAGGCCCCTGGGTGTAAGGGGCTCTAAGCATAGTGGCACATGGCGTTTTTCCAGATTGTAAATGGTGTCATTCATGAGACTGTTAGGAAGTCAGATCACCAAGTTCAAGGGTGCAATGATTTATATCCTGTCTTCCCCCTTGTTAGCGGTTCTGTATCCTGTCTCAGGTCCCCAGGCAGTTTGTACCTTACACTATAATTATTCATCTGCATTTCTGTCTTTGCTACTAGACTGCAAACTTGAAAATCCTGAGGCAGGCAAGTGAGACTAGAGCATTTCTTGGGTACCTAGGTCTTGCACACACCTTCTGTTCATTGTAGCACCTTCTGGAATCTTTAGGAGCTCTGACTGCTACAGGGCCCACGGGCCTGGAGGGTGCACGGGCAGATGACCCCTGAATGGGGGTGGACAGTGCATCCAGGCAGTGAGGCCTGTGGCCTGAGGCCAAGCATTGTCTGAGTCACCACTGCTGGAAGCTGCTTCCCTGACCCTGGTGGCCTCTGCAGGCCTGCAGGAAGTCACAGCACCACCTCCCCGGGAGCAACGCCCCTTCTCCCTGCTTGAACAAGGAAAACCAGTAGTTAGCAGGAAATCCCCAAACAGCAGAGGAACTCATTTCTCATGTCTTGGCTGGTTGTTTTCTAAAGGCAGTTCCAGAGGCTTCTCCCCTGAGTCACCTTCTCCTTTTAAATCACAAATTCATCCCAGTAGATTCCTAAGACCATCTATAGACACACCACGGACAACCAGCCCCCAAAGAGAAGTGACCCATTTGTCTGGCTGTTGGGAAGTGGTTGCCCTTAGGGGAAAGCCAGTTGCATCTGCCCAGCAGAGAATTGCTGGCTACCCTGGGCGTTGCCCCCCAGCCCTCAAGAACAGACACACAAGGATGAGCACACATCCTCTGGCCTGTGAAGGGCTCCCACTGGTGGGGAGGCAGATTCTGGGGTCAGGATGCATCTAGAGGTATAGGGACACCAAGGGGATTGACCCCTACACATGGGGGAGTCATGGAAGGCTTTCCATGGACATGGTATGAGAAGCACCACAGGCCAAGCAATTTAAACACAAAAAATGTGTTGTCTCAGAGTTCTGGAAGCTGTAGTCCAAGATCAGGGTATCAGCAGGGCTGGTTCCTTCTGGTGATTTCTGGCTCATTACCCCAGCCTCTGCCTTCATCTCCGCATAGAGTTCTTCCTGTGTGCATCTGTGTCTGAATTTCCTGTATGTTACTGGATTAGGGACCCACCCTACTCCAGTGTGACTTAATTGCATCTGTTTCTAAATAAGCTCACATTCTGAGGCATTGGTAGTTAGAACTTCAACATATGAATTTGGGGGGACACAATTCAACCCATAAGACTCGAAACCCTAGAGGTCCCCAGGTGGTATTGGTGACCATGAGCTGTCAACAGTCTGGATATTGGGCAGTTGTCCGGCCCGGTCACGGGGGCCAGCAGACACATCTCTTCCCCACCAGCCCTACCCATGTTTGGTGTAGCTTGGGACCTGATGAATGGCATTGAGTGGATGTCCCATCCAGCTCCTTGAGGCCCGGAGGCTGACCTGCTCCTTGCGGCTGCACATTGTGGTGCGAGCAGTTATCACTACCTCCGGCAGATCCCCCTGAGTGGAAAGGAGGTCTCTCATCTGGAACAGTCGGGTAGGCACTGGGGTATTAGCTTCTGCTGAAGTGCCAGCCCCACTTCACTTCTTGTTCCTGTCCCCAGGAATGCTCCCCCACCACTTGCTTCATGTCTGGCCCATGAGGCGGTTTCCCAGCTGCTGCAGATGGACCTTTGTGAATTCAGGAAATTGCCCAGACAGGAGGAGGAGGAGGAGGAGGAGGAGGAAGATGACAACGAGGAAGAGAAGGCCCCTGTGACCCGTGAGTTCTCTTCCCTCCCTGGCCTGGAGGCTTAGCCCATGACAGACTCACCAGCCAGACAAGGGACAGGCCTCAGGGGAGTGCCAGTTTGGGAGATGTCAGGGCTCACCTGGGCTCCACAGCCTTTCCTATTTTGCTGCTAGAGGGGTGGTCTCAGGCAGCATGTGGCTGAGGGCCACAAAAGGGCAGCGCTGGCCACATGTGTTCATGACAGTGTGGCAGAATGGAAGTGCAGAGAAAACACACCAGCACAAGGTCAGCAGAGGGAGGGCAGCTGAGCTTCAGAACAGCTCAGGAGATGAATAACGCTTTTCCCGTTTTACATGGGAGGAGACTGAGGTGGTAACTCAGCCACCCACTTGCTCTTCTGCCTCAGCTGACATTGCCCCAGGGTGGCGTGGGAGTCAGGAGGGTGACGTGAGCCATTGCTGGGGGCGGCCTCAGGGTCCAGCTGGTAGAAAATGCCAGAGCTTGGGCCCGTTGCCTGGGCCGATCCAACTCAGGACCCAGTCAGGTGGAGACTGCAGTGTCTGAAAGCTGGCTTGGGGATGGGCCGATGGGGCTTGTTTGTCTGCCTCCTCCTGGGAGACTGGCTAGCAGGGTGGGCCCCAAGCCACACTGCCCAGCCTGAGGAACCCAGAAACAGTCAGGGCTCTTATTTTGCATGTCTTTCTTTCACTTTCCTAATACAGTAGGATCCCCCCTCTCACCCAAGGGGGATATATTCCAAGACCGCCAGGGGAGGCCCGAAACCGCAAATGGTACCAAACCCTATACATTCTGCATTTTTTCCTATACACACATACTTATGAGCACTTGAATTTATAAACTAAGCACAGTAAGAGATTAACAACAATAGCTGATACTCAGTTATAACGATATGCTGTCATAAAAGTGGTATGAGTGTGGTCTTTCTCTGAATATCTTACTGTACTATACTCGCCTTCTTGGTGTTGGTGTGAGATAATTAAATGCCTACATGATGAGATGAAGTAGGTGAATGACCTGGCATTACAGGGTAGCGTTAGGTCACTGTCGGCCTTCTGACGATACATCAGGAGGAGGATCATCTTCCAGACCACAGTTGACTGCCTGTACTGAGACCACGGAAGGCAAGCAGATGGGAGCGGGAGACTACTGTACAATTTGCTGATTCTGTCTCTTTATATATTGCATATAATTACTTCCATCAGGTCACGTATTTATTACCTATGTTACTTTAAGCTTAGCATTAGCACGAGCATTGAGGACAAACCAAGAACAGGCCGGGGAGAAAGAGGAAAACCATGCGGCCTCTCGCTTCAGCAGGTGCCAAGCCCTCCTCAGCCGTGTGCCCTGCCTTTTCCCTGGCTCCCTGCCCACGTTCCATCCCAGCATTGCCTCGCATTCCTGCCTGGGAGCTGCGGGAGACCGAGGCCCACAGTGACAGGCAGCCATTGTCCTCTGCAAAGCCTGCAGGCACACAGCCCCACAAAGGGAGTGCCCCACCCAAGAGTCCCGGCAAGAAACCAGCGCCACCTGCTGGCAGGAAGGCCCCAGGCGGTGGCTGGCACCCGCAGCGCCCTACACCTGGGGGTTCCCGCAGGCCAGTGAAGAAGGGAGGGGCCCATGTAGGAGGAAATCACAGACTGCCCCCACCCTCCACGCAGGCCTGGGCCTGTGGTCTTGATCAGCTATCCCTGTCACTGGAGCAGAACATAGTTAAGTCTATCATTTCGAAGCCATTCATGCAAAATTGGCATCATGGCAGGTGTTATAAGCATCACTGCTCAAGGACAGAGATATGATTAAGACCTCTGTAGCTGTGTCAGGTGGGAACGCCAGCCAGCCCCTCCCCAGTGAGCAGGTCCTATGGGCGCCTGGATGAGGCCCTCAGCCAGACAAGCAGGCATCTCCTGCCAGTGGCATCAGGAGTCTGTGAGCCAGCCGAACCTCCCATTGCTTATCCATTGCTTATCATTGTCAGTGGTAATTGCCTTTGCTTAAGCTGAGATTCAAGTTCAAACACGCTGACGGAAATGGTAGGACAACCTAAGGCAAGAGGGTACACGGCGCCCTGTGCCTCCCTGGGTGTCTCAGGCCTAATAAAAGCAGAGCCCAGAGGGGGAAGAAAGGAGCCCAACAGCTCAGGTAGTCATACGAGCATAGCCATCTGCAGAGGAGAGAAGGAGGAGACTGGGGGAGGTGGCGCTGGGCAGTCCAGCTGAATGACGGTCCTGACTTGTTGGCAGGGGGTTCACTGGGCCAGGTGCATGTGGACCTGTCTTCCCTGAGCTGAGCCTTCCTGTACCCACAGCCCCTCAGTCCAGTCCTGATAGTCTCCCGTTTCTTGCCAGACACCTGAATGGCCCTTGTGTCCTGGGTATGGTGGCAGTGGCCAGTTCTAGACACCCCCGCCTTGGTGCATGGATTCCCTCAGATGTGTCTTCCCGTAGCCTCTTGTGCTCTCAGACCCTCTCTGCCCCCCCACCTTGTCTCTGCCTCTCTTTTTCTTCTATAGCCACTGCCTTTGGGCAGGAGCTCTTCTCCAACACCCCAAGTCCTATACGTGTGACCTGCGACACTCCTCAGTCTGCCCTCAAACCCCCCCCTCCTAGGTGACTGGCTCTGACTCACCTGTACCTGCTGCATGTACCTGGGCCAGCAGGAGTCCCAGGAGGGCTTTACATGTGGAAATGAACAGTCTCTGAGGCATGTCACCTGAGGTTTCCTTGGGACCTGTTCCTTGTTAATCTTTTCTTTAGAAAACAGGTTTAGATAGGATTTTTTTTAAATGTTTATTTATTTACCTTGAGAGAGAGAGAGCAGGAGGGGCAGACATATAATCCCTGCGTTGTGAGGGAAGAGCCTAACAAGGGGCTCAGTACCATGAACCATGAGATCATGACCTGAACCAAGTCAAGCACCCAACCAAGTCAGCCACTGAGCCTCCGCCCCCACTTTTTTTTAAGCCATGTTGTAGAAGCTGTTACCTGTTGCTGCATAACAAATTCTCCCAAAATTTAGTGGCTTAAACATTTATTATCCCATAGTTTCTGTGGGTCTGGAGTTTGGGAGCAGCTGAGCTGGTGGTTCTGGCCCAGGGTCTCTCAGGAGATCGTGGTCACGAGCTTACAACCAGTGGGGGCAGAAGTTCCATTTCCAAGGTGGTTCAGTCACTTGGCTATTGGCAGGAGGCCTCAGTTCTTACCATGTGGACCCTCCACAGGGCTTCTTGAGAATCCTCACAGTATGGCAGCCGGCTTCCCTCAGGGCCAGTGATTCACCAGGACACAGAGAGAGAGAGACACAGACAGACAGGGAGAGAGAGAGCATGCAAGGTGGGAGCCACAGTGTCTCTTAGGAAGCTGTCATGGTCACTTCCATTTTATTCTGTTTACTAGGAGCAGGTCACTAAGGCCCATGCTTGAGGGAAAGGAAACCGGGCTCCCAATCAAAGCATCAATGAATTTATGGGCATATTTTGAAACGATTACTAGGGCTAACACTTGTCATGGAAAATTGAAAAGGCACTAAGAAAGCATTCTTAAGAAAAAAGCCTCACAGGCAGAGCTACCACCTGCAGACAACCACTGCTGACATTTTGATTGTATGCCTTTCCTGCATTTTATTTTCCGAGTCCAAGCAGCTAAAGGCTTTTTCATGTCCTCACAATCAAACTGTATGTGGGATTTTCTGTTCTCTTTTTCTCATTTCCTTAATATCATGACATAAGCATTTTACGTGCTCACACACTCTAAAAGGCCATTTTTGTTTCACACTGTAATTATTTTCCATTAAACTTTATTTTGAGATAACCGTAGCCTCACATGCAGTTGTAAGAAATAATACAGAGGGAATCGCCTGGGTGGCTCAGTCAGTTAAGCATCCAACTCTAGATTTTGGCTCAGGTCATGATCTCACTATTCGTAGGTTCGAGCCCTGCATTAGGCTCTGCGCTGTCAACACAGAGCCTGCCTAGGATCCTCTCTTTCCTTCCCTCTCTGTCCCTCCCCGGCTTGTGCTCACTCACACTCTCTCTCTCTCTCAAAATAAATAAAAGAATAACCATCAAGCCATCATTATTAAAAGAAAAAAAAAAAGAACACAGAGGGATTCCATGCATCCTTTACCCAGTCCCTCCACAATGGTAACATCTTGAAAAACTTTAAGTACCATGACCAAGATCTTGACATAGCCAAGATACAGAACAGTTTCATCCTATGAGGATCCCACATTACCCTTTATGGCCACCCTAATACCCCATGCCCTGTCCCTAGTCCTGACAACCATTAATCTCTATTTCTATAATTTTGTCATTTCAAGAATGCCTATGAATGGAATCATAGAATACGTAAGTTTGGGGATAGGCTTTTTTCACTCCACATACTTCTCTGGAGATCCATCCGGGTTTCTGTGACCTGCCAATAGCTCCTTCCTTTCTTTCCTGCTGCGAGCAGTATCCCATGGCATGATGTCCTGAAATTTACCCACTCACATGGTGAAAAACATCTGGGCCATTTCCAGTTTTCGCCTATTACAGGTGAAGCTGCTGGGAACACTGACTGGGGCTCACAGGTTTTTCTGTGAGCATAGCTTTAATTTCTCTGGGATAAAAGCCCAGGGCTGCGGTGGCTGGGCCATGTGGCAATTGCATGTTTAGTTGTGAAAATCATGATTAATAGCAGCTTAATTCTTCATCAAGAGAATAGAATGTAATTTATTCTGTCACTGGATACATAGTGTTTCTAATTAACACGCAATTGTAAATGATTCTTTACTTCATCCTTAAATTGTCCTTGCATCTCCGGCTATTTCCTTGGGGTGGGCTCCCACGAGTGGAGTTGCTCACTGTGGGACAGGAGGTTCCTTCCTGTGCATATTGCCAAACCAGACACTGCTCACTGCTGATGACACAGGCTGTCACACATAGTTTACTAGGCTGGTGTGCCTGTTACTAGGCCGGAATGCTCCAGGGGTTCATGGGCTTATGGGGCCTGTGCAAGCCTGTGGTGGGGGCTGTCTGCTGAGCCAAAGGGGCCACAGGGAAGGGGTGGCAGGGAGAGCGAGTGGAGCCCAGCTGGTCTGGTTGGTGCTTCCCTAATAGTCTTCTGTTATACCCATCAGTGCTGGATGCCAAGGGCCTGGCGCGAAGTTTCTTTAACCAGCTCTGGGAAGTATGCAGCCAGTGGCAGAAGCAGGTGCCCTCGAGTGCCCAGGTTCCTCAGCGGCAGTGGCTGGTCTCCATCCATGCCATCCGGAATACTCGCCGCAAAATGGAGGACCGGCACGTGTGCCTTCCTGCCTTCAACCAGCTCTTTGGCCTGTCTGTGAGTGCTCCACCTCTAGTCTTCCACCTCCTGGCCCCCAAGCAGAACAGCCTAGGAGTCCTTGTGCAGGGGGTGGGGGCCACCTGGGGTTCCCATCAGAGCTGCTAGCCAGAGCCGAAGCAGGAGTAACGGCTGTAGCTGTCATCTGAAGGCCAAGGTGCTAGGTGAGGCAGAGCACTTCCCAGGAGGTCTGAGAGACCCGATTCATCGTCCCATCAGTCCTATTCATTGTCCCATCGTCTGGCTTCTGGGCCAGACCAACCGTGGCCACCTTGCTTTCCCAGCTAAGGGACTGAGGAAGGGGAATGGTCTGCCCAAATCTGTTATAAGGGGAGGCCCCAGGATTCTCTCATTTGCCCCAGACTCACAGTTACTGGGCTCTGCTCTATCTCCAGCACTGGGAGCCGCTGGTACATCGCACTTCATTTTATGCTCCAGCAACTCAGTATAGAAGGTGAAACCAACTCCAGAGAGTTGTCCTTTTCCAAATCTTCCAGTTCCTAATGCTTGAGTCAGGTTGACCTATCTGATGGCAGAGTCCATGCTGATTCTTCCAGACCCACCCCAGTCAGCACCTGGACTCTACCCCCAGACAAAGCCTCTGGCCAGGTCACAGCCTTGGTCAGGGCGAAGTCAGTGTGATTCCCACTGCATTCCCTACCAGGACCCCGTGGACCGAGCCTACTTTGCTGTGTTTGATGGCCATGGAGGGGTGGACGCTGCAAGGTATGCTGCTGTACATGTGCACGCCAACGTGGCCCACCAGCCGGAGCTGCCCACAGACCCCGCGGGAGCCCTCAGAGAAGCCTTCCGGCACACAGATGAGATGTTCCTCTGGAAAGCCAAGCGAGAGGTGAGAACCAGTGAATGGGCCTCATGTGCAGTTTGGGGCCAATAGCCATTAGCATCAGAGAGACCCAGCCCTTGCCAAAGGAAGGAAATCAAAGCAATTGGTGGTGTCAGAAGGCCCTCACTAGGGGCGCCTGGGTTGGGCATCCAGCTTCTGCTCAGGTCAGGATCTCATGGTTCTTGAGTTCGAGCTCCACATTGGGCTCTGCTGACAGCTGGGAGCCAGGAGCTTGCTTCAGATTCTGTGTCCCCCTCTTTCTGCCCCTCCCCTGCTCACACTCTCTCTCTCTCTCTCAAATATAAATAAAACATTTTTAAAAATTATAAAAAAAAAAAAAGAAGGTCCTCACTAAACTCTGTTGGCAATCAAATCACTTCATTCTTATGGTAAAAGGGGGCTTGTTTTCCATTTGAATAAAAGCCGCATAAAGCATGCATCTGGTCTTGCATGCCTGGCCCCACTGGTGGGTGTGCAGGCCTCACAGGGAAGGTCAGTCTATTTTAAAATGTGCCAAGGATTCTCTTTTAGTCAGGGATGGCAAGGTGACAGGCACAAACACCAGCCTTGGAAGAAGAGTTTTATTATTTACAGTGCCCAAGAGGAGACATCACACCATGCAAGGCCATGGGGGCGGGGTGGGGCACCAGGATTGGTCGGGAGGCAGAGGGAGAAAGCACAGCATGACCGGAGCCTTTGCTCTGGCCTCACAGAAGGGCCTGGATGAGGCAGAGCAGGCAAGTCACAAGTTTGGATGGTTTGAATAACCTGATGGACTCTGGACTACAGACAGGGGCAGTCCTCAGCCATCCAGGCCAGGGGAAGCAGCCTGATGGGATAAACAGAGGAGATGGTTGAGGAAGTGGGTTCAGACCAGCTGGCTCGTACATGAAGGTTGCATCCCTGGGGGAAGACATTTCCTGTCCTGGGACAGGCACTCTTTAGAATTAGCAAGTACCCCAGTTTGTCAAAGCATGAGAAAATACAATATGGGGTGCCTGGGTGGCTCAGTCTGTTGAGCATCTAACTTTGGCTCAGGTCATGATCTCATGGTTAGCAAAGAGCCAGCAAAGAGCCTGAAGAGCTGCCAGCAAAGAGCCTGAAGAGCCTGCTTCAGATCCTTGGTCTCCCTCTGTCTCTGCCCTTCCCCCGCATGTGTGTGTGTGCGCGTGCGTGCGCATGTGCGCTCTCTCTCACAAAAATAAACATTTTTTAAAAATTAAAAAGAAAGGAAAATACAAAAAAGAAAGCCCATGATTAATACCTTCCCTTGCTCACCCAGGCAGAGTCTTGGCAAGCTGCTGGTGTCCACTGGGTATATTCTTTCTTTGGGAATTAGAACCATGTAGGGGTGAGGCACTTGTTTCTGAAAGAAGCCATCCAGCCCCTCCTCTGTGAACTTAACCACCCACTGAACCTTACATGCAGAATGCAGAAATTCTGTGGGCCCTCCTAGCAGCCCCATGAGGTAGCTACTAAAATTTTGTCCATTTTAGACTTGGAGAAACTGAGGCTGAGAGAGCTTAAAGGATGTGCCCCAGTTGACATGGCTCGTAGGGAGACTTAGAAGGGGGTATACTGTCCTCAGACACTCTAAGCACGGGCCTCAATGGAAATCAGCAAAGCCATACTTTACATCTTTTTTTTTTTTTTTTTTAGTTTATTTTTTTTATTTTAAAAAAATTTTTTTATGTTTATTCATTTTTGAAAGAGAGAGAGCACAAGCAGGGTTGGGGCAGAGAGAGGCTGGGGGGGGGACGCAGAATCTGAAGCAGGCTCCAAGCTCTAAGCTGTCAGCACAGAGCCTGACGGGCTCGAACTCACGAACCGTGAGATCATGACCTGAGCCGAAATCTGATGTTCAACCAACTGAGCCACCCAGGCGCCCCCTTTTTTTAGTTTTGTTTTTTTTTTAATTTTTTTTTCAACGTTTTTATTTATTTTTGGGATAGAGAGAGACAGAGCATGAACGGGGGAGGGGCACAGAGAGAGGGAGACACAGAATCGGAAACAGGCTCCAGGCTCTGAGCCATCAGCCCAGAGCCTGACGCGGGGCTCGAACTCACGGACCGCGAGATCGTGACCTGGCTGAAGTCGGACGCTTAACCGACTGCGCCACCCAGGCGCCCCAATTTTTTAATGCTTATTTATTTTTGAGAAAGACACAGAGCATGAGTGGGGGAGGGGCAGAGTGAGAGGGAGACACAGAATCCAAAGCAGGCTCTAGGCTCTGAGCTGTCAGCACAGAGCCTGACGTGGGTCTCAAACTCACAGCCCGTGAATTCATGACCTGAGCAGAAATTGGACACTTAACCGACTGAGCCACGCAGGAGCCCCCAGACTTTGCATCTTTTTTTTTTTTTTAATTTTTTTTTTGACGTTTATTTATTTTTGAGACAGAGAGAGACAGAGCACGAATGGGGGAGGGGCAGAGAGAGAGGGACACACAGAACTGGAAGCAGGCTCCAGGCTCTGAGCCATCAGCCCAGAGCCCAACACGGGGCTCGAACTCACAGACTGTGAGATGGTGACCTGAGCTGAAGTCGGACGCTTAACCGACTGAGCCACCCAGGTGCCCCCAGACTTTGCATCTTAACAGAAAACCATACAGCATCTAAAACTACAAAGTGGGAGCCTGGTGCAAAGCTGACATGCCTCAGACCTCCTGGTCACTGTCACCTATGGGAGGTGAGGAAGGCCCTGGAGCTCTGGGCCACCTCCCAAAATAACGATTCACTGAAGCAAGTATTTAAATTAAGTGTATTATTAATTTAAGATAGCTGAATTGGGATGAAATTGACACAGAATAAATTGCACATATTACTAATATACAGTGTACAGTTGGTTCAATAAAAATAAAGTGTACAATTGGATAGGTTTTAGCATTTGTCTACAATAACGGATGTACCCATCACCCCCAAAGAATTTCTTCCCGGCCTTTGTCACCCCACCCTCCCCAGACAACCACTCTGCTTTCAGACGTAATAGACAATAGAGCTTGTGTTTTCCAGAGTTGTAGATAAGCAGGACCACACAGGACGTGCTCTCCTGTCATGCAGCATAACCCTTAGGAGACTGACTGTGCCCTGTGTACTTCTGGAGTCTGTTCCTTTTATCTGACTGAGCACTATTGCAGGAGTCGTTCAGTCTGGACAGGATTGGGCCCACAGTGCCAGCACATGGCTCACCCTCAGCCCTCTCCCTTCAGCGGCTGCAGAGTGGCACCACGGGTGTGTGCGCTTTCATTGCGGGAAAGACCCTGCACGTTGCCTGGCTCGGGGACTCCCAGGTCATCCTGGTGCAACAGGGACAGGTGGTGAAGCTGATGGAGCCGCACAGACCTGAGCGACAGGTAAGGGGCTCCCTCCCTCCATGCCTGGGTCATCCCCGGCCCCGATCGTGCTGGACTGCTCGGGTTAGTGGATGGTCAGGTAGGCAAGGAAGCAAGAGGGGCCCTGCACCGTCTTCGTAGGGAGATCCTGGTGTTCCTCCAGAGGGAGGGTCCTTCTGCCTGATTCAAGTGGCCAGGGGTTTGTCTGTTGGCAAACAGGATTTGTCTGTTGGCGGAGGGGTCCCCTCCCTAAAGTTGGGGCATTAATAGCCAAGAGTCCCATGTAAGCCCTTCTCACCACAGTGACATGGAGCCCAGAGCTGCAGAGGAGAGGCAGGCCAGGACGTGGGGTCAAAGTGCAGGGTCCTGCACTTTGTGCATGTGGGCAAGGGGCGGCTGGCCACCTGGGCTGTGGGGGTGGAGGGCTCCAGGGAGGAGGTGATGCTAAGCCAAGGTCAGAAGGAAGCAGGCTTGGGGCTTCACTGGGTAGAGGCTACACTGGGATCCTGAAGTCACTCAACTGTCTGAGCCTCAGGGTCCTCATCTGGATCTAAGGCTGACATTCCTCCTTGGACCACATCTCACAAAGGTGTCCAGTCTGTCTGTCTCTGTAGGATGGTGGGAGTTTGCATACTGGGAAATGCCCGGGAGCCCTGTCCCTGCTCTGCTTTCCCCACATGTACAGGCCTCCACATCAGCACAGAAAACGCCCCCACCTTCCATAGGGCTATGCAGAGCCCCATCTGTCCGCCATCCTGTGCATGGACATTGAGATTTCTTCAGTCTTTTTCTTTTTTCTTTTTTTTTTTTTTTAACATTTATTTATCTTTGAGAGAGAGCAGAGGAGGGGCAGAGAGAGGGAGATACAGAATCTGAAGCAGGCTCCAGGCTCCTAGCTGTCAGCACAGAGTGCAATGTGGGGCTCAAACTCATGAGCCATGAGATCATGACCCGTGCCAAAGTCGGACGCTTAACTGACTGAGCCACCCAGGCGCCCCGAGATTTCCTCAGTCTTTTTCATGCTAAAGTCCACACAGCACTAGATGACTTTGCATAGCGTTGCATTGTTCTGTGTCAAGTATGTTAACGGTTCCTAGGAATGGAGGGATGAGTCAGGGCACTCCCATTTACAGTCTTGGCACTTTTGCCACACTGCCCTCCTCAGGCTGTATGTCCTCTGGCCATAGCCCCACCGACCAGTCTGAGAGGAAGGAAAGTGGTTATTCAGTTTGCATTTCTCTTACAGTATGAGGCCGAGCATCTTCTCAAACACTTAAGATCATTTACGTTGCCTTCTGTGAGAACCCTTCATTCTTGTCCTTTGCCCATTTGTCTCCTGACCTGTTGCTATTTTTCTTACCAATTTGTAGGCATCTGTTATACACCAGGGAGGTCAGCTCCTTGTCTGCAGGGTGATTTGCAAGTTGCCCCCTGCTTTGTCTTTGTTTATGGGCTTCTGCCTTGTAGACATGTTGGTTTTTATGTAACTGAACGGAGCTGTCCTTTTGTGGCTTCTAGATTTGGAAAGCACTGCAAGGGAGTGTCAGGCCGTGATCACCAAAACAGCCAGGAATGACAGCATTCCTTGGCCTCACTGCAGCTCAGTCTGTGCTAAACCTCCTACATACGCCCTCCCTGTCATATAGAGGAGAGAACTGAGGCTCAGAGAGGTTAAGTAACTTGCCCAGAGCATACCGCCGGGAAGTGGCAGGTGTCCTGTGTCACTCCACTGCCACTGCAGCACTGGGGCATTCGGCACCTGCTCCCTGGTGGACCCTCCTTCCCAGAGATGGGCAGTCAGGTGAAATGCTGCCTAAGTGAGGACTAGCTGCAAGCCTCTGCTCGGGGTGCCTCGCCTGCTCCTGCCCACTCTCATCCCTACAAGCTTGGCGTCCTGTGCCTCCTCTGCAGCCCAGTGAGGACTTTTCTGGCAGTGTCTCCCCAGCAGACATGAGCCCTGCAGAATGACACCACAGCAAAGATCACAGACTGACAGCCATGCTCAGTCCTGGCTCCACCCTTTCCAAGCCTTGAGTGCCTTGTCTGTGAAATGGGGTTCCCAGGAGATAAGAATGGGGTGTCCTGGTGCACATGGGGTGCTGGGACCACAGCCGGCATGGGAGAAGCCTGCCAAAGTGTCTGTTCTTTCATTGATCTGCACCCTACATGGCTACAGAGACTAGATTCCAGGGCCCTCTTGGCCCCTGCCAGCCCCTCCCGGCTAATGAGCCCTGTGATCCCAAGCTTAGCCTGTCACCCACACCCTTTGAGAAGTCATCAAAGACTGGCTCAAAGGTCTCCCACGAAAAATAACCACCATCACACTGGTCACGAGAGTGGGAAACTAGTAACAACCTAGTGAGCCACAGTGAAGGGCAATAAGGGTCTGGCAGCTGCTGAAACCGGCTCTGAGGCACATGTGGGGACCGCATGGCACTCTGCCTTGTTCTGCTGCTGTCTGGACAGAGCCTTGCTGCCACTGGATTCAGTTCAGGCCAACAAACGGTTAGCACCTACTGTGCACAGGACACTTTGCTGAGGCAGTGAGCCTTCCAGCACCTCTCAGACTAACGGGCAGCTGCAAGCCACAGTACTTGGGCAAAGTGTTGGGAGATGTGGAAGAGGGAAATGAGCAGGAAGGAGGCATACAGCCCAATCCTGATGGCAGGTGGGACCCCAGCAGGCCAGGGGTGGAGTCCAGGAGGAAAGGGGAGGTTTAGCCAGGACCAGCCACTGAGAGACCGAGGGCTCCTGCTCCTGTGTCAGGAGGAACTTCACAAGGAATTACTAGAAGCTTCTAGAATGGTCAGACCACCAGAGGGCAAGGTGAGAGCTGGGTCACAAAAGAGGCTGCTGCAGTCACCTGTCCAGCTATGGGGAGGAAGACCTGCCTGGCAAGGCAGCATCAGGAGGGATGGAGAAGAATCCAGGCTTTTGAGGATGGGGAAAGGGCCTTACACTTCTAAGAGGTTGGTGATGCCATTAGCCAGGGGCGCTGGGGGCCAGGGAGGACAGGGTGGGGTGTTCCCTGTGAGTGCAGAGTCTGGAGGGGCGGGTAGGATATCCTGTGATGACAGGCAGGACCGGGGACATGGGCCTGGGGGCTGCATGCTCACAGAGCTGAGACGTGTGTGAGAGCGAGCATGTGGCAGGAGAGTGGGCCTATCCTGTCAGAAGTAGGGAGGTGGGGAGCACAGCAGAGGGGAAACCCAGCAGGAGAGCCTAGGGGTGGCCGAAGCGCAGTGTAGGGCACGATACCTCTGCAGCTGACCTCAGTGCCAGCCGAGCCCAGGAGGAACTGACCACTGCCTGGGCAATGTGCAGGTGAGCGAGACCACTCAGTCAGGAGGCAGAAGGGAGGCCGGAGGGCCATGAGGGGAAATGGCTGGACAGGGCAGCCTCACGGAAGTGGGGGCCCAGGGGCCCAGCTGTGCAGAGCCTTGTATTCGAGTGGGAAATGGCCGTTGATGGGAACCCACTTGGCCACTGGCTCTGGGCTCAACCTTGGAGAAGCTGTTCAGGCTGGTGGAGAGGATAAGGTAGGAGGACAGCTGAGGGGCCTGGTTCAGGTTTCAAACAATCCTGCCAGGTGGCCACGTGTAGCACAGGCTTGGGCTCGTCCCAGCAGCTTGCAAGGAAGAAAGTATTCCCAAGTGAAAGGTGAGACAGCTGGGGGGGGGAGGGTCAGGGGGTCGGTGACTATGGATGGTCTGGCTGTGTTCACCCTATAACTGAGGTAGCCCTTGCTGCAACTGAAGGACGTCTAGGTTATTCATGGTTTCCTGCGGTTCCACTAACGCCTCATCTGGGCGTTGTTTGAGAATCGCAGCCCCCAGCACTTAGAAACCAGCTCAGCTCAGGGCACTTGGGTGGCTCAGTCAGTTTAGCATCTGACTTTGGCTCAGGTTATCATTTCACGGTTCTTGGCTTCGAGCCCCACATTGGGTTCTGTGCTGACAGCTGGGAGCCTGGAGCCTGCTTCAGATTCTGTGTCTCCCTCTCTCTCTGCCTCTCTCCTCTGCTTGCGCTCTGTCTCTCTCTCTCTCTCTCTCTCTCCCTCCCTCTCTCTCTCTCTCTCTCAAAAATAAATAAACATTAGGGGCGCCTGGGTGGCACAGTCGGTTAAGCGTCCGACTTCAACCAGGTCACGATCTCACGGTCCGTGAGTTCGAGCCCCGCGTCGGGCTCTGGGCTGATGGCTCGGAGCCTGGAGCCTGTTTCCGATTCTGTGTCTCCCTCTCTCTCTGCCCCTCGCCCGTTCATGCTCTGTCTCTCTCTGTCCCAAAAATAAATAAACGTTGAAAAAAAAAAAATTAAAAAAAAAAATTAAATAAATAAATAAACATTAAAAAAGAAGAAACCAGTTCAGCTCCACTCAGGCAGCAGCACCTGGCACCCTTCCCCACGGGTGCACCCCAGCCCCCACTCTGGCTGTCCCCCACAGGATGAGAAGGAGCGTATTGAAGCGCTGGGCGGCTTTGTGTCTCACATGGACTGCTGGAGAGTCAACGGGACCCTGGCCGTGTCTAGAGCCATCGGTAAGGAGACGGGAGACAGGGGGCAGGAGACAAAGGCCTCATGCGTGAGGCCCAGGGGCTCACATAGCTGTTGGGGACAGCAGCATCCTGTGCTGATAAAGCACCTGTGGTCTGTGGGGCCGTGGAATCAGACTGAGGAGCCTCTGGTAAATTGAGAGAGTGCAGGTGCAGACATCTTAGAAACTTCTATCTCACACAAATAATCACAGAAGTTAACCCTTACGTGATTATCTCCTCATTAAAACAGTTCCCCAGAAAAACCTACCAGGAGGTCCTTGGTTAACTACTATATGTGCTGAAAGGTCATAAATGAGGATTGTCCTCCCCTCCCCCATTCATGCTGATGATTCCTTTTTCTATCTTTAAAAAAAAAAGAAAAGCAGCCCCCTCTCCCCACAATCCTGTTTTCTCAGCATCCTACAGCTGCTGGGCCTCACTCTGGGCTCCGCAGCCACACTGCTGCCCCCAAGTACCTAGGCAACACTCCATTCCTGCTAACCCCCTTGAGGTGACATGTCTCCTCCCAGCCTCCGGACACACGCCATCCTATCCTTAAGGCCGCCTGCGGTGCCTGCCTTATAGCCCTTCCCCCTGCTGCTGCTGCCTATTGGGTCTCTGGCACATCCCGGTGCGGAAGCAGCAGGATGGGCTTCTCCAAAAGTGGAAGCTCCTTAAAAGGAGGGGGACACCCTAGGCAGTTCTGTGTCAGCGGTGTGGTCTGGTGCACACCCCTGGGCAGGAGCAGAAGGAGGGGGATCAGTGGTTCTGGGCAGTTTGTGAGGAGGGGGAGGTGGTTTCGAGTCGCACTTTAAAGGTAAAGCCACCAGGACTTGCTAACGAATTGGATGTGGGCCCTCAGGGAGAGGGACCTGGGGGAAAGGGAACCTGCAGACCTGAGTATAAGGGAGGAAAAGTGAGGTCCTTTACCTCAGTCATCCCCTCTCTCAGGCCCGGCTCCACTGGAAGTGAAAAGGCTGTTTTGTAGAGCTGACCTCTGGTCTGGCTGGGTTCTAACTCTGCACCCAATAGGTCTGCCACATTGCCCTTAGCACCACATGAAACTATCCAATTTCACTGGTGAACACGGGCGTCGGAAGAGGGTGGCCACAGTGAGGCCCCGGGCCTGGCTGGACTTGGCAACAGGAGGCCTTTCTCTCCTGTGCCCAGGGGACGTCTTTCAGAAGCCCTACGTGTCAGGAGAGGCCGACTCAGCCTCCCGGGAGCTGACAGGCTCTGAGGACTACCTGCTGCTGGCCTGTGATGGCTTCTTCGATGTCGTCCCCCACCAGGAGGTCGCGGGCCTCGTCCAGAGCCACTTGGTCAGGGAGCAGGGCAGCGGGCTGCAGGTTGCTGAGGAGCTGGTGGCTGCAGCCCGGGAGCGGGGCTCCCACGATAACATCACAGTCATGGTGGTCTTCCTCAGGGACCCCCAAGACCTGCTGAAGGGCAGGGCCCAGGGGGTAGGAGACGTGCCCACTGGCCTCGCAGAGCCAGGGACCAATGCTCCACAGAGATGCTAGGAGGTGCAGGCTCCCTGCCCCTACCCCGTAACCCTCCCCCTCAGATGCCTTAGGACCCGACAGGTGATGGTGGACAGTGGGTGCCACCCTCACAGTGCTTTCCCAGGGCCCCAAGTCTCCCGTGCTGCTTGCATTGGCCCATCCTGGTGGCTGTGGAACTGGACTGGGTGGTGGGGGATGTGCCCTGCTCGGACAGGCAGTGGGATGGCCTTGTTCTCTGAAGGAGGCCTAGGGAAGAGACCTCACCAAAGAAAAGACGACCCAAGAAGTGGAGCAGCTCTTGCTCCCAGCCCCATCAGGTAGGGGGCTCAGGTGAGGACCACAGCCAGACCAAAGATGCTGGGCATGTGCATGGGGAAGCAGGATGCTGCATGAGTCCCCAGGCAGACCCAGGAGCCACGGACATTTCCAAGTGCGACCTGGGTGTCCAGCACAGGTTTCTCACTTGCTCCTCACTGGCCGCCACTGGGAGGCTCGTCTCCGCTGACGCACCTGGCCTCCCGAGCCAGCTTCCCAAATTGGGGAGAACGGAGCACCAGGGACCTGGTCTGCAGTGAATGCTCACAGCCCCCAGCCTCCCTGGTTCCCTCCCGTCCCGCACACACCCAGTGAGAGGAAGGTCAGAATGACGACGAGGTGTGTGTCTTCAGTTTGTGGTCTTTTTTTTTTTTTCCAGGACAGTCAAACTCAGAAGCAGTATTTCAGGTTTTTGTCTTTGTTTTGTCAGTGCCAAGGTGACCTGTTGTGTCATGTAACTTAAGCAGAGCTTAGCATTTATTTTATTCTTGGAAACCTTAAGTATTGATTTTTTTTTTTTTTGGAAGAAACTTCTTTTGCAGTATTACTGAATTTTTTTTCCTAAATCAGGATTGAAGCAAACACTTTTCCAGGTGGTGTTAATAAGCCATTCAAGTGCCTTAAACAGCTTTAGGTGAGGCTAGAACGGCCGGGCCTGGGATGGATTCTACTAGGCATGTTTAAGTTTTTACAAGAGCAGGATTTATTTTGTTATAGTGGCATGATTTCAGCTAGAATTCTTCCCACTCCACCTCCTTTCTGCCCCTTTGTGATGCGATTTGCTGCTGACAGTCAGCAAAGCAGCTGAAAGAGCATGAGCTATGCTGCACAGCCTGGGCCAGACCTAGGGGCTCTGGGAGTTCAGGGTGACCATGGCACCTCCCCCAGCCTCCCTACGCACCTCAGTCCTGCTGCCCATGTCTCTGGATGGTCCCCAGGCTGAGGAACTGAGCTCCATGAGCAGGCTTCTCATTTGACTGGAATGTCCTAGAACGTCTCGTGTTGGTAATCGAATTGGTTTCCTTGGGAAACACACTTACGAGGCCTTGGCAAGTCTGGAGGCAGCCTGGGGGGTTCTGGCTCTGTTTGGAATCTGTCCATCCACCTGCCCCACAGCTCCCCAAACCCCTCCTCCTGTTTCTTGCCCACCATGGCGGCGCCCTCTGTTACCTTGCTTTGCCCACAGCCTGACCACCTGGAGGAGAGCTCTACGTTCCCTAGCATGCCCTGGGCAGGTGAGGCTCAGAAGCCACGAAGCTTGGGTGACTCAGGCTACTCACATCCAGTGAGGCAGATATAGCATGTGTGTTGAGCTAGAAGTGGCAGGGCTGGGTGAAGAGTCCGGCAGAGAGGGGTCTCTGTGGGAGGACCCAGGCCTACAGGTCTGGGAAGAGCAGTGGGTGGCTTTGGAGGCTCTTGGAGAATGTCACTGGGAGGTGGGCAGCAGGAGGAAGCTTGGCACTGTGTCCCCCAGGCCAGAATCCACCTGCAGTAGCAAGGATCCAGGAAGGTGGGAGCTGAGAGAGCCTTGGCGGCACTCATCAGCCCGGGGAAGGGCAGACTTGGTAAGAGCCACCCCCCTGAGGCCCGAGGGCTGTGCAGCAGGGAGGGTGGGAGCCAGCTCTGGGCAGGCAGGGGGCCAATGGGGGATGCCGCCCACAGGCTCAGCACTCACCCCTACTCTCACCGCAAGGATGAAGAAGCCAAGATGATGTGGTCAGTGCCATGCTCAAGGGCTCGTGACAGAAAAAGTATCTTAAATGTGGTCACCGCAGTTCAGAGAAGGTTTGGTGGGAGCCAACAATGACCTGGTATTGCCGCACTTAATCTGAAGGCCCTGCTGCCTTCTGGGGGCCAGAAGCCCCCTCTTTGGCCCTTCCCAGCGCAGGGCCGGCAAGAGGTGGCATGTGGCCCCTACCAGCCTGGCTGCCTCTGAGCATGACCTTAACAGAGGAAAGAGGTGTGGGCTTGTTTCTCTCATTTCTTTGCTAATCTTATTCTGGGATTGCCATCAAGAGTGGGGTTTCACCTTTGGAGTCTGGACTCCCCACGTGGTGGTCTGATTCCTGCCCAGACTCAAGGCTCCACCGGGAGATCTCTCCAGGCTCGTCCCAGTGCCCACCCCTCTCGTCTGTGAGAGGCCCTTGCCATCTGGTGCTGCTCAGCCTTGCCTTGAGGCGGAGGGAGCCCTTGTTCCCACTGCGCAGATGCTGGCTTTGTGCAAGCACCTAGGCATAGAGGTCTCTTCCCTCTTGATCAGGGAGGACTGGGAGCCACTGGGCATCTTCAGCCTCTGAAAGTCCTGGCCCACCTCCTTGTCAGGCCACAGTCCCAAGAAGGCCTCTAGCCAGGACCCCAAGTCTAGAAGCCTCAGTCCCCTTCTCAAATCCCCACTTTGCCACTAGCTCATTATATGAGCTGAGCAAGTCGTTGAGCCTCCTTGGGCCCCCTTTTCTCCTTTATAGGACACAGGGTTGCACGGAATCTGTGCAGCAGATCTTGGAATTTTGGAGGTTTGGGGCCCATCGAGGGCAAGCCTGGCACATCCTGGAGAGCTGCTGCCAGTGCTAAGGGAACCCTCCCCCTCTGCTAGCGGGAGGGGTGGTTAAGTATCATTAGTGTTTATTCTTACAATTAAGTGGGTTGGAAAGGAATGGAGCTACAGTTGCCAGCCATATATGGAACACAGAAGCTGGAGAGAGGGAGCCCTGCTTTTACAGGTAGAGCTGATCCCAAGCCAGCAGGAGGAGGAGAGGCAGACAGGCTCAGCTGCCTCCCTCTGCAGGTGTGAGGCTGAAGGGCAGGGCACAGCCAGGGTCTCCCTTGCCTTTTAGTCAAGCTCCCAACCTGCTGAAATCCAGAGGCAGATGCATGGCCTTCCTGACCCAGCTTGTCCTCAGCATCCAGGACTAGGAAAGGGGTGTGCTTTACTGGGGACAGTGATGGGGGCAGGCCTCACTGGGGAAGCACAGGCCCTCTGAGGTCCTGAGCCAGCCTTTGGCCACAGTCCTATCTCCCCCTACCCTTTGAAACCAGCATGTGGCCCTCGTCCCTACTCCTGTAATGCCAGTTCTGAGTTCTGGCTTGGGTGTCTGGCCACCTCAGCAGTAGTCCCAGGGCTTGGGTCACAGCTCTGGCAGTTCCTAGGCCTGGCCCCGACAAGAGCCAAATGGGCACCTTAAGGGCCTGTGCAAAATAAGCTGTTTTTGGGTTAATTCTGCCTGTAGCTCAAAGGAGGCAGCCCCAGGAGGCCCACGCTTTTCGCCGAGGCTCCACAGCTTTGCCAAATGCGCCGAGCTTTGCCATTCACATGCCATGCCAGCCTTGCCAAGGGTTTATTTGTGCGCATCTCAGCAGGGCTTCTGGGAGAGGTGTTCTCTGCAAGGCGCATCTTGTTCCAAGATGGGACTACTATTTCCCCTGTGTGCAGGGGCAAGTCCCAGGAGAAGAGGGCCAGAAACACAGTCTCTTCCCAGGGGTCACTGTGCTCAAGTGTCAATAAACCACGAGTTTTGAAACCCTGTCACCTGAGTCCTGCCTTCTTTTCTCACCTCTCAGCAGCTGGTGCCTGAGTGTCCAGAGTATGTTTAGGAGCTGCTGGGGTGCTGAGAGACCATCTACCAGTCTCCCCACAAAGCCAGCAGACTAATTCAGGAGAAAGCCCTGCTAGCCCACGCCCCTCCCCTCACAGGGGACCTCACACGATTGGGGAGCCCCCAGATGCCTGAAGTGGCCCAGGGACACTGAGGATGAGGACCCCCCTGTGAAAACACTCAGAAGGGAGAAAGCAGGTCAGCATCTGCCAGGTCTCTTGTGCTCCTGGCTGAACTCAGACCCCCAAGGAATAGGAAAACATTCCAAAATGCCTCCATGCAGCCACTGCTGAGCCATGGCCCCAAAATGCTGCCTGAACTCCCCAAAATGTGAGGGGGCACTTGTGCTTTGGGGTTAGTTGGGGCCAACTAGCTGGATTGCTGTATCCCTTCCTCCCCTCCAGCCCGGCCTTGGATGCCGAGCCTTTGTCCCCATTTAGGCCTTGACAGACTAGCTTCTAGTCCCTTCCCAAATCACCCTGAGAGCTTTCCGTGCCCCTCCGGCTCCCAGCCTCATTGCAAGGGAGGCAGCTTTATCTGTCTCAATCATGTCACTGAGAGGGGGCTGGGGCTCCCAACCAGGCCCTGAGCCCCACCCCCCAGCCCCACCTACTCATCCATCTGTCTTCCCCCTGCCCGTTCCCCTCCGCCTCCTTGGAAGCTCCCTGCAGAATCTGCCCAGCAGAACCTCGTTCTTAAGTATATGCTGTCTTGATTGTTCACAAACAAATTGCTTCACGATTCTATATCTCATTGCTATAGCCAGATGGTGGCTCTACACCACCCCCCACCCCACTGTCACTGAGCTTGGGGCCTGGGATAGCACCCTCTCTGGAGCCACAGGGTAGTGGTGGGGGAGACCTGAAGGACTGGGCACCAGGCAGGCAGGGATTGAACGGCCTCTGGGGCAGCTGGGTGTCATTCACCGGCCAGACCAGGCCATCATGGTGGCAGGTAGGGGCTGGGGATATCAGCCAGGCTCTCTGCCAGCAGGGAGACAGACCTATACCCAGAAGCCAAGTCTGGCACAGACAACTGTCTGCCTCCAGGAACGATGAGAGCAAGGTGGTCAAGACTGGGTCTTGTGCCCAGCGGGTAGAGGCCTCAACCTGGAGAAGCAAGTCCAACAGCCAGCAGAGCCAGGGAGACAGAAACTGGAAGCCATCTAGGAGGGCTGATGACTACCTTGCCCCCAGAGTTCCCCTTAGAGGGTCCCAGAACTCCTAGCTACTTCCTTCTGGTCCCACATGGCCCTCCCATTCTCACCAGGCTGGACTGGGGCAGAGAAAGCTAAACCAATCGAGGTCAGGGTGTCAGGCTCACACTCAAAGCCACACTTCATCTTGGGTCTGCTTCTGGGGACTTGGGCCAAAGAAGTCCCAGACATCTGCATGTCCAAGGCCAAGCGGTGGGTATAACCTCAGAGCAGCCCTGGGATTGCTCCAACCTGGGCAGACAGTCCGGGACAAATGCCAGCTCTGGCCACAGCGCAGGGGGCTGTGGTGGCCCCACTGCCCATCCCAGGCAGGCCCCTTAGTCATTATGGCTGTGGCATCAGAGACCACCTCCCCCCGCCCCTCCTCTTCCCTCTCTTCCTCCCCATCCCCTGTTCCTTCCTGAAATTATAAAAGTAATATGACAACATGACAAAACTTGGGAAAAAAAAGAGATATAACAAGATAACCAAGGTAAGAAACGTTTGGAACTGCAGCTTAGAAAAGAAAACCTCCTGAAAGGAAAGGCACCTTTTTGCCCAGAGAGACGAAAACAATATAGAGTCACTGGAGATGAAACAGATAAAATCCAAGAGCTATAAATCTTAGAGTCCAAGTTGTACGTACACATGATGCAACATGGGACATTTAATGTCTGTTTGCAGCATTTTGTTCTCCGTGAGCCGAGGCCTTACTTGGTGAAGCTGTTTCTCGGCAGCTTCTGCTAACATTTGGGAGGCCTGGGCCCCAGCCAGCGACATTCCCTTTAATGGCAGCCTCTCCTCAGCCTCGGGGCTCAGCCAGGGTGCCACACACAGGCCACTGCGTGCTGTCCATCTCTCCATGCCTGATCCTGACAGTGCAGCATGCCCAGGTGGGTCATTCCCTGTTCAAAATAAGGAGTATTCAACATAAACACCTTGAGAATCAGTGTCAGAGATTTACCACATATGCATATCTCCCCACACACCATTACACTGTTCATCTGGGCTTTTTATGAAAATGGGACATTGCTGTACACATTCTTCACATTTTTGTCACTCAGCATTGTTTCTCCGATTTCATCCATGCTGTGTGGGTCTCTGGCCTTTTGCAGAAACAGCTGCTATGAACATTCTCAGTGGGTCTCCTAGTACCCATATGCAAGAGTTGCTCTAGGGCATATACCCAGGAGTGAAACAATTGGGTAGGACTGGCCACAGAATTTGCAGGACCCAGTGCAAATCAAAACACAGACCCCTTGATAAATTATTAGGAATTTCAACACAGCGGCAGTAGAGCAGTAAGGCAGGTGTGGCCCATGTGATTACACAGGCGTGTGGCCAGGAGGCCACTCTGCCACTGCCTCTTCACCCACCCAAAAGGCTCACAACAAGGGCTTGTGCCATACAGATGGCAATACACTGAGGGTCCGCTGTTCCACATCCTCACCAGCACTTCCTTGTTTCCATCAGAGTTTTTAATTTTTGTCAGTGGTACATGAAATGGCATCTCCTTGTGGTTTCAGATTGCATTTCCTTGGTTACCCGAGAGGGTGAGCAACTTATGTGTGTGTTGACGGGTGACTTTTTAAAATTATTTTTTAATGTTTATTTATTTGGGGGGTGGGGGTGCAGAGAGAGACACACACACACAATCCTCAGCAGACTCCGGGCTCCGAGCTGTCAGCACAGAGCCTGATGTGGGGCTCAAACCCACCAACCATGAGATCATGACCTGAGCCAAAGTCAGATGCTTAACCCATTGGGCCACCCAGGAGTTCCTGGGTGACTTTTTTTTTTTTAAGGAACAGGGGACAGAGTTGTTGCCTTGTTCTGTTCTCGCCCCTCAGTGACCACACGGCTTGGGTAGGTTACTCCCCTTCCTGGGGATTTCTTTTTCTTACCTGAGCAACAGAGATGCTGCTTTGCAGTTCTGCCATTAGATACAATCCTTAAGTCAGGAGCTGTATTCTCTTCATCTTTGTATCTTTGGCTCAAGGCCTGGCCCCAGGATGGTGTTACAGGCTGTCACTTCTGCTGAATGAAGGCTAAAATTCACCAGGTAGTTCTGTAATATCGACAAAGGCAGACAGGTGAGGGAGCCTCCCTCTGGAAGCAAGAGGGGCAAGCAGAGGGGCAGAAAGCAGAGACCTGGTTCAAAGCCAGCCTCTGCCAGTCTCTGCAACCAAGGGAACATCACTTCTCTGAGCCTCTGTTTCCTCGCCTGCAAATCGGGATGATGACAGATCCCTCCTAGGGTTGCAGTGAGGATTGATTTAGATGGTGGAATCAGTGGTTACTCTTTTCACCTCACCCCTGGAGTTCTAGGATGCATCCCCCACACCCGACCTGCAGGGGTCGCTCTTCTCTCTGGGCACCAGATCTTTCTTCTGTCAACGAGGGGAGTGGGCCATCATTGATTCCCCACCAATGGGCCACTGAGTTACAGAGGCAGAGGTTCAAAGTTGGAAAGTAAATCTGACCAAGCTAGAGCTCCAGCTGAGATGGGTCAACATGTGCCCCCTTGTTTTGGACTGACATACAGTTTATAACAACAAAGCCTTTCAGTGTTGACCATCTGAGACCTGTGTGTGATAAGCTTAGGGGAAGGTCATGATATATTGCTGGAAACTTCGATGTCCCTTCTCATCCCCCATTCACTGGTGCCCTAACACATGTGTCCTTCCACTGAGCTGCTGAGCAATCCATGGAGAGCAAATACAGGATTGCCAGTGCACCCCACCTGCGCCGAGTGACCACTGGTGGGCAAGGACTGGGTCTCGGGCTGCTCCTAGACACTGTCCTGGAAAGTCTCCTGGATACTTCTGACTCAGTGTGTCCAAAACTCACCACACTCTCCACAAGCTCCACCTCATCTTAGGGATTGGTGTCACCATCCTCCACCCCGGTGCCCACAGCAGAACCCAGGAACCACCTCCACCCACCTCCCCCCACCCTGCCAACCCCTCCTCCCCTCTGGTGGCTCTGAGGGGAGCCATGTAAGGAGGTCCATGTAATCTATTATCCACAAGGTGACACCTCTGAGAGTGAGCGAGGGCCCTATTAATGATTGAACTGGGACAACAGCAAACACTTGGATGTCTGGGTGCATAACTGTGTATAAAAGTAGGCGTGGACAATGAGTAATGTAATTACCAGGGCACTGCTGCTGTAGCCAACGATGGAACACAGCCTAGATCTCCACCAGCTGGAGTTGTTCATAGGGTGCAATCTTACTCAGCATTTGAAATGCTGCTCCTGGATTTTAGGAGGCTTAAACAGAAAGAAAAAAAAAGGAAATTTAAATAATTAGAAAAATATGAAAATTAGGAGAAACTCTTGAGAAAAATGTAAAATGACAAAAGCAAAATACAAAGCATATGAAAGTATGTGCTAACTATGTACATAACTGTATAAATATACAAAGAAATGTGTATATTCTACACACATATAGAAAAGGGTCCAGGGACAGCTCAGTCAGTACAGCATGCAACTCTTGATCTCTGGGTTGTGAGTTCAAGCCCTGCTTTGGGCATAGAGCTTACTTACTTACTTACTTAATTAATTAATTAATAGGACCCAAAGGAACTACCACAATTGGAATCATAATTACCTCTGGGTGATTGGATTTCTATTTTGATTTTGTAGTACTATTTTTGTATTTTCCAAATTTTTGGTAAGAATGTTTTACTTAAAAAAAATTTTGTTTAATCTTTATTTATTTTTGACAGAGAGAGAGACAGAGTGCAAGTGGGGGAGGGTCAGAGAGAGAGGGAGACCCAGAATTAGGAGTAGGCTCCAGGCTCTGAGGTGTCAGCACAGAGCCTGATCGATGTGGGGCTCAAACTCACAAACCACGAGATCATGACCTAAGCTGAAGTCTGATGCTTAACCAACTGAGTCACTCAGGTGCCCCATGAATGTTTTACTTTTAAGATCAGAAGGAAAAAAAGGTTTTCAAAAAATTTTTTAATTTATTTTCAGAGAGAGAGATTGAGCAAGAGTGGGGGAGGTATAGGGAGAGGGGGAAAGAGAATCCCAAGCACTGACAGTGCAGAGCCTGACTCGGAGCTTGATCCCACACAGGGCTCGATTCCATGAACCATGAGATGATGACCTGAGCCGAAATCAAGAGTTGGACACTCAACGGACTAAGCCACCCAGGTGCCCTGGAAAAAAAATTTATTTAATATTACTTCAAGACACCAAAACAGTTCATTTCTTCACAAGTGCTTCCTGAGCCCACTGGTCTAGACTTTCCAGGATCCGGGGACAGAGGTCCTTTCTCTGGGGTGCCACCTTGATAAAAAGAAAAAGGCTCAGGCCAGAATCTGGGTTCCCCAGGGGCAGTGTGGTTGGGGGAATGGAGAAAGCTGAGAAGGCAGGCCTCCCTGGAAGGGAAGAGTGGGCATCAGGGCTGTGGGTGGAGTTGTAAAGTGGCCACAGGTGTTGGTGATCAATACCATTCAGTAGGCCAGTGGCCAAGGGTACAGTGGTGGTTAGACCATGGTCTGTGCTGAGAGATGACCACTGGGCCAGGAGAGCCAAAAGGAACCTGAGTGAGCAAGCCCTTGAGGAGCTGGGGAGGGAGTTAGCACTTCCTGAGGGTCCTGAGCTTGGGATGCTGTGCATGCCTCATTCAGTTATAATTGAGGCCCTGAAGGTCTTTGCCATCCCTGCCTAGAGGCTCAGTGCAGCCAACCCAAGGTCATTGCCAGTGTGCAGCAGAACTCAGGTTGCCTTCTCCTAGAATCAGCACCAGGCTCCCCACCTCTGGTCATCACCTGCTGTGGCTGTGCCGAGGGAAACTGCGGGATAGCGTGTGGTGTGGTGTGTTAGAAAGACAGCGCGCTGTGTAGCTGCCCATGTGGCTGAGTCAGAATAGAATAAATCTGTTAGAATTCTGCGTATGCTGGTAATTACTCTCAAACATGCTTTACCGAAATTTCTCCTCTCAAGAGCTGACCGGTTGCTTCATTTAGAAGATAAATACAGAGTCAGCAGGGGTGGGAGAGTAGGAGGCCTGTGCTCCCACCCCCACCCCGGTGTGGCTGGAGGAGAAGAGGGTGTGGTGTGAGCAGATCCTTGGCGGACTAGGGGCCTCCAGTGCGGCACGGAGGTTTCTCTATTCTTCAGTAGTAACAAGCCCTCAATTGTCTCTGAGGGTGGGGGCGGGGCAGTAATTGCATTCACATTTCAGCCACCTCTCTGTGGTGGGTGGAACTGCCTGAGTTGATGTGTGTGACCGCTTTGCAAACGGTCCTTGAGACCATGCTGTGCTTGCCCCGCGTGCAAACGTACTGCACATGTAAATAGGGCAATCTGAGTTTGATAAAGGGATTATTTACCAAAGTGTGGGAAAGGTGTGGGGAAACCGGAAAGCACAGAGTGGCGGCGGGGCGCCAGCTAGAGCAGGGGCTGTCGCCCTTTCTGGGCCTGGAGGGATGAGAGGAGGAGCTGTGTGGAGAGCGCCCCCTGCAGGAGCTGTGGGGAGAAGGGCCAGCCTGGTGCAACCCTGTCGAGGAGCTAGGGAGTAAACACCCAGAACTCAATTCTTCTTCCTCTTCCAAATTCCAGCGTCCCCTGACCAAACTCAGGCAAAAACCTGCCTGCGGATGCCCAACAGGTTCCAAGGGAGACGGGCAGTGGTTATGAAGGGCATCCGGCACCAATTAAAACATACCTTAAAAACATAGTTACCCTCAAAAGTTACCCTTAAAAACATACTCTGTAGGTAAAAGGATAAATTATTGTACATTCTTTTAATGGATTCCAATGTGTCAGTTTAAAAGATTGTGGAAGATTTCTTATGCTCAGACGAAGAAAACAAGCAATGAAAATATATCAAACTATCCTACTTCAATATTTAAAACTGTATAAATATGCATGAGTGTGCTCTTTTAAACATTTTTTTAACGTTTATTCATTTTTGAGAGAGTGTGAAGGGGGAGGGGCAGAGAGAGAGACAGAATCTGAAGCAGGCTCCAGGCTCTGAGCTGCCAGCACAGAGCCCGATGTGGGGCTCAAATCCACAAATTGTGAGACCATGACATGAGCCTAAGTCGGGCACTTAACCAACTGAGCCACCCAGGTGCCCCAACATGAGTGTGCTCTTATAAGCACAGAAAAGAAGTCTGGTTACCTCTTGGAGGTGGAGTGCAGGAGGGTAGCTATAAACCTTCATGCCTTGCTTTACATTCTTTGCATTATTTGAATTAGTAAACATGAGTGTGAAATGTTTTTGTAATTTTAAAAAATCATAAAATAGAAAGAAAGGGAAGAAACTCTTGGAAGCCAGAAAGAGTGAATGGGCTGAAGAGGCTGAGGCAGGGAGAAACTGAGGGCCACTAGCCACAGAGAGGCCAGGCCAACAGTGGTCAGGACCAACTGAAGCAGTGGAAGTAGGGATGGAGAGGAAGGTTGGCTTGCAAAGTGCTTGAAACCCTCCTCCTCTTCCCTATCCTCCCTCCCTTGGAGATGGCAACATGGCTGGAAGCCAAGGAGGCAGCTGGTATGGTTGGAAAATCAGTTACACACAAGGGGATTGAACAAATATATTGAGGATAATGGGAGCCAGGTTTTTCTCACTGTTGGAGGAGAATTACAAATGTGGAAAGGGGGCAGGCCTGAAGAACTGGAGCTATCAGGGTGAACTGTATGTGTGTGTATGTATTATATATATGTATATATATATAAATATATATACATATATACAAAAATATGTATTATATATTGTATAATATACACATATATTTGTATATGCATATGTACGTATATGTATATATGTGTGTGTTTATGTATGTGTGTGCATGTATAGATGGATAGATATACAAATACATATGTTTGTGTGTGCATACTTTTTCCCTAGCACTGCCCGCTGAGAAGGCCTAGATAGCAACAAGCACATCAGGCACCCAGATCTTGATTTCTAAACATTATCCTTCACCAAAACGAATTAGGACTCCCTTGGGGTGCCTGGGTGGCTCAGTCAGTTAAGCGTCTGACTTCAGCTTAGGTCATGATCTCACAGTTTGTGAGTTCAAGCCCCACATCAGGCTGTTAATGTAGAGCCTGCTTTGGATCCTCTGTCCCCTTCTCTCTCTGCCCCTCTCTGGCTCATGCTCTCTCTCTCTCAAAAATAAATAAACATTTAAAATTTTTTAAAAAGAAAAGGACTCCTTGAAGAAATAGTTGATTCCAGTGTCAGTGGGGCAACTGGAAAATAAAGTATTCAAAGAATAGTGACATGTCAAAAGGACAGTAAGGGGCTCCCACCCACCAAGTCTGGGACAATTAAAGCATCAAAATAAAAATGATGAGGGGGCACCTGGGTGGCTCAGTCAGTTGAGCATCCAACTCTTGATTTAGACTCAGGTCATGATCTCACAGTTGTGGGATCCAGCCCCGATTTGGGCTCCATGCTGAGCTTGGAGCCTGCTTGGGAGTCTCTCCCACTCTCTCTGCCCCTCCCCCACTCACACTCTCCTTGTCTCAAAACAAAAGAAATAAACCTTTATAAATAAACAAACAAACAAATAAATAAACATGATAATAACCAACTACAACCTACTGAATAACCTAGGAATCTATGAGTCATATTGATTAAGGAGAAGGAAAAGCTCTTCCTTACAGTACAAAGCCAACTAATAAAAGTAGAGGGAGTGATGGAAATAGAGAAACCATCATAATGATGGACTGATTGAGGCCAGAGACTTCATGGATGTTCTAAGGCTGGTAGGTCGAGGTTTGATGAGGAACAGAATATTGCAAAATATGGAGCGTATTTCCCAAAACTAAAATTGGTGTCAACAAAATCTCCCACCCTTCATGCTCTTCTGCCACACCCCCATCAAGAAGTGAATAGTTTCCCTCTCCCTGAGTCTGGCTGGAGCATTTTCACTCACAACCAACAGAACATGGCAGGAATGACACTGTAAATTCTAAGGCCAGACCAGAAGAACCCTGCAACTTTTATCCTTGTCTCTTAGAGCACTCTTTCTTGGAACGCTGCCTCTCAGAACCGCACAGTCATACTATGAAAAGCCCAAGCCACAACAAGAAGCCACACATTGGTGGCTCCACTGACAATAATCTCCAGTGAGCCTGTCAGTCACCCCAGCCCATCTTGGAAGTGGATCCTCCAGCCAGCAGCCATTTAAGACACTTCCAGCAGTTCAAGTCATTTCAGCTGAGGCCCCAGATCATGGAGGAGCAGAAATAAGCCAGACCTACCATGCCTTGTCTGAATTCCTGACCCACAGAATCCATAAGCATGATAAAGTGGTCTTTGCAATGGCACTAAATTTGGGGGTAGTTTATTAGGCAAATATAGACAACTGGAGAATTAGCATAGTCTCAGATATCTCCTCACAAAATACTTATCCAGCACAAAGAAGAAAATGGTAGCTTTATGGAGGACAAACCTGGCAGACAGCAATCTGACAATGGAACCATGGTTCCTATGACCAATCAAGGTTCCCATGATGATCCAGTCATCATCATGATATGCTGAGAACAACACAGTATCATTTCAGCAGTACTCTAACATGTCCTGGGGCTAGTCTCAAGGAAACTTTGAACAGACTCAGATTGAGACAGCATCAATTTATCCATGATATTTTTAGAGACTCACAAAAATATTTTAATCTTAATTTATTTTGAAATCAGAAGGAAAAATGTCAGTAGTATGAATCCAGTCTGCATTATATTCATCTTTATACCAAAGCAATATAAAGTATATTTTAACTTTTTTATGCAGGAAGGAACCCACAAATGCAAAAGTGCCTAGGACCAACCAGAGTTATAATGCATGCCTGGGTTGAGGACATCCTACAGAATGAAATGTGCCAGATGAGAGGGAATCAACACACTCCACCCTATCTCTCCCACTGAATGCAGATATCAAACTTGGAAAGAGGGGTGCCTGGGTGGCTCGGTTGGTTAAGTGCCCAACTTCAGCTCAGGTCATGATCTCACAGCTCGTGAATTCGAGCCCTGCGTGGGGCTTTGTGCTGACAGCTTAGAGCCTGGAACCTACTTCAGATTCTGTGTCTCCCTCCCTCTGCTTCTCCCCCGCTCATTCTCTCTCTCTCAAAAATAATAAATATTAAAAAAAAAAAAAAAAACCTGGAGCAAAAAAGTAAACAATAATGGGCACACTGGGGAAGAATGCCAGAATTCAAAGTATTACTGAACGACTAGTGAATTTTCTCCTTTTCCCCCTCAAGTATCCCCCAGTTTAGAGTCAATGCAGTCTGAAACCTGGAAATGCGTATAGCATGAATGAGAGAGCTTCAGGAGGAGCTCATTTTCTCTGGCTAGAGGAGTGGGAAGGGGGACTCTAAACATGGAGAGAAATACAGGAAGATCCCATTTTTCTTTTTTTCTTTTTTCTGCACTTTCTTTTCTCACCCCCTAAACAATTTTGTGCTGGTGGTGGCAGCAGCAGAAACAGCAGTGGCAACGGGGGCCACTTCGGGAGCCTAAAATTCTGAGTGAGGAGAACATTCACCTCTGATCAGAGAGGCTGTGATTCCCAAAAGGGTGGGCCTCTCTCTCTCTCTCTCTCTCTCTCTCTCTCCTCCAATACTTGGCTCCAGATATGGGACCAGTCATGGGAGAATGTGGCAAAATGGGGGAAATAAAGCCATACCTTTCTGGCCAGAAGACCACAAAGGGGAACCCCAAGGAACTAGAAAGGACCAGGAAGATTGCAAAGTTGTTTATTAACTATATGGGTCTGACTCTAAACAGCACACCATAGCTTTTGAAAAGTAAATTAGGACAGACACCACCCAGGTTCCAAACCGGCCACTGGATGGTACATCTGGAAGACAGAGCTGGAAAGCACTTCAAAGGCTTTGCAAATGGAACTGACACCAAACCACAACCCATGGAACACTGGATAAAACTTGCAGCCTGAATTCAAGCAAGTTAATTGCCTATTTAAACAAAAATATCAACATTCTCATAGGATTTAGACAGAACACAAAGTCCCATGACATAATATTCAAAATGGATACAATCCAATGATTTTATAACAATGAACATGTATTACTCAGCCTACAGAGAGCCAGGAAAATCTCAATTCACCTGGCAAGAGACAATCAATAGATGTCAACACTGATATGACACAGATGTTGGAATTGTCTGACAAAGACTTTAAAGCAGCTGCTATGTGTGTCTGTATGTCAGTATATGTCTGTCTTTATGCCAGTATGTGTTTATGTTGTTTTGATTACTGTAGCTTTGTAATAAGTTTTTTTAAGTTTATTTATTTATTTATTTAGACAGAGAGAGAGAGAGAACGAGTGGGGGAGGGCAAAGAGAGAGGGGGACAGAGGATTCAAAGCAGGCTCCGTGCTGACAGCACAGAGCCTGATGTGAGGCTCTAACTCACGAACTGAGAGATCACGACCTGAGCCAAAGTTGGACAGTTAAACGACTGAGCCACCCAGGTGCCCCTTTAGTAAGCTTTAAAATCAGGATGTGTGAGGGGGTGCCTGGGTGGCTCAGTTGGTTGAGCGTCTGACTCTTGATTTCAGCTCAGGTCAAGATCTCACAGTTGTGAGATTGAGCCCCTAGTTGGGCTCTGTGTTGAGCATGGAGCCTGCTTGTGAATTTCTCTCTCTCTCCCTTTCTCTCTGCTCCTTCCCTGATCATACATGCACTGTCTCTCTCTCTCTCTAAAAAAAAAAAAAAAAAAAAAATTAGGATGTGTGAGTCATACAATATTTTTCATTTTCAAGATTGTTTTGACTATTTGAGGTACCTTGGAATTCCATATGAATTTTAGGATGGATTTATCTATTTCTGCAAAAGACATCATTGGAATTTTGGTGGGGATTGCGTTGAATCAGTATATCATTTTGGGTAGCAATGACATCTTAACAATATTGTCTTCCAATCCACGAACATAGGATGTCTTTCCACTTATTTGTCTTCTTTAATTTCTTGCAGCAATGTTTCATAGTTTCCAGCATACAAACCTTTGGTCTCCTTGGTTAAGTTTTTCCTAAGTATTTTATACTATCTGATGCTATTATAGATGGAATTGTTTTCTTAATTTTCTTTTTGAATCATTCATTGTTTTTGTATAAATGTGCAATTGATTTGTGTGTGTTGGTTTTGTATCCTGCAACTGTACTCAATTTGTTTATTGGTTCGAACACTCTTTTTTTTATTTAAAAAATTTTTTTATTTATTTTTGAGAGAGAGACAGAGCACAGCAGGGGAGGGACAGACACACACACACACACACACACACACACACACACACACACACACACAGAATCTGAAGTACATGCCAGGCTAAGAACTGTCAATACAGAGCCCAACATGGGGCCCAACCCACAAACTGTGAGATTGTGACCTGAGCCAAAGTTGGATGCTCAACCAATTGAGCCACCCAGGCACCCCAGTTCTAACAGTATTTTGTAGAATCTTTAGGGTCTTGTACTTATAAGATCATGCCATGTGCAAACAGAAATAATTTTCTTCTTTCCTTTTCAATTTGGATTGCTTTTAATTTTTTTTCTTTTTTCAAACTTTTTAAATGTTTATTTTTCAAAGTGAGAGAAAGAAAGAGTGTGAGTGGGGGAGGGGCACAGAGAGAGGGAGACACAGAATCCAAAGCAGTCTCCAGGCTCTTAACTGTCAGCACAGAACCCGATGTGGGGTTCGAACCCACGAACCATGAGATCATGACCTGAGCTGGGGTGGGTTGCTTAACCAACTGAGCTACCCATGTGCCCCTTTTATTTTTCTTGCGAGAACTCTGGCCAGAAACTTCCAATAGTATGTTGAATGAAGTGTCGGAAGCTCACATCCTGGTATTATTTTTGATTTTAGGAAAAAACAAAGCTTTTAGTCTTTCAGCATTAAGTATGAAGTAGCCATGGGTTAATACATGGCTTTTATTATATTGAGGTTTCTTCTATTCCTAGTTTGTTGAAGTGCTTTAAAAAAAAAAAGTTTATTCATTTAGGAGGGTCTGGGTGGCTCAGTCAGCTAAGCATCTGATTTCAGCTCAGGTCATAATTCCATGGCCCATGAGTTCAAGTCCCACATTGGGCTCTCTGCTGCCGGGGCAAAAGTACAATATTGGCTTTTATATTTGCTTATGAAATTACTTTTACTAGTGTTCTAAATTTTTTTTCATATGTCTTCAAGTAACTATCTAATGTCTTTTCATTTCAGCCTTAAGGACTCCATCTACCATTTCTTGTAGGGTAGGTCTACTGGTAATGAACTCCCTCAGTTGTTGTTTATCTGGAAATACCTCAATTTCTCCTTATTCTTTAAGGATAATTTTGCTGGATATAGAATTCTTAGCTGACAGTATTTTTCTTTTCTTTTTTTAAATGTTTATTTATTTTTGAGAGAGAGACAGAGCGCAAGCAGGGGCGGGGCAGATAGAGAGGGAGACACAGAATCTGAAGAGGCTCCAGGCTCCGAGCTGTCAGCACAGAGCCTGACGCGGGGCTCAAGTCTACAAACTGTGAGATCATGACCTGAGCTGTAGTTGGATGCTTAACTCCAGGTGCCCCTTAGCTGACAGTATTTTTCATTCAAGGTTTTAAATTTGTCCTTCCATGGCCTTCTGGCCTGCATGATTTCTGATGAGAAATGAGCCATTAATCTTTTAAGAAACTTTTGTACATGATGCATCACTTCTTCCTGCTTTCAAAAAAAAGGGGGTTTTTTAAAAATTTTTTTCTTGTTTTTTAATCTTTGAGTTTCCACAGTTTGACTATAATGTGTCTCAGTGTGAAACCCTTTGAATTTACCCTGCTCGGAATTCATGGAGCTTCTTGGATGTATATATTCATGTCTTTCATCAGATTTGGGAAGTTTTAAGTAATTATCTCTCAAATATTTTTTCTGACCCTTTCTCTCTATTTTTATTTTCCTCCTTGAATTCCTATAATGCATATGTGAGTATGCTTGATGGTATCCCACAAGTCTCTAAGCCTGTTATGTTTCTTCATTCTTTTTTCTTACTGTTTCTCAGACTAGATAATTTCAAATGTCTTCTCATTTTCACTGATCCTTTCTTCCACCTGCCCAAGTCTGTTCCTGAATCATTGTAATTTACAGTTCCAGAATTTCTGTTTGGAAACTTTTTAATAATTTTTTTAAAGTTTATTTATTTTTTTAAGTAATCTGTACACCCAGCATGGGGCTCAGACTCACAACCCCGAGTTCAAGAGTTGCATGCTTTTCCAACTGAGCCAACTTTTATAATTTCTATCTCTTTATTGATATTGACATTTTGTTCAGATGTAATTTTCCCAATTTCCTTTTGTTCTTTTCCATGGTTCCCTTTAGCTCATTGAACATATTTAAGACAGCTGATTTAAAATCTTTGACTTATGGGGCGCCTGGGTGGCGCAGTCGGTTAAGCGTCCGACTTCAGCCAGGTCACGATCTCGCGGTCCGTGGGTTCGAGCCCCGCGTCAGGCTCTGGGCTGATGGCTCAGAGCCTGGAGCCTGTTTCCGATTCTGTGTCTCCCTCTCTCTCTGCCCCTCCCCCGTTCATGCTCTGTCTCTCTCTGTCCCAAAAATAAATAAACGTTGAAAAAAAAATTAAAAATAAATAAATAAAATCTTTGACTTAGGGGTTCCTGGGTGGCTCAGTCGATTAAGCATCCAACTTAGTTCATGACCTCACAGTTCCTGAGTTTGAGCACTGCATTGGGCTCTCTGCTGTCAGCGTGGAGCCTGCTTCAGATCCTCTGTCCACCTCTCTCTCTGCCCCTCCCCCACTGGTGCATTTTCTCTCTCTCTCTCTCAGAAAGAAATAAACATGAAAAAAAATTTTTAATAAAATCTTGGACTTAGGGGCATCTGGGTGGCTCAGTCAGTTGAGCATCTGACTCTTGGTTTTGGCTTAAGTCATGATCACAGGGTCATGGATGGCACCCTGCCGGGCTACACACTGAGCATGGAGCCTGCTTAAGATTCTCTCTCTCCCTCTGCCCTCTCCCCTGCTCATACTTTCTCTCTTTTTATATTTAATTTAATTTAATATTAAGATCTTTGACTTATAATTCCAATGTTTGGACTTCCTTTGGGATGATTTCTGTCAAATTACTTTTTTTCTGTGAATGAGCCATTTTCCTGTTTCTTTGTATGTTTTGTAACTTTTTATCTAGAACTGGTCATTCTGAGTACTGTTTGGTGGTAATTCTGGAGATCTAATTCTCTTACTCTTTAGAGTTTTTTGGTTTTTCTAGTTGATGGCTGGAGCCATCCTTTTATGACTTTTCCAAACTATTTTTGCAAAGTGTGTATTCCTTGTGGTATTCACTGAAGTTTCTCTTTCATTGTTTCTAAGGTCAGCTAATAATATGATGAAATTTCAATAAATGTCTTGCTCCTAAAAGAGGAAAAATAAATAGGTCCCATTTCTCTCTCTCTCTTTTTTTTAATGTTCATTTATTTATTTTTGTGAGAGCACGCACATGTGAGCGGGGGAGAAGCAGAGAGAGGGAGAGAGAGAAACCGCGCTGTCAGTACAGAGCCAGATGCAGGGCTCAATCTCACAAACCATGAGATCATGACCTGAGCCAAAATCAAAAGTCGAATGCATAACAAACTGAACCACCCAGGCGCTCCAAGTAGGTCCTATCTCTTTAAATACTCTCACAGTTGGCAGCCTGTGGGGGTTGAAACAATGGCCAACCTCTGAGCTCCTCTCAGCAATCAAAAGCAGCAATTAGCAATCAAAACCCACAATCACAGTTTTTGGGGGATTATGTGGTTGTTGATCACCTTGGGTCCAAAAGACTGTGCCAGTTATACAGACTCAGTCCCTGCAGCTGCCTGCTACCAGGATGAGGGATTGGCATGGCATCTGCTATCACGTGAAAAACTTAAATTGAAATTTACCAGCCTCCTTGTCAACCTCTCTCCTTTTTACTGCAAGCGTTCTGTTAGACTCCAGTTCCAAAATAGTTGCTTCAGGCAGTTCTGCCACTTTAATTGTTTCTGTAAATAGATGGAATCCTGAAACTCCCTACTCTGCTATCTTCTTTAGTGTTACCTTTTGCCAATTGATTTTTGACAAAGCTGCAAAGGCAATTTAGTGGAAAAAGGACAGTCCTTTCCACAATGGTATTGGAAAAATTGAACCTCCATAGGCAAAACAAACAAACAAACAAACCCCAAAAACAACACAAACAAAAAAACTTCAATATAAGCCTCACACATTATGCCAAACTTAACTCAAAATGGACCATAGATCTAAATGTGAAATGTAAAACTATAAAACTTACAGAATAAAACATAAGATATACTACTATATACCTATTAAAATAGGCAAAATAAAAAATATTGACTATATCATGTGCTGGCAAGAATATAGTTACTAGCACTTTCATATATTGCTGGTGGGAATGTAAAACATGGTCATTCTGGAAAACAATTTGGCAGTTTCTTATAAAGTTAAATATACGCTTACCATATGACACAGCAATTCCGCTGTTGTGCATTTACTCCAAGGAAATGAAAACTTATATTCACACAAAAATCTATATACAAGTATTTATAGCAGCTCTATTCATAATCACACAAAACTAGGGGGAAAAAAATGTCCTTCAACTGGTGAGCAGATAAATAAACAGTGGTACATCTACACAGTGGGATGGAATACTACAAAATGAACAAACTATTGATACAGCAATTTAGATGAATTTCAAAGGCATTATGCCAAATGAAAGAAATCATTTGGAAAAGGTTACATATTTTATGATTCCATTTAAATGGCATTCTCAAAAAGATGAAACTACAGTGAAGGAAAATAGATCAGTAGGTTGTGAGGGTTAGGGAAGGGGGAGTTTCACTATAAAGGGATAGCACAAGTGAGTTTATTAGGGGGTTAATGGAAGGGTTCCATAGCTTTATGGTGGTGGTAGATACACAAATCTATATATGTATTAAAAATCCATAGAGCTGTATATTTTAAAAGTCAATTTTGCTGTATGTTAAAAGATAAAAAAATTAAAAAATATTCCCTAAACATACAAACAAAACAAAAACACATGGTCGTGAATGGTAGAGAAAGACCAAGGAACTGTTATATACTGAAAACAAAAAAGGCATAACAACTAAACACAACTTATGATCCTGAATTGAATCTTAGACCAGAAAAATAAGAGATGTTGGTTGGTACAATCTGAATAGAGTCAGGACTGGATGCCCGTATTGGCGTTGAGTTCCTGATTCAGATGATTGTACTGTGGCTATGTAGGAGAGGTATTTAGGGATGATGAGGTCATCAACTCTTTAACTGTCTCTCAAATGGTCCATGAAAGAACTATGGCAATAATTATATATATTACGTTATATATAATGTTTAAAGTATAATTATATCTCTATATTAATATATACATATATTATTATATGCATAAATTATATATATGTATATATATATATATGGAGAGAGGAGAAAAAAAGGGATATGGAAGTTCTTTTTTTTTTTTTTTTTAACGTTTATTTGTTTTTGAGAGAGAGAGTCAGAGTGTGAGTGGGGGATGTGCATAGAGGGAGACACAGAATTGCGAAGCAGGCTCCAGGCTCTGAGGTGTCATCACAGAGCCTGATGCAGGGCTCAAACTCATGAACTGTGAGATCATGACCTGAGCCAAAGTTGGACACTTAACCAACTGAGCTACCCAGGCACCCTGGGGATATGGAAATTCTTATACTGTTCTTGTAACTTCTAAGCTTGAAATTATTTCAAATTATAAAAGTCAAAGAATGTTGAGATGACTCTCCCATGCAGAAAAATTCCATCTACAAGGAGATGAAGCATAACTCCCCACTCCTTAAGTATTAGCTGGGCATAGTGACTTCTTTCCAGTGCACAGTCTGGGAAAGGGAGAAAAAAATAATCACTTTATAGGGGAGAAATCTGACAAACACTAACTCAGCCAGGTGATCAAAGTAAACACCAACAGTGATGTCATGTTGGTAGCATATAGCCTTGATATTGTGATGAAAATGGCACTTTAGGGGCGCCTGGGTGGCTCAGTCGGTTAAGCGTCCGACTTCAGCTCAGGTCACGATCTCGTGGTCCATGAGTTCGAGCCCCGCGTCAGGCTCTGGGCTGATGGCTCAGAGCCTGGAGCCTGCTTCCGATTCTGTGTCTCCCTCTCTCTCTGCCCCTTCCCCGTTCATGCTCTGTCTCTCTCTCTGTCTCAAAAATAAATAAACATTAAAAAAAAGTTTAAAAAAAAAGAAAAAAAAAAAAGAAAGTGGCACTTTAACTCTTGTGGTCTTCCTCCCCAAAATGCACATAGCCAGAGGTATGATAAGAAAACCATTAGGCAAATCCCAGTTGCGGGATAGTCTACAAAATACTTGACCTCCTCAAAACTGTCAAGGTCATCAAAAACATGGAAAGTCTGAGAAACCATCACAACTACACAATGAATAAATGTAATGTGAGATCCTGGAACAGAAAAAAGACCTTAGGTAAAAATTAAGGATATCTTAATACACTATGGACTTTAGTTAATAACAGTGTATCAATACTAGTTCATTGTACCAAATGTACCATACTAATACAAGAAGTTACTAATAGGAGAAACTCAGTGTGGGGTATTGGGAACTCTGTACTATCTTTGCAATTTTTCTGTAAATCTAAAAAATAAAGTTTGTTTTAAAAAAACAAGCAATATTTAGGCAGTCCAATGAGGAGGATTTGGGTATCAGTTGGATGTTAGGGGTGGTAAAGAATGAGGTTGAGGAGCACCTGGGTGGCTCAGTTGGTTGAGAGTCCGACTTTGGCTCAGGTCATGATCTCATGGTTCGTGGGTTCAAGCCCCACATCGGGCTCTGTGCTGACAGCTTGCTCAGAGCCTGGAGCCTACTTTGGATTCTGTGTCTCCTTCTCTCTTTGACCCTCCCCCACTTGTGCTCTGTCTCTCTCTCTCATGAAAAAAAAAAAAAAAAGAATGAGGTTGAGGAAGGTGTTTACTTTTGGTTTGGGGAACTGAGAAAGCTTTTGAGTGAGCTGGAAAGACATAGTGGGCAGGTGGGAAGTTCAAGGAGAGATTTGTAATGAGGGGCTGTATGCTTGAACGTAGAACTGGTGTGTGTGATTTGGGCTAGACGGGGAGACTTGGGTGAAGATAATGGCTATCTGGGAGGAATATGTCATGTGACAGCCCTTTTGGTGGCCTATCTATTCCTTCTTTTTTTAATCTTTTTTTAAATTTATTTTTTATTTATTTTGAGAAAGAGAGAAAGAGTGTGCTCGCACTTAGGAGCAGGGGAGGGGCAGAGAGATGTAGGAGAAAGAGAATCCCAAAGAGGCTCAGTGTCGTGAACACAGAGCCTGTTGCAAGGCTCGATCCCACAAACTGTCATCATGACCCCAGTGAAGAAATCAAGAGCTGCCAGATGCTTAACCAACTCAGCTACCCAGGTGCCCTCCTCTTTCTTTCTGAGTGCTGCCGCCCTGATTTGATTGGGTGTCTACCATTCCCCATGTGACTAGGGAAGAGTCACCTTCTCCTAGGTTCCAAGGGTAAACCTTGATTGGCCTAAGGCACTCATGGCCTCTTTCTTCTTGATGATGATTAGGTGTGGCAGACACATGACCCCACCTGTCAATGAGGCATGAGCAGAAGCCCACTGAGTGGCTAGGTGGTTTCCTCACTCATAAGAAGGAGACTCCAAAGACACAATTCCTTCCTGCCCTTGAATAGTGTAGCACCTTATGCAGTCTGGAAATGCTACAGCCATCTCCCTGTCTGCCTGAGGATGATGCCAATGCACAGAATTGGGCAGAGGCTAGAAAAGGGCAGAGAAGAGAAGCAAGAATCTTACCTGTGGGATTCCTGTTAGGTGAGGAAGTACGAGTCCTTAATGTTTATACCAATTTGGGTTGGTAGGGCCAGGTCTGGGGTGAGGCAATTGAGACACCCAGGATGCAACACTTAAGGAGGTGCCCTCTCTCAGATGCTGCTGCTGACCTTGGGAATGATTACCTCCTTAAATATGGCACCCTAGGTAACTCACAAACCTAATCCTGGCTCTGTTTGATTCAAAGTTTTCTGAACCTACAGCTTAAAGCTTCTATCTGGCAAGCAGAGGACACTGAAATTTAAGGAAAAGGAGATGAAAAATAGCTGCTCTATTTGGGCCAGAGTGATGTTATATAATAGTGCTGCCAATGGCCAGCCCAGCCTTCAGCCTAATATTAAAGAGACTGCCCTCCAAGATTTCAGTAGTAGCCATCTTATTTTCATAATTTTCTTGACCCTGTGACTGTGATCATATTTCTTCCCTCACTGAAACATTATTTATTAGAAGGTTTGTTAATTTCCCACTGGTTGGGGATTTTGAAATTTAAGTTGTGCTGTGATCAGAGGATTTGTTTAGGATTGACCTGAACAATATTTGCTTATCTGAATTTATAAAACCTCTTGTGGCCCAGTGTAGGATACTTTTTTGTATTTCATGCAGGTGTAGAATTCAACCTGTATTTTTTATGACTTATTAATTCTGTTGTTGAATTAATATTTATTTTTATTTTATATATCATAGTCTGATAATGGTGTGTAATATGGTTTACTATAACTGAGTTTCTATTACGTGTATTTCTAAAGACTTTTGTTTCCTGTTTTACATTGCAATGTTTTTTGGTACATTTGGTTTCACAATGCCTTTTTATACTATATGCATATTTTGGCACCTTGTTTTTTTAACAACAGTGCATATTCAGAGTTTGTCTTTTGATCTGATCTGAGATTTTCCTATTTACATTTTTCCTATTTATTTACATTTGCCTTATTCATTACTAGTCTAACTTCCATCATCTAATATTCTGGTGTTTTGATGTGTTTTTTTTTTTTTCTTTTCATTCTGTGGTAAAATTCTGTCTTTAGTGATTTAAAAAATTAAAAACTTTTGGGGGCACCTAGGTGGTTCAGTCAGTTAATTGTCTGACTTCGGCTCAGGTCATGATCTCATGGTTCGTGAGTTCAGGTCCCACATCAGGTTCTGTGCTGACAGCTCAGAGCCTGGAGCCGGCTTCAGATTCTGTGTCTCCCTCTCTTTCTGCCCCTTCCTCACTTACACTCTGTCTCTCTCTCAAAAAATAAACATTAAAAAAATTTTTTTAATTAAAAGAATTTTTTTATTCAAGTAAAATTAACACTGTTATATTAGTTTCAGGTATACAATATAATTATTCAATAATTCTATACAGTTCTCAGTGCTCAATAAGATAAATGTACTGTTAATCCCCTGTATCTACCTCACTCATCCCCCCAACCCCCTCCCCTCTGGTAACCACCAGTTCGTTCTCTGTATTTAAGAGTCTGTTTTTTGGCCTCTTTTTTTCTTTCTTCATTCATTTGTTTTGGTTCTTAAATTCCACATGTGAGTGACTGACTTACTTCACTTAGCATTATATCCTCTAGGTCTATCATGTTGCTACAAATGATAAATTTTCTTTCGTTTTTATGGCTGAATATTCCATTGTATATATACCACATCTTTTTAAATCATTCATCTGTGGAAGGACACTCAGGTTCCATATCTTAGTTATTGCAAATAATGCTGCAATAAACAGAGGAGTGCATGTATCTTTTCAAATTAGTGTTTTCATTTTCTTTGGGTAAATACTCAGTAGTGGAATTACTGAACTATATGGTAATTCTCTTTTTAATTAAAAAACATTTTTAATGTTTACTTATTTTTGAGAGACAGCATGAGCAGGAGAGGGGCAGAGAGAGAGCGAGACACAGAATCTGAAGCAGCCCCAGGCTCTGAGCTGTCAGCACAGACACAAGGCTCGAACCCACAAACCATGAAATCACGACCTGAGCCAAAGTCGGACGCTTAACTGACTGAGCCACCCAGGTACCCTCTCTTTATTTTTAAAAATATTTTATTTATTGATTTTATTGATTTTTTTTAATTTTTAATTTTTTAGAGAGAGTGTGTATGAGTGGGGGAGAGGGCAAGAGGGAGAGAGAGAGAGAGAGAGAGAAAGAGAGAGAGAAAGAGTCTTAAGCAGGCTCCATACTCAGCACAGATCCCAATGCAGGGCTCGATCCCACAACCTTGGGATCGTGACCTGAGACAACATCAAGAGTTGGACACTCAACTGACTGAGTCACCCCGGTGCTACTAAAGATTTTATTTTTACTACTTTTAAATGTTTATTTATTTTTTAGAGAGAAAGAGGGAGAGCATTTATGCAAGCAGGGGAGGGACAGAGAGAGGGAGACAGAGAATCCTAACCAGGCTCCAATGCTGTCAGCACAAAGCCCAATGCAGGGCTTGAACCCACGAAACATGAGATCATAACCTAAGCCAAAATCAAGAGTCGGATGCTTAACTGACTGAGCCACACAGGTGGCCCAAGATTTTATTTTTAAGTGATCTCTATACCCAACATGGGGCTCAAACCCATAACTTCAAGGTCAGGAGTCACATGCTGTACCAACTGAGCCAGGTAGGCACACCTCTTTTTAATTTTTTGAAGAACCTCTATACTGTTTCCATCATTGCTGCACCAATTTGCATTCCCAACAAAGTTTCCTTTTTCTCTACATCCTTGGCAATGCTCGTTATTTCTTGTGTTCTTTATTTTAGCCATTCTGATGGGTGTAAGGTAATTATCTTATTGTAGTGTTGATTTGCATTTCCCTGATGATTAGTGATGTTGAGTATCTTTTCATGTGTCTGTTGGCCATCTGTATGTCTTCTTTAGAAAAATGTTTGTTCACGTCCTCTGACCATTTTTAAATCAGATTATTATTATTACTATTATTATATTGATGTTGAGTTATATAAGTTCTTATATTTTGGATATTAACTCCTTATTGGATATATCATTTGTAAATATCTTCTCCCACTAGGTAGGATGCCTTTTTGTTTTATTGATAGTTTCCTTCGCTGTGCAAAAGCTTTTTATTGGTGTAGTCCCAATAATTTAATTTTTCTTTTCTTTTCTTTGCCTTGATGTCATTTTTTATGATTCCTTGCTGTTTCTTTTCCATTTACAACGTGACAAAGTGTCTGGTACACTTCTTGGTACAAGGCTCTTGATTTTTGCTGCGTGAATTACATTTTCCCTTTTTTCTCTTGTAATAGTTTATACAATAGACATAAAGCTTCCTACAATGAAAAAACATATGAAATTATACTATTTTTAAAAATAACTTTTGTCTTCATTTTATGTAAAACAAAGACTTAATGCCTGGCTTTTTCTGCCCTCTTTCTTCCTTTCTGGTTTTTCACTGCATTAATCTAAGGTTAAAAATCCAATTTTAAAAAATCCTTTTTCTCACTTTTTTCTTTTGCTTTTTGTTTGTTACCATAGCAACAACAATCATTTCAACTTATCAGCATCAAACAGTCTCTACTGAGTGGTGTTTTTGTTCAGTTATCTCTCTATCTTTAGCTAGTTTCAAGGCTTATTGCCAGTTCTTTTCCCTCATTTAATCATTCATGAGTTTCTGATTCATGTCTTGGTGGCTTATTATACAATTCTGAGCAATTTTTGCAGAAAAGGGAGTTAGTTGGGTAGTGTATTAGTCAGAAACTCTTGTGGTTTCAAGAGACAGAAACCTACCTCAAACTGACTTTACTAAAAAAGAGAATATATTGGCTCATGAACCTGTAAAGTCCAGATTCAGCTGATTTCGGCCTCAAAATGTGTCATCAGGAAATTGTCTCTATATCTGGACTCTGCTTTCCCTATCCTGCCTTCATTCTCAGAGGGCATTTCTCACATCATGGCATGTTTTGCCCCAACTCATACCCACTCCCCTAGAACCCCAGCAGAAAGGGAGCACTCTTTTTCTGATTGTTCCTATAAAAGTCTGGGCCAAGTTTCATTGGCCTGTATCAGGTAACAGGCCCATCCTTTGAACCAGTGTCTGTGACACTGACTGGGTCACATGCTTACTTATGACATGGGGGTGGGGCCAGTGCTCCAAACCACTTAAGAACATACAACAGTCAGTTTGCCAAAGAAAAATTGGGTTATTGCTTACAGAAGGAGAACTTAATGATGGGCAGGCAAAAACAGAAGATGTCCATTGTTTTCGAAGATTTTACAGATCTATGAACTGTCACCACTCTAGAAGGATAATAAGGAAGACATCCAGGTGGCCAGTTGCCCATCTAAGCAGGGTTTTATGCTTAGATAGTGGTTTCACATGGTCTCATAGTGTTCCAGAACCTAGTTCTCTGCTTTGTGTTTCCAAATATTTGTTGCTGTCAGTGTAGCTAGATGGTTGTTCCCTTTGGGCCTGACTCATGCTAACTTGACTCAGCAGAGACTGATGTATATGTAATTCCCATCTTAGGATAAATAGTAATTGCCAAAGGACCTGAACAGGGCTGTCCTCTGGTTAGTGAACTTTCCCTGCTGAAAACCACAAGTGAAGTCAAACTCTAATCATAAGGTTATTTAGCACCCATGGAACCAAGCAAGAGAAGTTCTCTGGAAAAAATTAGTGGCCATGATAGTGTGGTGGCTTTAAAATGTCCACCAATGCTGGAAGAGTGAAGAGAGAACATGTCACAGGGCGAGAGATAGGTATGTGGTATGAATAGAAGACAAGAGAGTGTCATAGGGAGCCCCTGAATTGCTTTAAGAAGGGAAAAGACATGGTCAAATTTGTTATGGAAAGATTGATCTGGGTACAAGGAGAAGGAACTGGAGATGGGCCACACTGAAAGCAGAAGGATTAAGGTTACTGCGGTCCTCTAGGTGAGAGAGTTGATCAGTAGCAGAATGGCAGTGGGGATGAAGTAGATATGTTTAAAACAGTGCTTTTCAAAACTGTGTAACTCTGTGTGATTGGCAGATGCTAGCTAGACTTATGGTGATCATTTCACAATATTTACACATATTGAATCATTATATTGTACATCTGAAAGTAATGTAATGTCATATGTTGATTATACCTCAATAAAAAATAAATAGTGCTTTTCAAAGTTTAATATGCACACAAACCACCTGGGGATCTTGTTAAAATACAGATCTGGATTCAGTATGTCTGGGTGAGGGCCTGAGATGCCACATTCCTAACAAACTCCCACACAATGCTGACACTGCTCGTTTGGACACCATACTTCGAGTAACAAGGATTTTAGGACTGTAATTAAAAACTTTTTTAAAGATTTTATTTTTAAGTAAACTTTATGCCCAAAATGGGGCTCAAACTTACAATCTTGAAATCAAGAGTTGCATGTTCCACCAACTGAGCCAGCCAGCTGCCCCAGGATTTCAGAAATGTTAAAGAAACAGAATTTACAGGAGTTTGTGACTGGTTCAATGCAGGGAGTGGGGGAGGTGAGAGTTGGCAACAAGGGAAAATGGTAAGGAGTTGGTAAGGATCATACTCAAAATTCCAGTTTGAGTATCCAGGTGGTGATGCTATCCACAGATACAAGAGGAGGAACAGGTTTGGGTGGAGCAGATAATAATAAAAGATAACATTTATTGAGTACTTGCTATGTGCCAGGCTCTTTACATATGTTGTCTTATTCTGTACAAAAAACAAACTTATGAGGTAGGTACTATTATGATCTTCACTTCAAGAGTGAGGAAACTGAGGCCAAGGTCATGCAGGTAGTAAGTGGAGCAGCAAAACTGAAACCCTCTAGCACTCTGAGTGCAGAACTCCTGCTCTAGCTATCAGCAATTTGGACATGTGGAGGTGAAGCATCTGTGGGGATGTCATACAGTGTTATGTAGGTTGCGTAGGTTGTGTACGTAGGTATAGGTTGTGTAGGTAGGTATAGGTTGTGTAGATAGACAAGCTGACCTGGAGTTCAGGAAAGAGATTCTGAGTAATGGTTTAGGAGCTGGGAGGAACTCAGGATTGGAGGGAATAAAACCATCCAAGGAAGGTTACAATTTACCTCCTCAGAGTGCTGTCAATCTTTTCCATCTTCCTTTTGCATTTGATTATTACAAAGGAGGAATCTGAAAAAAAAAAAAAAAAAGTGTTGTTTTTTTTTTTATGTTTATTTATTTATTTATTTATTTATTTATTTTGACAAAGAGAGAGGGCAGGCGAACAGGAGAGAAACAGAGGGAGATGGAGAGAGAATCCCAAGCAGGCTCCACACTGTCACCATGGAGCCTGACTTGGGGCTCAACCCCACGAACCATGAGATAATGACCTGAGCTGAAATCAAGAGTTGGACACTTAACTGAGTAAGCCACCCAGGCACTCCAACAAGTGTTTTTTTTTTTTTTTAATAAATATTTTTTTTTCCTTATTGGAGACTGTATTTGTTCTTTATCTCTGAGATTTACGAATTTTTCCAGATTACATCTTGAAATTGATTTATGCTTAATTTTTCTGGATCTCAGTGAATTCCCTCAGTTTTCCACCTGCACCTCAGATGTTTTCAGAACTAAGGAAAGTTTTATTACAATTTAAATTATTGCCTGTAATTGATTTTCTCTGTCTTCTCTTAGGCAATGCCTATAGCTTGATGTTCTCCTACTCATTTTTTCTTAAAGAATTCCATCACTTTGAATTTTTCTCACATTTATCTTCTGTATTGATGATTTGTTCTTTTGCATTGTCAAATCTGCTTTTTTACTGCACTATTGAATTTTACTTCAGTTACTACGGTTTTCATTTCACAGTGCACTCCATTTATCTTGGCCTGTTCTTTAAATAATATTTTTTAATGTTAATTATTTATTCTTATTTTTTTAAGTTTATTTTGAGAGTGAGCGAGAGAGAGACAGTGGGAGGCACGGAGAGAGAGAGAGAGAGAGAGGGAGAGAATCCCAAGCAGGCTCTTTGCCATCAGCACAGAGCCTAATGCAGGGCTTGATCTCACAACAATGAGATCATGACATGAGCTGAAATCAAGAGTCAGCTGCTTAACCGACTGAGCTACCCAGGAGCCCGTACTGGCCTGTTCTTTAAAAGATACAATCTTTTCTTAATAAAGAATAAAAGTGAGGTGTATTCTAAAACTGTGTTCTGCTTAGTGGACTAAGTATGTTTCAAGGAGTAAGTTTTGGCTCCAGCACTTTATTTCTTTCTTTTTTAATGTTTATTTTTGAGAGAGAGAGAGAGACAGAGCGAGCAAACAGGGGAGGGGCAGAGAGAAAGGGGGACAGAGGATTCCAAGTGGGCTCTGTGCTGATAGCAGCGAGCCCAATGCGGGGCTAGAACTCAAAAACGGAGAGATCATGACCTGAGCTGGTCACTCAACCAATGGAGCCATCCAGGCGCCCCTCTGGCACTTCATTTCTTATCTCATGTGCCACATATTTACTTCCCTACAAGGTTTTTAAAGAGTTTGCCTATTCACTTTTGAGACTAATTGAAATTTGCTGATGTGTAGAAGTCATGAGTTGAAGGCTTTCAAGATCAGTGTTGGACAACTGGGATGCAGGATCTTACATCCTTACTCTCTCCCTCTCCACAGATGGCCTGGGAAATGGCTCTGAAGCAGTGGCTGCATCATTTGTTTCATTGTCTTAGCTATTCTTGGTTTTCACTTGCTTTAGGATTCTGATATTTATTTTTCAGCCTCTGGTGCTTGTGAGTACTTCCAAGGCTTCAGTTTGTTTGTCTCGTTTTCTCTACATCTTAATGTTTGGGTTTTAGCGTTTCCATCCTTGCATTTGTTTCAGTATGTCCTAAGCTTCTGTCGATCTGTACCTATCTGGGCCTCAGTCCCTGAATCTCAATGTCTTTCTCCACTACCTTCTAACCCTTTACCCTGCTTTATATTTCTTCATAGTACTTATTACAACTTGAGTATTTTTTTTTACCTCTCTTTTCTTTCTTTCTTATCTATCATCTCCCTCTAGAATGTTGATGCCCAGAATAATATAGATGTTCAACAAACATTGGTTGAACGAACCTGTCTGATTAGCGTATCCGAAATCTCTCACTTCAGTCTCCACCTTTGTGTTTCACACTTTCTCAGTATTCAAATGTCTTTTGTGGTTTCGGTCAAGCCTTTCGGTTTCTGTCCTTGTCTCAAGGCTTCTAAGTTTGTGTGCGGGCCACTGACTGGCGCAGGCCTGCTGCAGGCCTGTGGCCGGTGTGTGGTGCGCTGGCGTCCCTCATGCGCTGTCCTAGGTCGTTCCCTGACTCAGTCAGTACCCCGCTCCGGGGCTTTCCCTTCCCTGACTGTCTCCGACTCAGCGATACACACCCGAACCTGACGCCTCGGTGTCCTTCTGCTTCTCCAGAGCCGCCTCCCGCGCCAACTCCCCCGCGAACGCACGTGACCACGCAGGGCGGTGACTCTGCCGCCGCCGCAGTGCTCCGCCCAGACCTCGCCGCTTCCGCTGGCCATTGCAGCCCCGCCCCGAGGCGGGGAGAGCCAATCCGCGTACACGTTTCTTTGCTCCGCCCCGGCGCCCTTCCTCGGCGCTCGCCCCTCCCTCCGCCCGCCGGCCCGCCCGTCAGTCAGTCAGGCAGGCAGTCGGTCCGAGTGACCGTAGGCTCTGTAGCTCTCCTAAACGGTTCCCTCCTTGCTGTTTCCCGGTTAGCGTCGGCAGCTGCACCCGCAGCGGCGCGGTCCCTCCGAGAGGCGCGGCGTGAGCCGAGCGGCGGCCGCGGAACGTCGAGCCTTTCGCGGCGGAGGCGGCGGCGGCCCGGCAGCCAACATGGCGGCGGCGGCGGCGGCGGGCGCGGGCCCGGAGATGGTCCGCGGGCAGGTGTTCGACGTGGGGCCGCGCTACACCAACCTTTCGTATATCGGCGAGGGCGCCTACGGCATGGTGTGGTGAGTGTCCACGCCCGCTCGCAGGCCGGGCCACGCCCGCCCACCCCACTGCCTGGGGACGCAGCGGACGCAGCCGCGGCCTCGTCCGCGCCCTGGCCTCCGGCGCCGCTGCGACCCCAATCCATGACTTCACTGTGGTCGCTGCGCCGGGGGCCTCAGGCGGGGCCCGGGAGACTGTCGAGGTTTGGGTGTTGCTCGCGGCGGTTCGCGGGCCGGCCTTCGATTGTCGCGGGGAGGGGCGTAGGGGGCGGAGGCCAGCACCCGGGGACCCCCCCAGACCCGGGCGCAGCGCGGAGTTTAGAGCCAGGATCTCCGGGAAGGGAACGGAAGCGGTCCCTCATCCCCTTCCATCTCCCAGTTTGCTAGCATCAGGGCCTTCTTTTTGACATCCGATTGTAAAACCAGGAATTCCTTCAGAGGCTTGTCGACGGTGGTGTTGGCCGCGGTCTTGAAAGGGGTTCGCCTCGGCATGTGTGCCGAACGCCGAAATAATGATCTTCCCTCTCCCGTTTTCCTCGACTTTCGTTAAATTTTTTTTTCGGTGATGCTAACGGTGCTCTCCTGCGCAGGCTTTCTATAAAAAGCATTCGTGGCAGCAGTGTTAGTTATGAAATATTTTAAATTTGAAGTTTTTAAATGGATTTTAATACCCATACTGTTTGCGTTTAATGAAGAATAAGCCAGTACCGCTCTCTTAATTTATTAGAGTCGTTTGGAGTTGGGCCTGATCTCTTGTTTTTTTTTCTTTACCCCGAGTGAGTTCTCTTGCCAGCAGAAATGTATTCAGACGTTTGAGCACAATTGCTGTGGACTTTTCCTATTAATGTTTTAGTGGTCAATATGTATGCACCCGTAATGGAATTCTTGTAGAATCACATGCAGCCTCCCTTATCTTGATCCATATCCCTCAGAAACGTTTGTAGTTCTTCGAACTAGCTGTATTGTTTTGTGATGAGGACTTAATGGAAGTGTAGACTCCCTTACACCTAAATCTTCTTGTGAGTGTGTTTTGTTTTGAATGAAAGAAGTAAACTAATATTTATTGAACACTTGGTGGCAAGTGCTTTTCTAGGTATATTATTTCATTTTATTTGAACAGCCACCTCGAAGGAGGAAAAGGTGGTGATATCCCTCTTTCAGGTGAGAAAGTATTTGTAAGTGAAGCAGATTCTTAGTCATACAAGTAGAGTCCAGACTTGAGATTGTAGACTGAGGTCCTATTTCAAATGCTGCAGCTCTATTATACCTTACTGTCCTTAAGTGGTGTTATTAATAACTTCAGAATTTTAGCATATATTACTGTTGTAAGTAAATATATTTTTGAACTGTATTCAAATTTGAGTGATTGTGATTTTAGAAATGCCATAAAGGGCATGTTTTAACAAGTATCTTTGAAAGACTTAAAAAAAAAAGTCTAATTGAATCTTGACCATTTTCATTTTATTGAGGATCAAAGTGCTTCACATATACAACTGTGAAAAGTAGTGAACTCAGAGGGTTAGGAGCCAAAAGAGAATTTAAATTAGGTCAGGTCAAAAGAAATAATGCCCTAGAAGGTAACAAAGTACTGCCCACAGCATCACTTCTCTATCATACATCTGATTGCTATTGCACCTGCTGGTAAGTATGCCGGTAAACACATCTCATGAGAAGCTCAGAATTGTCCATCAAGTCCTTGGGCTCTTTTAAAAAATCCTACATGTAAAATATGGACTGAAAAAATCTAGTTTTAGGACACTTCACTTGAAAGGTTTTTTTGTTTTTTTCTTGATAAGATTTTTACCAGTCTGAAGATAACTTACATATAGTATTTCTGTCATTGTCATAGACTTACTTGATTTTCTGTTAGAGGAGATGCCAAGTACTTTTTTTGAAAAATTTGTTTAATGTTTGTTTATTTTTGAGAGAGAGAGAGAGAGAGAGCATGCATGCGTGAATAACTAGGAGAAGGGCAGAGAGAGGAGACATAGTATCCTAAGCAGGCTCCGGACTCTGAACTGTCAGCACAGAGCTGGACGTGGGGCTCGAACCTACAAACTGTGAGATTGTGACCTGAGCCGAAGTTGTACTCTTAACTGACTGAACCACTCAGGTACCCCTAATGCCAAGTAATTTTTTTACTGTAATTTTCCTTTCCTGAGTAAAATCCAAATATAAGTATAATTGGAATTATAATTCTGGGTCCAGGTTATAGCTTTTTATCCTCATCTAAATAAGAATTTAATCTGCATTGCACATTCTTAGCATTTAATAAATGTTGATTGTTTATGGGGGGCTTCTTGAATGAAATGTTAATATTTAAATAGTGATATATTTTTTTAACGTTTATTCATTTTTTTTTGATAGAGACAGATTGTGAGTGGGGGAGGGGCAGAGAGAGAGGGAGACACAGAATCTGAAGCAGGCTCCAGGCTCTGAACTGACAGCACAGAGCCCGACGCAGGGCTCGAACTCCCCGACCGTGAGATCATGACCTGAGCCGAAGTCGGACGCCCAACCGACTGAGCCACCCAGGCGCCCCTAAATAGTGATATTTTAAAAAATGTGACACTTCCGACAGAGTTAAAGATTTTCAGGCAGTTAGGAATTTTGCCTTTTTTGTGCAGAGCCCTTTCCTAATCATTATATGGAGGGTATAATGATGAAGAGTGGAGTTTGAGTTGGGTCTTTAAGAGTGGGTATGATTTTGATGGATAATTGGCTCAAGTGACAGTTTGAGTTGTGGAATCTAATCTTGGGAAAGTATTTAGGTGGCAAGCTGTAGAGGACTCTAAAGGCAAAACTGAGTTTGTATATTTGTACAATGAAGAAGCATCAGTGATTTTGAAAACAGGCAGTCACATGGTCAATTCTTAGATTTTTTTGGGAAGATAGATCAACACTGATGGAAATGATAGAAAAAAAATTTGGTGGGGGGAATCAATTAGGCTATTGTAACTGCCTGGGTGTGAAGTGATAAAGTGGCATTGGAGGGTAACAGAGGTGTTGAGAGACCTTATTAAGATTGAGTCCATGGGACGCCTAGCTGGCTCAGTTGGTAGAGCATGCAACTCTTGATCTCAGGATTGTAAGTTTGAGCCCCATGTTGGGTGTAGAGATTACTTAAAAATAAAATCTTTCAAAAAAAAAAATCCGTAGTGGGCTCTTCTCTGAAGTATGATAGAAAGACTGAATTATGGCAAGTGTGGGAAGAAGTAAAGGATAATGCAGTCTTAAAGGGTAAGAGTCTTAGAGATGGGTTTTGGATTTAAGAGGGATTTCTGAGACCAGGATTTCTGAGATTGCATATGGGCATATTTGTTAATTCTAAGACTTCTAGGCTGGGAGCCTGGGAGGATAGTGGTGCTGTTATCAGAAGAGAAATACTGGAGGTAGAGCAGGCTTATTAGGGAGAAATAGTGAGTTCAGACTTGTTAAGTTGTGATGACTGTAGGCCATTTAGGCTATATCCAGAAGGCATCTTGAAATTTAGAAGAGGGAAGTTGAAACTGGAGGTGAAAATTTATGTAAGTAGTAATCTTGCATGGATGAGTACAGATTCTTATTTGAGGTCATTGATTAAGTGAAATTGCAAGCAGATGTGTATATTCATCTTTTTAGTAAACAATCCATTACATTCAATAGATTTTCAAAGGGGTCCGTTGTCCCAGAAAGGTTGAAGAACTACTGAGGACAAAGATAACCCAGACAAATATTGTTAAGAGATAGGCAAAGGAATAGGAATCTGAGGACTGGTGAGACGTAGAAGAATCAGAAAAAAAGAAAAAAAATGTATGACAGAGGAGAAATTGAAGCTGTGCATGCTTGTTCATTTATTAACTAAGGTAAGTATTTTGAGTAAGTTGAGTTTGAAATACTTCCTGAATATGATTGAGACATCATACTGGTCACCTCCATAGAGATACTAGTTGAAATAGAGATACTTTAAGAGTGGATAAGATGAGAAAAATATGTCAGAACTGAGTCAGAGAAGTGCCTCACTTTAGGTGTCAATAGAGGACAAGTTGCAGAAGAGGACAGAGGAAGTATGCTACAGATGATGCTACAGGAATTCGCATCATCACAGGAACCAAGGGAGACTGTAGTCATAAGGGATTGGCATTGAATACTGTAGAGGACAAACAATGCAGCTTGAAGACAAGCTATTAGACTTGTTGATTTTTCTACTCTCCTAAAAAAAAAAAAAAAAAGATAGTTTCAAGCAAAATTTCAGTGTGATCATCTTCCTAATGGTTTAACATCCTGTCTTACTAAAACTTGTTGATTATAGGGGCGCCTGGGTGGCGCAGTCGGTTAAGCGTCCGACTTCAGCCAGGTCACGATCTCGCGGTCCGTGAGTTCGAGCCCCGCGTCAGGCTCTGGGCTGATGGCTCAGAGCCTGGAGCCTGTTTCCGATTCTGTGTCTCCCTCTCTCTCTGCCCCTCCCCCGTTCATGCTCTGTCTCTCTCTGTTCCAAAAATAAATAAACGTTGAAAAAAAAAATTAAAAAAAAAAAAAACTTGTTGATTATGGCAGACTAGTAGAACCACCGTTTAAATCAGCACTTTCTGTTTGTTTTGTATACATTAATTAATCCTCATAACCACACTGCAAGTGTGGTTGCTCTGTATGAAAGTGAGGAAACTTGAGACAGAGAGATGTTAGTTAACTTGCCCAAGGACACACAGCTAGGAAATGATAGAGCATCCCAGCCTGTATGGTTTCTAAATGATGTGCTACCAAAGATCAAAGCTGAGAAAATATATGCTTTTAATAACAGGAAATACCTGTTGTCTCCTTGCTTGTATCACTTTTTAGCCTTTCTAAAAACTTTCACATAAGGTAATTCAGAAAATATTTATTGAGCACCTGTTATGTGCCAGGATTCACATGGTCTCTGCCCTGTAGTACTTTTTAGTCCAAATAGTGTATGGAATTGAACAGTAATACAGAGTATACCAGTCCATTCAGAAAGAATATGTGTAACGATTTGAGAAAAAGGAGGCCTGAGTGATGTGGAGCTGTTGGGCTGTTTCTATGGCTTCACAGACTTTTGAGCTGGGTGTTGATGTATGATTAGGATTTCGCCTTGAATGTGCATTCTAGGTAAAGGAAAATGTACATGCAAAAGCAGCACATTAGGTCAGGAAAACCACAAGTTGTTTGGGATAGCAGGAGTATAGGGTGCCTTAAGGAGAAAGCTGAAGTTGAGACAGTGGGATGGGCAGGGTCAAATCCTGAAGGACATTGTTTACTGAGGAGTTCAGTTTCATTTGTTAAGTGAGAGTCATTAAAGGATATAGTCTTGTCTCTGCCAGTTCCTCCTCAAATTTTGTGAATTATGTTCCCCTCTTTGTCTTTTTTATGCTTTCTACCTGCTCTGCTTACTCTCTTTTCTTTCTGCTTATCTAGGGTTACTCAGTGGGTATGACTTATCCCCTTTCCAGGGGTATTTTGAAATGTCTTTGGGTTTTGTTTTGCTTTGGTTTTTTTTTGGTTGTTACATTGATTGGGGAGTGTTATAGGCCTTCCATTTGTAGTGGTGGAGGCAGGTATGCTAAACGACCTACAGTGCGTGTGTCCCTGTGCAGGAGAATTGTCCTGTCAGGATGCTGGCAGTATACCCCTCCAACCTTCGCAAAACATCGGTCCCTGTTCAAGTCCTGACTTCCTCTAAGGCTCATCTCCTCCATAAACATACCCTTACTGCTGTCTGCTGTTAGCACTCCCTCCCTTCCTAAAACTCTGCTAGGTCATTTGTACTACCTGTTTGAAAGGCAAGACTAGCAGTAGTGTGTATCATTTATCGAAGCTCAATACAAATGGATCTGGGATCAGATTCTTAGTTTTGCTTGTTAATTGTTAATTTTTTTAAGTGTTTATTTTTGAGAGGGAGAGAGACAGACAGACAGACAGAGCATGAGCAGGGGAGGGGCAGAGAGAAAGGGAGACACAGAATCCAAAGCAGGCTCCTGGCTTTGAGCTGTTAGCACAGAACCCGACCGACATGGGGCTCGAACCCAAAAACTGTGAGATCATGACCTGAGCTGAAGTTGGACACTTAACCGACTGGGCCACCCTGGTACCTCAATTGTTAATTTTTTTTTTAATTTTATTTTTAAGTAATCTCTGCACCCAACATGGGGCTTGAACTTACGACCCCAAAATCAGGAGTCACGTGCTCTACCAACTGAGTCAGCCAGGAGCCTCTGTTAACCTTTTTTTTTTTCTTTAAAGATTTCTTTATTTATTTATTTGTTTTGAGAGAGAGTGAGCAAGCAGGGAAGGGCAGAGAGAGGGGGACAAAAGAACCAAAGCAGGCTCCATGCCATCAGCACAGAGCCTGATGCAGGGCTTGAACTCATGAGCCATGAGATCATGACCTGAGCTGAAGTTGGATGCTCAACTTACTGAGCCACTGGGATGCCAATCTGTTAACTTTTAATAAAGAAATCTCTTGTATACTTTTGGGAGCTCAAATATCTGAGTACACCAGTTTACATGAGCAACAGAAAATTCAGTGTTTTTGAAAGTTTTGAGTACTTTCAAGCTATTCAACAAAATTGATTTTGATATTAATAGCATCCCTATTGTGTAGAATTCTTCAGGTGCCTTGGTGGTTCAGTTGGTTGAGCTTCTGACTCGGTTTTGGCTCAGGTCATGATCTCATGATTTGGGAGTTTGAGCCCCGCATCAAGTGCTGCTGTTTGGAGCCTGCTTGGGATTCTCTCTCACCCTCTCTCTCTTTAAAAAAAAAAAAAAGAAAAAAAGTATAGAATTCCTGTGGTTAGCTATAACTGATAAGCCATTTCCATGAATTTAATTTGTTTTTCATTATCAAGTATTTATGAGAACATTTTTACAAAAAGCATCCCAGTTTTCCCAGGAACCATATAATATTCTCCATTTTGTTCACAATAAGGTACCTACTAATTAAAGAACTGATTCCCCAACAAACATCCAGAGCTACTTCACCCTGTATCCAGTTCACTGTACCCACCTACCTAACCCTGAGATGCTATTTCTTCCCTTTTGTTTCTCTTTCACTACTTGGGCCTCCCTCGCATTGGAAAGCCAGCAGGGATTCTCCAAGGCACTTTTCAGATTCTTAGTTAGGACAGTGTATGTGTTTTGAACCCATGGCCAGTAGGAGCTGGGAAGTAGGGTGTGGGGGTAGGGACCTGCACAAGCCTGCCTTGTTTTAGGTACTGTGGTTTCAAGTTCATTTTCTTTCTCATCTTTGAGGTAATAGATATTTTTTTTATTTTATAGATGAAGAAACCAGATTTCATGTAACTTGTCCAGGATTCACAGCCAATATATATATATATATAGTGGAATTGAGATTTATCTAGACCTCCAAATCTGTGACTTTTTTTGTTTTTTGTTTTTTTTGATAGGTTTTACTCTGTTATACCAAGCTATCTGGAAACATACTTCCTACAGCCCTGGTTCCTGAATGCATTGGCACCAAAGTATAAAATGGTAATTGTCAGAGCTAACTTGGGGCTGTAGGGAGGTAGAAAAGGGAAAAACTGGATACTTGGAAAGGATGAGGGAGGTAGGGTCAAACTTTTTATCAGGAGGTTAGTGTTGATTTCTTCTCACCCTTTCTACCTACGTCTACCAGTTTCTTGATTTCCATTCACTTAATGATGTTATTAAGTGTGTACCTGGCCAGTGTGCTAGGCAATAGGATCAGAGTGTTGAACAGAAGAGGTGGTTTTACTCTGTGGTGTTTATAGTCCCACAGGAAAGGAATAACACTTACCGAGTGTGATGAGGTGCACAGTGCCACCGGGGAGTATAAAAGGTGGAGCTAAAATGTTTTGAATAGTCTGGGAAGATTTCCTGGAAGAAGTGGTGTTTAAGTTGGGACCTGAAGAACAACTTGGAGCTAGCTAATTGAAAGGTAGTGTAGGGGCGCCTGGGTGGCTCAGTCGGTTAAGCGTCCGACTTCAGCCAGGTCACGATCTCGCGGTCCGTGAGTTCGAGCCCCGCGTCAGGCTCTGGGCTGATGGCTC
>NW_024412707.1:570804-587311 GCF_014898765.1 Herpailurus yagouaroundi | reverse complement strand
GATTCTGTGTCTCCCTCTCTCTCTGCCCCTCCCCCGTTCATGCTCTGTCTCTCTCTGTCCCAAAAATAAATAAATGTTGAAAAAAAAAAATGACTGTAGAAATGGAATTTGTGATTAAGATTCAGGGCTCTTTCTTATGGTACTTCAGGGATAGGAAGTGCAGTTAAAGCCTTCAAGTATGGTTGTAACCAGGAACTAGAAAATAGTCCAGCGTACCTACCTCCTTCTCTCTTGACATTTACAAAATCAACTTGCACCCTTCGTCTCTGCACAGAGATTTTTTTTTCCTTTTTCAACACATCCCCATGCATTTGGCAGAAGAGAGCTTACCCTTGGTTCCCCAAGGTATGTGTCTTTAGTACATTGACAACTAGAGGCTGAGAGCACTCTAAATCTAATTTCTGGGGTAGAGAATCTGATCCAGTTTGGGATGGTGTCCACCTCTGGTCCAGTCAGCTGGTGGAATCATTTGAAAAGGCTGGACTTCTCTAAGGTATGAGGTATGAGGTGGGGGTAGTCAAAAGATGCCTCTTATTGAGTGCTGACTTGCCGGGTTAGTTCTTGGTGCTGTTTCCCCTGCTCTTCTCCAGGCTGGAATTTTTCCCTGCTTTTTGGAGCCTGTGGGGAAGGAAGGGAAGAGAGGAGAGGGAGTAGTTGAAGCAGAAGAAGGGCTTTGGGTTGCTTTTAGAGTTCTTTTATTTTCTATCTCTGGCATTATGGGGGTGGCCCCTAAACTGGGTGGTATCTTTAAAATTTATTTAATATTTGATACATATATAACATGTAACACATGTATGAGTTATGCAACCTAACAATAAAGTAAACAGCTAAGAAGCAACATCTGCTGAGTGACTTCTTGACCAGATTGTCTGAGGCCAGCATTCTGGTCTTTGGCCACAGCCTTCCTCCCAAGGTTTAACTTTTTTCTGGAAGCCTGTATGATGGAGCATGTAAGAGCATGGGTTTTTACTACTTAGATATGTGACTGCTGTAGGTTATCCAACTTGAGTCTTGTTTTCCTTATCTGTAGAAAGGGGGTAGTGTTGTATTCCTCAGTGTCATGAGGATTAAATGAAGTATGTAGGTGAAATGCTGAGTGCTCATACCTGGTTAATGCTCTAATTGTTATTCCTTTGAAGTAAATGGACCTGGCAAGACCTGGATCCTCTCTCACCTCACTCAGTCTCTTGGAGTATAAAGCAACTCATGCAGAAATAAAACGGTTAGACTTTGGGTCTATCGGGTTCCAGTTGTGCGATCTTGGGCATATGCCTCTCCTGTTTGATTGAATGACCAGAGAGCATCTTATGTGGCAGGCCCTGAGCCATGTTCCTTGATCTCCCTCAAAAATGTTACACTAGTGTTTGGGGCAGGCAGGTAAGGAAATAAATTACTGAGTAATATAGTAAAAGCACTGTTATGAAATCATTCTGTGCTGAGCATCTAACTCCATCTAGGCTTCCTAGTTATAATTAACTCAACAAATAACATATGCACTAGACATGTTGTAGTTTTGTGGGTACATCAGTGAAATAAACATGTGGCCCAGGGAGCTTACAGTGTGTGGGATGCCTGGTGGAATGGGAGTGGCTTGAAGAGAGGGTTAGAACAGAGGCCTGGTCAGGGCCTTGGTGTTAACTTCTTTCCAGTGATTTTTCCTTAATTTCTTTTTATAGCATTTATCCCCAACACAAGTCTAAAATACTTTTTTTTAAGTCACTAGATACGTCATTTAATTTTAAATGGCCTTCCTGTTTTTCTGCATTTGGGAAGCTGAAAAGGTAGATTATGCACAAACCAATTTTTTAAGTGAGTTATTTTTTCTATTGTTATTAAATGAAAAGAAAGCACTTTCTATACTAAGTGCTTCTTTTCTATACTAAGCAGAACATAAGTGTTTCTTATTACATATGTCCCCTAAAATAATTTTTGAGAGTTTGAAGCCATAGCATAATTGTTCTCTCTATTTAAGAATCATGTTTTGTTGTAAGAAATAAAACTGACTGACAACTAAAAAGTTGGTGGGGTATCCTAACCAAGAATATTAATAGTTTCTTAACCAGTCAGGATCATCTACACAAATTCAAACTCTGTAGTTGTAATTTGCAAGGTTATTTCAATTACTAGCATTAATGAGGTGGTTTTTCCAAGCCTAAGTACTCTTAGAGCCTCCTGCTAGTGTGCTGGAGGGGTGGCCAGGTATGAATCTAATACAGATACTGAGAATTCCCTTTAAGGACAACTTGAAGAGTCAAACAAATGGACAGAATATGAAAATTGCAGCTCCTACTAATTATCAGGGTCTCACATTTTGTAGTTTGGACCTTAATTTGGCTAAACAAGCTCTCATCTATTTTTTAAAGTTTATTTACTCTGAGAGCGTGTGTGAGAGAGCGAGCATGAGCACAGGAGTAGCAGAGAGAGAATCCCAAACAGGCTCCGTACTGTTAGTGCAGAGCTCAGCTTGGGGCCCGATCTCACAAACTGGAAAATCATGACCTGAATCGAGACCAAGAGTTGAACACTTAACCAGCTGAGCCATCCAGGCACCCCAACAAGCTCTTTTAAAATGCTTATATCCCTAAAAAAAAAGTTGAAAAAAAAAATTAAAAAAAAAATAAAATAAAATGCTTATATCCCTCCTTACAGCACATAGCCTTATCCATCACTTAATATGACATTGATTTTTTAAAAATTGTCCAAATAGCAAGCAAAAGGAAGCTTCTCTAGCTGTCTGCCTTTTATTTTAAAATAGCTATATCAGCATATCCTAAAATTAAGTGTTCAGTTCAATAATTTTTAGTAAATTAACTAAGTTGTACAGCCATCACTGCAATCCAGCTTTAGAACATTTCCATCATTACAAAAAGTTCCCTCTTGTCATTTGCAGTCAGTTCCCACTCCTACTACCACCTCCAGACAATTCCTGATCTGCTTTCTGTTTTGCCTGTCCTTGAACTTTCATGAAAATGGAATCATGCAAGATACAGTTTTTTGTATCTGGTGTTTTCTTAAACAGGTTTTGAAATTCATCCATGTCCTTCCCAGAATCTGTAGTTGATTGTCTTTTGTCATTAAATAGTAATTAATTGGATGGATATATTAGATTATGGAAATGTGGAATGTTTTTGGGTTTTGTCTATTATGGATAATGCTGCTATACATTCATCTGTGTTTCTGTGTGGACATTTGGCTTTTATTTCTCTTGGTTACTTAGAAGTGGAGCTGATGGGTCATAGGGCAAGCAATGTGTATATGTAGGGGAGGGGATAATAGTGATTTTATTTTAAACCGTAATAAAATTACAAATTAAATCATTGAACAAATATGAATACCCTATGTACTCGTCACTATTCTAGGTACTGAGAATAGTGTGGTGAACAAAACTTAGTCCCTGATCTTGAGTTTGCTTTTTACTAGAGAAGGTGACTGTCACAAGCTCATAATGTTTCACTTACTGGTGAGTAGTATGAAGAAAACTTTTATAAAATGGGTTAAGAGTATAGAGTGGAGGGTGCCTGGGTGGCTCAGACGGTTGGGCATCAGACTTCGGCTCAGGTCATGATCTCCTGGCTCTTGGGCTTGGAGCCCTGTATTGGGCTCTGTCTGCTGACAGCTTGGAGCCTGGACCTTGCTTCAGATTCTGTGTGTGTCTTTCTCTCCCTGCCCCTCTCCCTTTCATGCTCCGTCTCTCTCTTTGAAAAATAAACAAACATTTCAAAAAAAAAGTCTTTATAGAATGGAAAGAGGAAGGCATTTTTTTCTGAATAATTTTAAGCATTTTTAATGCTACACATTTAACACAATTTTTTTACATTTAACAACTTTTTAATTTTATTTTTTTAATTAAATTTTTAAAAATGTTTTACTTATTCTTAAAAGAGATACAGAGCACAAGCAGGGGAGGGGCAGAGTGAAAGAGGGACACAGAATCTGAAGCAGGCTCCAGGCTCTGAGCTGTCAGCACAGATCCTGATGCAGGGCTCAAACTCACAAGCCCTGAGATCATGACCTGAGCCGAAGTTGGACACCCAACGAACTGAGCCACCCAGGCGCCCCTAATTTTTTTAAATGTTTATTTATTTTTGAGAGAGACAAAGTGCAAGTGGGTTAGGGGCAGAGAGAGAGGGAGGATCCAAAGCCAGCTCCAGGCTCTGAGCTGTCAGCACAGAGCTGATGCGGGGTTCGAACTCATGAACTGCAAGATTATGACCTGAGCCGAAGTCAGATGCTTAACCAACTGAGCCACCCAGGTGCCCCTTAACAACTTTTTTAAACAATATGAAATGTATAGAAATATTACGAAGACAATACAAAAAAGCCTTTTCCCTGCCCTATTTGAGAGTAAATTGTTGATGCATACAGTGCCTCATGTCACCAGAACACTTCAATGTGTATTTTTACCAAATGAAATATCTCCTACATAACTGTAACATAGCCAGTCACCACCATCAGGAAATTAACAATGACACATTATTACTTCCTCCTCTTCAAATCCTATTCAGCAATCTGTGTTTCATTTAGTTGTCCTGTCTCTTTGCTCTTCTTAAGGCTGGAGCAGTTCCTCAGACTTCCTTCGGCTCCAATGCCTTGACACTTTTGAAAATAGTGTTTTTATTTTTTAAGAAACCACCAGACTATTTTCCAAAGCATCTATACCATTTTACATTTCCATCAGTGATATATGAGGCATTCCAGTTCTTCACAGCCTTACCAACACTTGGTTTAGTCCATCTTTTTTGATTGTATCCCATCTAGTGAGTTTATAAGTGGTATTGCATAATAATTTCAATTTGCATTTTCCTCATGATTAATGATGATTTTTTTCCTGTGCATATCAACCAACCAGTTATATCTATTCTTTGGTGAAGTGTCTTGTCTTAACTTTTGCCTATTAAAAAAAAAATCCCATCTCTGACTTGGTTTTGAGATATAGAGCTCAGCACTCTCCATGTTTTCCGTCAGAATAGGAACAGCCAAGAATTTGAAGCATAATCCAAATCTAATCATGAGGCAACACCAGAAAAACCATAGGTTAGGGATATTCTACAAAATAACTGCCTGTAATTTTCATGTCAAGGTCATGAAAGTCAAAAAAAACTGAGGAATTGTTCCAGACTGATGGAGTCGAGGTGTGACAGCTAAATGTGATTCATGAGTCTCAGTTGGCACAATTGAATTGGGGCCTGAAGACTAGATTGTAATAATATGCCAGTGTTAACAATTTTGGTATTTGCATTATGATTATGTGGGAAAATGGTCTCGTTTTGTTTGTAGGAAATACACACTAAATACCCCCTAATAAGGGGGTAATGAGGCATCATATTATTTTTTTTTTTAATTTTTTTTTCAACGTTTATTTATTTTTGGGACAGAGAGAGACAGAGCATGAATGGGGGAGGGGCAGAGAGAGAGGGAGACACAGAATCGGAAACAGGCTCCAGGCTCTGAGCCATCAGCCCAGAGCCTGACGCGGGGCTCGAACTCACGGACCGCGAGATCGTGACCTGGCTGAAGTCGGACGCTTAACCGACTGCGCCACCCAGGCGCCCCGAGGGGGTAATGAGGCATCATATTATTAACAGACTTTCAGATGCTTCAGAGTAAAAGTTTGATGAACTATGTTTACAATTTTTCTGTAGTTTAAGATTTAGTTCCTTTTCACTAAAGAGTTGTTTTTGGGTCCCAGAAAGGTGCTTGTATGAGGGTGTGTTGAAATTTGGGAGAAGTCACAAAAGGCATCTTTGAGGCAAGTGAAAGAACATTGGCCTGGGTGTCAGGGGACCTGAGACTCCCTCCATCCCTGCCATTGTTGACATGTTTCATGGGCTTAATGCTGGTCACTTTGCTTCTGCGGGTTTTGGTTTTTGTTATCTGAAAATTAAATGCTTAGGTAAAATCTCTAAAGTCCCTTCCAGCTCTAATGTTGTCATTGCCCACAGAGACATTACATGAAATTAGCATGTGTGCACGTGTGTGTGCTCATGTGTATATATGCATACATATGTACTCATATATAAAGAGGTATCGTGTATGGATTATTTTTTTTTTTTAATTTTTTTTTCAACGTTTTTATTTTATTTTTATTTTTGGGACAGAGAGAGACAGAGCATGAACGGGGGAGGGGCAGAGAGAGAGGGAGACACAGAATCGGAAACAGGCTCCAGGCTCCGAGCCACCAGCCCAGAGCCCCACGCGGGGCTCGAACTCACGGACCGCGAGATCGTGACCTGGCTGAAGTCGGACGCTTAACCGACTGCGCCACCCAGGCGCCCCAGGATTATTTATTTCCCTTACTGGAAAGCTATCCATTTTAGTGTGGCTTACCTGAGAAACCTCTGGGTAGTCATTACTGAGATCTAAAACAATGGGGAGGGGTGCCTGGGGGTTCATTTGGTTAAGCGTCTGACTCTGGTTTTGGCTCAGGTCATGATCCTGTGGTTTGTGCATTTGTGAGTTTGAGCCCTGCATCCATCCATGCTGGTACTGGCAGGGCAGAGCCTGCTTGGGATTCTTTCTCTCTCTCTCTCTCTCTCTCTCTCTCTCTCTCTCTCTCTCTCTCTCTGCCCCTCCCCTAAGTGCACGCTCATGCTTGTGTGTGCGCGTGCTCACATGCATTCTCTGTCTCAGAATAAATAAACTTAAAAATAAAAACCGGGGAGGGGGGGCCTGGGTGACTCAGTCTGTTGGGCATCCAACTTTGGCTCAGGTCATCAGGTCATGATCTCACATCTCGTGAGTTCATGTGTTGGGCTCTATACTGACACCTCAGAGTCTGGAGCCTGCTCCGGATTCTGTGTCTCCCTCTTTCTCTGCCCCTCTTCCACTTGCACTCTCTCTCAAAAATAAGCATTAAAAATTAAAAAAAAAAAAAACTGGGGGAACTTCCTATTAAAAACTAACAAAATAATTTAATATTAAAAGCTCACAAACGCTTGAGGAAATGATTATGTTCTGTGCTTTAAAAAAAAAAAAAAATGTTTATTATTGAGAGACAGAGTATGAGCATGAGGGGCAGAGAGGAGGAGACACAGATTCTGAAGCAGGCTCCAAGCTGTCAGCACAGAGCCCGACACAGGACTCGAACCCACAAACCATGAGATTATGACCCGAGCCGAAGTCAGACGCCCAACTGATGACTGAGCCACCCAGGCACCCCTGTTCTGTGCTCTTAAGTTGGAACTTCCTACATTGTACCAAAGTACTGGTTTACCTCAAGTGATTAGATTTTTCACATGTGTTTTTATTTTATTTTTATTTTTTTAAGTTTATTTATTTATTTTGAGAGAGAGAAAGTGTCCATGCATGTGAACAGGGGAGTGGCAGAGAGAGAGAGGGAGAGAGAGAATTCCAAGCAGGCTTCATGCTCAGCACAGAGTCCAGTGCAGGGCTTGACCCCATGATCCCACCACCATGAGATTATGTCCTGGGCTGAAATCAGGAGTCTGATGCTTAAGCGACTGAGCCACCCAGGCTCCCCAAAGCAGATTTTTTTTAAAGATCAATGTAATCTTTTCCTGTAAGTTTTGCAATACCATAGAGGCATATAAAAATATTTGATGTTATGTTTCAGATCAGTGAAAAACCAGTTGACAGCAACACTAGATTCATCTATCTAGAACTGTTGCGAGAAGCATTCATCCTCTTGTTGGGCCATTCCACCTGTCATATATTTTGCTAATGTTTTTGAGCGTCCTTTCAGGACAACTCTGATTACTTCCCATCCACATAATGATAAAAGTGATATTCTTTGGAAGTGTTGTAAATTCTTTCTTTAGTCCAGAAGGAGCTGGAAAGAAAGAACATTTGTGATTGTTTGTCACTCTGACATAACTGCTAGGAAGAGCCATTTATTTCCTGCCACCAAGAAAGTGTAAGACAGAAATATTCATAAAAAGGCTGAAGTTTTAGAGAAACTTCAAGAATTGTTTCTGGTTACCCCAGCAGGCAGAATGTAGCAGAATGTTACCAAGAACTGGTAAATTTGTGTAGCATCCTAGAATTTAATGCTAATCTATAAAAATGTAAATTGGATAATATTTTGGCCTTTGATGGTTTCTGACTTCAGCAGGAAAGCCTCATGTTTCCCTACTAAATAAGATGCTAGCATTGGACTGAGGTGTATTTCATTTACGTTAAGAAAGTATCTGTCACTTCCTATTTTGGTTGATTTTTTTTTTTTATTTTTTTTTTCAACATTTATTTATTTTTTGGGACAGAGAGAGACAGCATGAACGGGGGAGGGGCAGAGAGAGAGGGAGACACAGAATCGGAAACAGGCTCCAGGCTCTGAGCCATCAGCCCAGAGCCCGATGCGGGGCTCGAACTCCCGGACCGCGAGATGGTGACCTGGCTGAAGTCGGACGCTTAACCGACTGCACCACCCAGGCGCCCCATTGGTTGATTTTTTTAACGTAAATGAGTGAATTTTGTCAAATGTATTTTCTGCCTCCCATGAAGATGATCATATGATTTTTTTCTCATTACCATTACTAATATGAGGATCATATCAATAGATTTCCTTATATTGAACCTTCCTTACATTCTTGGAATAAATTGTACTTGGTTATATTGTATTATTTTGTATAATATGCTGTTGGATTTTGTTTGCTAATGTTTGAAGATTTTGTGTTGATATTCATAAATGATATTAGTCTATATATTTGTGCAATCTTTTGACAGATGTAGGGTTTACTCTTATACTTTCTTCATAAAGTGAATTTGGAAGTTTTCTTTTTCTGTGTTCTGAGATAGCATTGGGATTACTTTACCTTTCTTTTCTTTTTAAAAAATTTTTAAAATGTTAATTTATTTTTGAGGGAGAGAGAGAGCACACATGTGCATGCGTGCCTGCAGGGGAGGGGCAGAGAGAGAAGGAGACACAGAATCTGAAGCAGGCCCCAGGCTCCAAGCTGTCAGCACAGAGCCCGACTTGGGACTCAAACTGATGAACCATGAGATCATGACCTGAGTTGAAGTCAGATGCTTAATCGGCTGAGCCACACAGGCGCCCAAACATCATCGGTACCTTAGAAGTGACTTATCAAATCCCACTCTGAAGTTCACCACTATCCTCAGTTTTGTGATAATTACTCTTTTCAGCATTTCCCCCCTTTATATTTTTTACTTCAATTGAAGTATAATATACATTTAGAAAAGTGTACATATCATAAGCTTATAGCTTGGTAAATTTTCACAAACTACACTCATGTAAATAATTAGTGCCCAGATCAACAGTCAGAACCCCAGCAACTCAGAAGCTCCCCCTTGAACTCCCTTCCCATCATTCTCCATAGTAACATCTATTCTGATGTGTAGCATAGAGTCAGTTTATTTTGTATCTCACATGAATCATATAACATATTTGTTTTCTTTTGTATCTGGCTTCTTTTGTTCAGTGTCATGTTTTTGTAGTTGTGAATTGTTCATTCTCATTAGTATTAGTATTCCATGGTATGACTTACACCATAGTAACTTATCCTGTTAATACTCATTTGGATTGTTCCCAGTTTTTGACCATTATTAGTGGTGCTATCATAAGCATTCTAGTGCAGTATGTTTTGGTGAGCATGTGTGCACATTTCTGTTGGGTGTATACCTAAGAGCAGAATGGCTGTGCACAGGGTATGGAACATAGGTTCCACTTTAGTGGATGTTGCCATACAATTTTCCAAAGGGGTTAAATCATATTCACACCCACTAGCAGTGTATTACAGTTCAGACTGCTCCATATCTTCAAAAACATTTGATATTTTCTACCTTAGTTTAGCCATTCTGGTGGGTGTGAATTGTGGATTTTGTTTGCCATTTCCCTGGATGATTTTAGCTCTTCATATTACTTTATATTAGCAAAACTTTTGACAGTCTTCTTGTGAAGTGTTCAGGTGAGATTTCTGTCTTTAATAAATAATAGGAGTTCTTTATAGGTCATGGACATGAGTCTTTTTAGAATTATGTATTGCAGATACCTTCTCCATTCCTAGAGTTGCCTTTTCATGCTCTTGATGGAGTCTTTTTGATTCTGTTTCACAGGTTTAAATTCTGTAGTGAACATCATCTTGTCATCTATTTTCTGCTAGCTAGTTTGGCAGTGTTAGAAGAAGGGATATAAGAAGGCCCCAGGGAAGGAAGAAGGAGCAGGCCTTTAACTGGTATTGCACCTCCATTGTCTCTGGTGCAGTTGTGCATGTTGTGAGATCACAGATGGGAAGGATAGAGGAGGTCTTCTTAGCTTAAGAGAAGGATACTATGGGAACAGACATCACTGTAAAACCATGCCAAATTGAGTACATGTAGGGGATTTTTTTGCCAGGTGGCCTTAGCTTCTGAGTCAAGTAGGACGTAAGGTTGGTGCCCGTCAAGGGTGCGACACATGAGGGTCAGAGGCTTCGAAAGTGTGAAGAACATTTGAGACAGCTGTTTTGTGCTGGAAAGTCAGCTAGAGATGACTCAGTGGACTTGCTCTACTCCTTGAGATTTAGTCCTTTGTTCCCTGATATATCCCCAGCACCTAATACATTGCACGTAGTAGGTGCTCAGCAAATATTTGTCGAATCAGCCAGATGTAACAGTACCAGTGATGGAACATTGAGGCTGACTAGCTCTGCTCTGTGCTGCCCTCATATTTTCCACCTTCTCCATTTCTCTTCATTTCCCTATATTATTTGAATACCTGAATTGATGGAAGAAATAAATTCCTCACTAAACTATAAGCCTCTTTAAGAGCAGCGGGAACATGTCTCATTTATCAGTTTAGGAACTTCATTTAAAGTCTCAGCTCTGGGGGTGCCTGGGTGGCGCAGTCGGTTAAGCGTCCGACTTCAGCCAGGTCACGATCTCGCGGTCCGTGAGTTCGAGCCCCGCGTCGGGCTCTGGGCTGATGGCTCAGAGCCTGGAGCCTGTTTCCAATTCTGTGTCTCCCTCTCTCTCTGCCCCTCCCCCGTTCATGCTCTGTCTCTCTCTGTCCCAAAAAATAAATAAACGTTGAAAAAAAAAAATTTAAAATCTCAGCTCTGGTAGTAATAGTTGGATGACTTAGAGCACAGCATTTAACTTCTCAGAGTCTCATTTCACTTTTTAGTGAAACAGAGATCCTGTCTTATGAGTGCTGAAATGACTACGTCAACTAAGTCACTGTGTAATCCTAAGAGCAGTTTTTCTTGCATCCCAATATGAGACTAGAGAATAAAGCATTGAGATGAAGACTAGGGGGTACAGATTGGGCATCTGTATAAGTAGATAATCTTATAAGGTTGGTTTGGAGGATTTAAAATAAATTTTTTTAACTGTGGTAAAACGCACATGATATAATTTACCGTCTTAACCATTTTGAATGTACAATTCAGTGCAAGTGTATTCCCATTGTTGTAGGAACAGATCTGTAGAACTTTCTCATCTTGCAAAACTGAAACTCTGCCCATTAAACAACTCCATTCTCCCCTTCTCCTAGCCCCTGGCAACCACCATTCTAAGTTTCTGTCTCAATGAATTTTACTACTCTGGTTACCTCATAGAAGTGACCATAATGTCCTCAAGGTTCTTCCATGTTGTTGCAGATGGCAGATTTCCTTCTTTGTTATCCATTTCATCCATTCATGCACACTTGGATTGCACACTTTTGGCTGTCGTGCATCAATAATGCTACTTTTAACATGGATGTACAGGTATCTCTGTAAGACCCTGCTTTCAGTTTTTCAGTTTTCTTTCAGTTTTTCAGTTTTCTTTTCAGTTTTTCAGATGTGTAGCCAGAAGTGGGAATTGCCACATCATACCATACTTCTAGGTTTAATGTTTGAGGAACCACCGTACTGTTTTTCAGAGCAGCTTGCACCATTTTACATTCCCACCCAAGGGTTCTGATTTCTCCACATTTTCACCATCACTTATTTTCTGTTTTTGTTTTTTTTTTTTTTTTTTGAGAGTAGCCATCCTAATTGGTGTGAGCTGGGGAGCTTGTTTTGATGGGTTTGTACCCTGTATGTGTGGTGTGTTTTCAGTGAGCAGTGGATATTTGACAGCTAAGTGGGAGTGGCTCTTCCGGTAAATAGTGGTAAGCATTTGCTGGGCTAAAAATATGGGTCAGGCACAACCCTTACCTCAGAGGGGCCTTTAGTAAATAAAGTAGGGAGCTTACAATTTGAAGTCTGTGTGTATGAGTGTGTGTTTTCCCTAGTACGCCCTTTGTTCATAGACAATTATAAAAGTACTTCTTAAACTAATGGTCATACAGTATCACCGTTGTTAATTAACTGATGATATTCTACATTGAAAGATAAAGACTATTTTATTTATTAAATTTTTTTTAACGTTTATTTATTTTTGAGACAGAGACAGAGCATGAACAGGGGAGGGGAAGAGAGAGAGGGAGATTCGGAAGCAGGCTCCAGGCTCTGAGCCATCAGCCTAGAGCCTGACACGGGGCTCAAACTCACGGACCATGAGATCATGACCTGAGCTGAAGTCAGACCTTAACCGACTGAGCCACCCAGGCGCCCCTATTAAAATTTTTTTTAATGCGTATTTATTTTTGAGAGACAGACAAGGCATGAGCAGGGGAGGGGAGAGAGAGAGGGAGACACAGAATCTGAAGCAGGCTCCAGGCTCTGAGCTGTCAGCACAGAGCCAATCATGGGGCTCGAACTCAAGAACTGTGAGATTATGAGCTGAGCTGAAGTCACACACTTAACCAGCTGAGCCACCCAGGTGCCCCAGGAATATTTTATTTTTATTCCTTACGTTTTTAATGGAATTTTAAAAGACATCATGATAAATTTTCCAATTATTCAGACCATACTTCATAAATACTCTGATACTCATAAATCCTAGAATTTTCCATTTTCCTCAGTCTTGTGATGGAGCCTTCAGGGCTTACAGTCTCCCTGAGCATGGAGAAGGTGGGCATCACCCTCAAGTTCTTTATTATTGCTTAATGGGGTAGAGGGAGAGGGTAGTAAGTACATAGAGGATAGTATGCATTGAGAGGGTAGGGGAAAGCCCAGCCTGCTTTATTCGTGGGGGTGGGGAGCAGGCATTGGGGTGGAGGTGGAGAGAGGTACTACTTTCTTCCCTAAATTGTCTCAGAATTTTCTGCCTAGAAAGCATTCTTCTTGTTCCTGGAGTATGAACTTGATTTTTTTTTTTTTTTATGGTTTTAATGCATATGATGAAACTATCAAATTTCTTTGTAGTCAGGCTTTTTAGGAGAAACCTGTAGCTGAAGAAGAGCATTAATTACGGGTTCAGTTATTATTCCTAGTAGCAATAATACATAATATCTGGTCAGAGTTTGTTTTTTTTTTTTTTCCCAAAGATGGTTTATTAAAATACAGTTAGCCAAGTGCTGCACGTATCTTAATTGTTCAGCCCAATGAGTTTTTGCAAACTGAACACACCTAGGTAATTAGTACTCAGATCAGGAAACAACAAGCAGAGGCCTGCCTTGTTCTTCTTTCAGTCACTACCCACTCCTCGCTCACCAGCATGGCCATTTTCCTGACTTCTAACATGTAGATGAGTTTGCCTGGTTTTGTACTTTATGTAAATGAATCTTATAGCATGTTTTCTTTTGTGTTTAGTTTCTTTAATTCAGCATTGTAAGAATCATCCATATTGTGCATGTCTGTAGTTTAATATTTTACTTAAAACAATTCTTTCTAAATGTATATTTATTTTTGAGAGAGAGAGAGACAGAGACAGAGCATAAGAGGAGGAGGGGCAGAGAGAGAGAGGGAGACACAGAATCTGAAACAGGCTCCAGGCTCTGAGCTGTCAACACAGAGCCTGATGCGGGGCTCAAACCCACGAACCACAAGATCATGACCTGAGCCAAAGTCAGATGCTTAACTGACAGAGCCACCCAGGTGCCCCAATATTATTTTACTTTTTGTTTTTTTTAATTTTTTTTTTTTCAACGTTTATTTATTTTTGGGACAGAGAGAGACAGAGCATGAACGGGGGAGGGGCAGAGAGAGAGGGAGACACAGAATCGGAAACAGGCTCCAGGCTCTGAGCCATCAGCCCAGAGCCCGACGCGGGGCTCGAACTCACGGACCGCGAGATCGTGACCTGGCTGAAGTCGGACGCTTAACCGACTGCGCCACCCAGGCGCCCCTTATTTTACTTTTTGAAGCATACTACTGACAACCTAGGAAAGAACTTTCCTCATTTTTCTGTAATTGATCCTGTGGCTTTGCAGTGCTGTTAATGCTCTATTTCTGGAGGGAAGAAGTTTTTAGGTAGTTTTCATATTCCATTCCTTTTCCAGACCACATGACACTTACAAAGTTTTCCATTATCTTGTTCTCATTCCATTGCTGTATTGCTAATCTAATGCTATGTGATAAATGCCCTGTAATTTAGCGACTTAAAACAGCAAATATTTGTTACTACACATTTTCTGTGGATCAGGGATTGAGGAGTGGGCCTCGCTGGACAGTTCTGGCTCAGGGATTCATGACTTTGCAGCCAAGATCTTAGCTGGGGCTACAGATATCTGAAGGCTTGCCTTGGGGCTAGGGGATCTGCTTCTGACTCACAAGGCTGAGAAGTTGTTACTTGTAGGGGGACAGGGAGTTAGGCCTCAGTTTCTCCCCGGGGAGGCCTCTTTATAGGTTGCTTGAGTGTCCTCACTGCATTGTAGTTGGCCAGGCCCTCCCCAGAGAGAGTACCTTTTTATGATGTAGCCTGGGAAGGCATAGCAGCACTCTACCCACCTCCTCCTTCCCTCCCTCCCTCCCTCCCTCCCTCCCTCCCTTCCTTCCTTCCTTCCTTCCTTCCTTCCTTCCTTCCTTCCATCTCTCCTTCCTTCCTTCCTTCCTTCCTTCCTTCCTTCCTTCCTTCCTTCCTTCCATCTCTCCTTCCTTCCTTCCTTTCTTCCTTTTTTCCTTTTTTGAAACATTTTTTTAACATTTACTTTTGAGAGAGAGAGAGACAGAGTGTGAGCGGAGGAGGGGCAGAGAGACACACACAGAATCTGAAGCAGGCTCCAGGCTCTGAGCTGTCAGCACAGAGCCCCATGCGGGGCTCAAACTCAAGAACCGCGAGATTATGACCTGAGCTGAAGTCAGACGCTTAACTGACTGAGCCACCCAGACACCCTAATTTTTTTTTAATTCTTAAAAAATGTTAATTTATTCATTTTGAGAGAGCGCACATGCATGTGCGCACGCGCCTACTTGTGAGAGGGGGAGGGGCAGAGAGAGAATCCCAAGCAGGCTCCTCACCAGCAGCGCAGAGCCTGACGCAGGGCTCATATTGACAAACCATGAGATCATGACCTGAGCTGAAATCAAGAGTTGGATACTTAACTGACAGAGCCACCCAGGCACCCTGTGGATTTCTTTTGTAACTCCTTCAGTGTAAAACCTGAACTGAACTATCATGAGGCTATTTATAGCCTTTATTTTTCCCATTCAGTGTAATTGTTCATATAGTATGCTGCAGAAATATCAGTATTGGACTACTGGATGTGACACCAGGCCTTGCCAGGGGTGTCGTATGCTGCATCTATATGCACTCTATTACCTTTGTAAAATCCGAAAAGTACTGAATTCTAAAACCCCTCTGATTCTAGGGATTTTAGCTAAGAACTAATGAATGTTCACGTCTTCAGAACTTAGTACAATTTGTTATTCCCAAATAATATGATTTGAGGATTGTGTCAGCTCTTTATTATAGAAAATCTCAAAATACAGAAAGGCACATACACCCAAAAAATTTCACCTGTAATGCTACCATCCAGAGATACCTGCTGTCAACATCTTCACACCTATTTTCCTATTAAAATTGGGATTATGTTACAGTTGACTTTTGAACAATATGGGGGTTAGGATTACCAATCTTTCACATAGTCAAATCTGCATATAACTTTTGACTTCCCCAAAACTTTTAATTAGTAATTTTACTGTTGACTGGTACCCTTGCCAATAATATAAACAGTTAATACATATTTTGTATATTATACATATTATATACTGTATACTTACAATAAAGTAAGCTGGAGAAAAGAATGTTAAAGTCATAAATAAGAGAAAATACATGTACGGTACTATACTGCATTAAAAAAATTCATATGGGGGCACCTGAGTGGCTCAATAGATTAAGTATCTAACTTCAGCTCAGATCATGATCTCATGGTTCGTGAGTTCTCTTGTGTCAGCACAGAGCCTGCTTCAGATCCTCTGTCCCCCTCTTTTTGCCCCTCCCCCCTCTTCTCTCTCTCTCTGTCTCTCTCTCTCTCTCTCTCTCTTTCTCTCTTTCTTTTTCTCTCTCTCAAAAGTAAATAAACATTTAAAAATTTTACAAGTAAATGGAGCCATGCAGTTCAAACCCATGTTGTTCAAGGGTCAGTTGTATATAGTTTGGTGTCCTGACTCTTCCACACAATATGATATTCTTTTCTGTTCTTTTTTCTTTTCTGTTCTTTTATCTTTCCTTTTCTTTTCTCTTCTCTCTTCTCTTCCCTTCTCTTCTCTTCTCTTCTCTTCTCTTCTCTTCTCTTCTCTTCTCT
>NW_024412707.1:558276-570794 GCF_014898765.1 Herpailurus yagouaroundi | reverse complement strand
CTTCTCTTCTCTTCTCTTCTCTTCTCTTCTCTTCTCTTCTCTTCTCTTCTCTTCAAGTTTATTTATTTTGAGAAAGAGAGAGAGAGAGAGAGAGTATGTGAGCAGGGGAGAGGGAGAGAGAAAATCCCAAGCAGACTCCACACTGTCAGCGCAGAGCCCAATTTGGGGGTCGAACTCATGTATCATGAGATTTTGACCTGAGCTGAAATCAAGAATCAGACACTTAACTGACAGAGCCATCCAGGGGCCCCAACATGATGTATTTTCTAAGCCACTAAACATTCTTTGAAAACGGTCAAAATTTTAGGGGCGCCTGGGTGGCGCAGTCGGTTAAGCATCCGACTTCAGCCAGGTCACGATCTCGCGGTCCGTGAGTTCAAGCCCCGCGTCAGGCTCTGGGCTGATGGCTCAGAGCCTGGAGCCTGTTTCCGATTCTGTGTCTCCCTCTCTCTCTGCCCCTCCCCCGTTCATGCTCTGTCTCTCTCTGTCCCAAAAATAAATAAACGTTGAAAAAAAAAAAAACGGTCAAAATTTTAAAACCATATCATTCATGCATTACAAAGCAATATGTTTAAATATTAAATAAAAAGGACTTAACTTTTTAAGTTAAGGCTCCAGACAGGAGCCTCCAAACAGCAGGCTCCAGGCTCCGAGCCATCAGCCCAGAGCCTGACGCAGGGCTCGAACTCACGGACCGTGAGATCATGACCTGAGTTGAAGTCGGACATTCAACCGACTGAGCCACCCAGGCGCCCCAAGGACTTAACTTTTTAAAAAGATAGTTTTAGATTTACAGAAAAATTATGAAGAATTTTCCCATATGCTCCACAACACCCAGTTCCCTGTTTTATTAACATTTCACATTTGTATGGTACTTTTGTTACAATTAAAGAATCAAGGGGTGCCTGGGTGGCTCAGTCGGTTAAGCGTCTGACTTCGGCTCAGGTCATGATCTCACAGTTCATGGGTTCAAGCCCCGCGTCGGGCTCTGTGTGGACAGCTCAGAGCCTGGAGCCGGCTTCAGATTCTGTGTCTCCCTCTCTCTCTCTGCCCCTTCCTGGCTAGCTCTCTGTTTCTGTCTCTGTCTCTCTGTCTCTCAAAAATAAACATTAAAAAAAAAAAAAGAATCTATACTGATATGTTAACTAAAGCTCTTCTTTCATTCATTTTTCCTGAGTTTTTACCTAAGGTTCTTTTTCTGTTCCAGGATCCCATCAGGGCACCACAGTATATTTGTCATGTCTCCTTAGGTTTCTCTGGGTTGTGACAGTTTCTTAGACTTTTCTTTGTTTTTGATGACCATGACTGTTTAGGGGAGTACTGGTCAGATGTTTTTGTATTTTTTTTTTTTAAGATTTTATTTTTGAGTACTCTCTACACCTAACATGGGGCTTGAATTTACAACCCTGAGATGAAGAGTTAGTCACATGCTGCACTGACTGAGCCAGCCAGCTTCCCTCTGGTCAGATATTTTGTAAACTCTCCTTCAGTTGGGATTTATCTGATGTTTTTGTGATGATTAGACTGGGGTAATGGATTTTGGGGAGGAAGACCACAAAAATAAAGTGCCATGTTCGACTGAGGTATTGTCAAGGGTCTCCATCATAAAATTATTTTTCCCTCCTTTCTATAATGTACTCCTTGGGAGCAAGTCATTAAGTGTATCTCACACTTAAGGAGTGGAAGTATTGCTCTACCTCATTGAAAGTGGGATATTTAGGGGCGCCTGGGTGGCTCAGTTGGTTAAGCGGCCGACTTCGGCTCAGGTCATGATCTTGCGGTCTGTGAGTTCAAGCCCCGCATCGGGCTCTGTGCTGACAGTTCGGAGCCTGGAGCCTGTTTCAGATTCTGTGTCTCTCTCTCTTTGACCCTCCCCCGTTCATGCTCTGTCTCTCTCTGTCTCAAAAATAAATAAACGTTTAAAAAAAAAAAAAGAAAGTGGGATATTTACATAAATTATTTGGAATTCTGCTTAAGAGGTTTGTCTATTCTCCCCATTTATATCAGTATGGGCTCATGGCTGTTTCACATTTTGGGTTATAATGTAATGCTACTTTGCTTATTTTGTTCTCATATTGTTGGCAGCTTTAGGCATGGGAATCTCTTTCATTTGGTTCCTATTTCCCTTTGACATATTTCTTTTTTTTTTTTTTTTTTTTTAAGCACCTTACTTTCTTGAACTATGAGATGCTCCAAGCTTATTTAGTACATTTTCTGCCTTAGGGACTTTAAGGCAGAAACTTGAACTTAAATTTTTTTTTTTTTAACATCTATTTATTTTTGAGACAGAGAGAGACAGAGCATGAATGGGGGAGGGTCAGAGAGAGAGGGAGACAGAGAATCTGAAACAGGATCCAGGCTCTGAGCTGTCAGCACAGAGCCTGACGCGGGTCTCAAACTCACGGACCGCGAGATCATGACCTGAGCTGAAGTCGGATGTTCAACCGACTGAGCCACCCATGCGCCCCAGAAACTTTAACTTTAAAACAAACAAACACTTTTTTGAAATATAATTCACATACTGTACAATAATTTGATTTTTTTAGTGTATTCACAGATATGTACTATCATGAGAATCAGTTTTAGAATGTCTCTATCCTCTCAAAAAGAAACTGTACCCTCTAGCTGTCACCTCTCTTCTATCTCCCCCTTGTCCTAGCTGTAGGCAGCTACTCATGTGCTTTTTATCTCTATAGATTTGCATATTCTAAACATTTTCTATAAACAGTATCATATAGTATGTGGTCTTTTGTGACTGGCTTCTTTCACTTTGCATGTTTTCAAGGTTCATCCATCCATATTGTAGCATTTATCAGTACTTCATTACATTTCAGGTCAAATAATTTTCCATTGTATGAATATGTACCATGCTCTGTTTACTTATCTGTTGGTGGGTTTTTTGGGTTGTTTTGGCTATTATAAATAATACTGCCATGAACATTTCTGTACAGGTTTTTGTAGACATGGTTTTCATTGGCTAGATCACATGGTAACTTGATGTTTAACCATTTGAGGAACCACCAGACTGTTTTCCAAAGTGACTGCACTATTTTGCAGTCTTACCAGCAGTGTATAGGAGTGTGTAGGGTTCCAATTTCTTCATATCTTCACTAATATTTGTTATTTTCCTTTTATTTAAAAAGCTGTCCTAGTGGGTGTGAAGTGGTATCCCATTGTGGTTTTGTTTTGCATTTCTCTAATGACTAATGATGTTGAACATTTTTTCATGTGTTTATTGGCAGTTCTTATTTTGGGGGGAGTGAGAAATGTCTGTTTAGATCTTTTGCCCATTTTTAAGTTGGAGTGTTTGTCTTTTTATTTTTGAGTTGTGTTATTTATATACTCTAGATACAAATTCCTTATCAGATATATGATTTGCAAATATTTTGTCCCATTCTGTAAATGCCTTTTTACATCTATTTATTTGCTTACTTTAAAAAAAAAAAAAACTGTTTTTAACATTTATTCTTTTTTTTGTTTTAATTTTTTTTAACGTTTATTTATTTTTGAGACAGAGAGAGACAGAGAATGAACAGGGGAGGGGCAGAGAGAGAGGGAGACACAGAGTCTGAAACAGGCTCCAGGCTCTGAGCGGTCAGCACAGAGCCCGACGCGGGGCTTGAACTCACAGACCGTGAGATCATGACCTGAGCCGAAGTCAGACACTTAACCAACCAAGCCACCCAGGCGCCCCAACATTTATTCATTTTTGAGAGACACAGAGAGACAGAGTGTGAATGGGGGAGAGGCAGAGAGAGAGCGAGACACAGAATCTGAAGCAGGATCCAGGCTCTGAACTGTCAGCACAGAGCCAGACATGGGACTCGAACTCATCAACCGTGAGATCATGACCTGAGCCGATGTCGAACACTTAACTGAGTCACCCAGGCACCCCTTACTTACTTACTTTAAAGTAAATTTTGCCCCTAACATGGAGATCAAACTCATGACCCCAAGATCAAGAGTTGTATGCTCTACTGCTGAGCTAGCCAGGTAGGCACTGCCATCTTTTTATTTTCTTGATAGTGTCCTCTGAAGCACAAAGGCTTTTAATTTTGACCAAATCAAATGTAGCTGTTTTTTTCTTTTGTTGCTTGTACTTTTGGTACCATGTCTAAGAATTTTTTGCCAAGTCTAGGGTCATGAAGATTTACTCCTGCTATTGTCTGAATTTTTGTGTCCTCCTTCACCCCCAATAAAAATTTATTTGCTGTGGGGCACCTGGGTGGCTCAGTTGGTTAAGCATTTGGTTTCCGCTCAGGTCTTGAGCTCACAGTTCATGAGTTCAAGCCCTGCTCTGTGCTGACAGCTCAGAACCTGGAGACTGCCTTGGATTCTGTGTCTCCCCCTCTCTCTCTCTGCCCCTTCCCCGCTCACGTTCTCTCTCTCTCTGTCTCTGAAAAATAAACAAACATTAAAAAATTTAAAAAAATTTTTTTGCTGAAATCCTAATGCCAATTGTAATGGTATTCAGAGGTAGGGCCTTTGGGAGGTGATTAGGTTGTGAGGGTGGAGCCCTGAACTCTAATGACTAGGATAGTTCTCTTATCAAAGAGACCCTCCGTAGAGCTCCCTAGTCCCTTCTACCATGCAAGGATAAAATGAGAACTCTGGAAACCAGGAAGAAGGCCCTGATCTCATATTTTCAGCTTCCAGAACTGTAAGAAACAACTTTCTGTTTATAAGGTACCTAATCTGTGGTATTTTGTTTTAGCAGCCCAAGTAGACTAAGAGAACCCCTGTTTTATTTTGAGAGTTTTCTAATTTTAGCTCTTAGATTTAGGTCTTTAATCTATTTTGAGTTAATTTTTGTGTATGATGTGAGGTTAGGGTCCAACTTCATTCTTTTGCATGTGGCCACCCCATTGTCCCAGCATCATTTGTGGAAAAGACCGTCCTTTCCCCACTGAGTGGTCTTGGCACTCTTGTTGAAAATCAGTTGACCGTAGACAAATGAGTTTATTTCCACACTCTCCATTCTCTTTCACTGATCTATATCTTTGTCCTTTTGCCAGTACCACACCATCTTGATTACTCTTTAATAAGTTTTGAAATTGGACATTGTCAGGTCTGTACCTTTGTTCTTCCTTTGCAGGATTGTTTTGGTTATTCTGGTTCCCTTGAATTTCCATATAATTTTAGGATCAGCTTGTTAACTACTACAAAGAAGCTAGCTGGGATTTAGATAGTGTTGAATCTGTAGATTAATTTTGGGAGTATTGCCATCTTAATAATAATCTGTCTCCTGATCCATGAATATGGGTTGTTTTTCTGTTTATTTAAATCTTTAGAGACACCTGGGTGGCTCAGTCAGTTGAGCGTCCAACCCTTGATTCCGACTCAGGGTTGTGGGATTGAGCCCTACTTTGGGCTCCATGCTGAATGTGGAGCCTGCTTAAGATTCTCTCCCTTTCTCTCTCTCTCTCTCTTTCTCCCTCTCCCTCTCTGCCCATCTCCCCCACTTGCACATACTCTCTCTCTAAAATAAAATAAAAATCTTTAATTTCTTTCAGCAATATTTCATAGTTTTTAGAGTGTTCTATACTTCTTTTGTTAAATTTATTCCTAAGTATTTTATGTATTTTGATGATAAATGTGAATGGAATGGTTTTCTTGATTTTGTTTTTGGATTGCTCATTGGAACTTTATACAATTGATTTTGTATTTTGTATATTGATCTTGTATTCTGCTATCTTGCTGAACTTGTTCATCAATTCTAAGGTTTGTTTTTTTTTTTTTTAATTGGGTTCCTTGGGATTTTCTGTATACAAGATTGTGTCATCTACAAATAGAGATAATTTTACTACTTCTTTTCTACTGTGGATGCCTTTTATTTCTTTTTTTCTTGCCTGATTGCCCTGGCTAGAGCCTCAAGTATAATGTTGAAGAGAGATGGTGAGGCCAGACATCTTTATCTGTTATTTAATTATTAATTTTTTTACTCATTCATTCATTCATTTCATTCATTCATTCATTCATTCATTCATTCATTCATTTAAGTTATGTCTGCACCTGGCATGGGGCTCAAACTCACAACCCTGAGATCAAGAGTTGCATGCTCTTGGGACTGAGCCAGCCAGGCGCCCCTGACATCCTTGTCTTGTTCCTGATCTTAGAGGCCTCCTCTAAACTGACTAGGGTTTTGTACAATATTTCTTTTTTATTTAAGATAATTATTCTTTTTCTGAAGTTGTGTTAGGCAGTTTTATGGTGAAAAAAATTTTAAATAAACAGATCTTTTGCTGTAAAACACTTATTGAAAACATCAGTTTTTGTTATTCTATCCAGTATTTTTTTGTTTAATTTAGTCTTGAACTTTCCTTCACTCTGCCCCAGAATCTGAAAGAGGAACTAAAAGAACCTTTTGCTTTTGTTACACTCAGATTCTCTCAGGAATGGTCTTTTGCTTCCTCTACTTTCTGATATTTCTGAGCCTATATCATGTGCTTACTATAGCCAGACTTCAGACCCAGCACTTCACTCAGAACTGATGCTGTGCACATTAAGAAATGTGCAGTCTTTCTCAATTTTGATCCTTCTGGATTTGGTGGCTTTTTCCTGAAGGTTCCCACATTCCCCCACCAAGATTTTTATCTTTCTAGAGACTTGATGTTGTAAACCATTTCCTTTTTAAAAAGTTACCTTCACTCTTTGCTGAAATACACCTGTTTTTCTGTCTTTGACCCTTTGTTCTTCATTTTTGGGCTCTCACACATTCCATACAATCTGTCTGGGTAATTTCATCCAAATTCCTAAGTACTGATGACTCAGCTCCTTAACAAAAGAGACGGGGGTGGGGGTGGGGGGGTGTGGAACAAACTCTCACTACCCTTCCAGGCACTGCCATCCTCTCTTTTCCAGGTCCTGCCTCCTGGTTCTGCCCTCTCCCTCCCATATTGGGAGTCAGCTCCACCTGCTCTGCTGGATGTGTTCTCAATAAGGTGTTTTTTGTTGTGTTTTTTTTTTTTTAAGCCTGCCTTATACTATATGATTGTGTGCTGTTTTACTGAAAACTCTTTTATGTGTCTGAATCCAACATGTAATGACAACATAACATTAAATTTTAGTAAAAACAGGTAGTGTATGTAACTGTTACTTTATTCAGTGGGCTTTGGATTGCTTCGGTTTTTCACTATTTTTAAGTGATGGAGCTTATAAACATTTTTAATGCAAACCTCCTTTGAGTAATTTTCTTGGAACCTATTTCTCAAAAATGCCATGACCAGGTCAAAAATAGGACTGTTTTGTAGTATGTGGCTTGATTGTTCTGTAGAAACAGCATTTAAATTAATGCTTTTACTGTTAATCTTCTAACCGTCCTTCTTTGTCCCCCTCCCCCCTTCCCTCTTGCAGTCAGAGCATGCTTGTTTTGTTTTTTACTTATAATTGGATAGAAGTAAGGTAGAACCTTATAGGTGCTTTGTGTTTGGTTGATTTCTAAGGTAAATAAACTTTCTTCTAAGTTTTAGTTCTAGTGTTTCAGCTATATCCAAATTATTGGAATATTTATGCAGTACAAGCTGGGTATTAATCTTTATTTTCTGAAAGGTTTAAAAAATTTATATAATCAAATTCATCAACTATTTTTTTTTTAATTTTTAAAAATGTTTATTTATTTTTGAGAGAGCACAAGCAGGGGATGGACAGAGAGAAAGAGAGACACAGAATCTGAAGCAGGCTCCAGGCTCTGAGCTGTCAGCAGAAACCCAATGCGGGGCTTGAACTCACAAACTGTAAGATCATGACCTGAGCCAAAGTCAGACACTTAACCGACTGAGCTACCCGGGTACCCCATCAACTAATTTTTGATATGTTCTTTTATTGCTTCAGAATTAGTGAATTACACTAAGGCTTTTAACTTTTAAACTTTTTACCGTGAAGAAATTACTGTAGAGAAAAGTGCTGCGTTTAGATGCTTCATTTTATTTATTCTATTAAATAATTTAAGTTTTGGGGCGCCTGGGTGGCACAGTCGGTTAAGCGTCCGACTTCAGCCAGGTCACGATCTCGCGGTCCGGGAGTTCGAGCCCCGTGTCAGGCTCTGGGCTGATGGCTCAGAGCCTGGAGCCTGTTTCCGATTCTGTGTCTCCCTCTCTCTCTGCCCCTCCCCCGTTCATGCTCTGTCTCTCTCTGTCTCAAAAATAAATAAACGTTGAAAAAAAAATTAAAAAAAATAATAATTTAAGTTTTATCAGTATTTATTGATCGCTTTCAACATAGTCTACTTTCACGTGTTTTCATATTAAACTTATAGATACCGTTTGCGTCTGTCTTTCTGGAATCTGTTCTATTGGTCTAGTTTATTATTTTGAACTATACCTGACATTATATGGCTTTTTACTCTTATTTTCCCCAAATGTCTACCTTTTTTTTTTTTTTTAATGTTTATTTTTGAGAGTGTGAGTGGGGAAGGGGCGGAGAGGCGCGCGCGCGCGCGCACGCGCGCGCGCGCACACACACACACACACACACACACACACACACACACACAGAATCTGAAACAAGCTCCAGGCTCTGAGCTGTCAGCACACAGCCCAATGCAGGGCTCAAACGTGGGAACAGCCAGATCATGACCTAGGCTGAAGTCAGATGCTTAACTGACTGAGCCACCCAGGTGCCACCACCCCCTCACCCCCCAGATGTCTACTTTTAAATTTCCTAGCAGGGCTTCTACCTTGAGTCCTTGCCAACTTCCCTGCTCCAGTGAAGTGATCTGCCAAGATAAAAAGTAGCATGAAGATGGCCGTTGTTTTCCTTTTTCCTACCCTCCAAATTCAGAGCTGGGTTGTCTCCTTGCTCCAGAGTCTTGTGACCTCCCTGGGTTGCTGTTAGCTTTCCAGAGAGAAGAGATCTCTCACATTGAACATTGAAGTGTTGGTGCTTGATACAGTGATCTGAAAAAAGTTAAAAAAAAAAAAAAAAAAAAAAGATTGTGCTTTTGTGGAGTGGGGGGATCTATCTAATTACAGAACATTTTCATCAGCCCAAAAAGAAACCCTGTACCATTAGTGGTCACTCTCCCTTTCTCCCCTAGCAGTCACCTCTTTTCCTTCATAGTATAGAGCCTGCCCTGCTGCTGTGGAGCTCTTTGAGTGTCCTTCTGCAATCTTGCTTCTTTTTTCTTCCACATGCATTTTATTTTTTTGTTACCTTGTTAAGATTTACTTTTCAGAGTCGTCATTCTTTGGCAATGACTCCATAAAATCAACTTGGAGAAAATTCATACTACTTTTAATTTTCTTTAGTTGGGCCCAGGTGTGTTGTCTTCTCATTCTTTTTCTACATCCTCAGATCTTTCTTTTTTCTATTTAAACTTTGTTATTTTCCCCCTTTTTTGAACCTCTTCCTCTTAGGTTTAACCTTGATTGGTAGGCAAGTTCTATTTCATTCTTGCCAATTATGTCCTTTGTTTTCAAATTCAAAAAATATTTGATGATTTTCTTTGTGATTCTAAACAGTTAATCTTAATTCTTTGTATGGACCTCATTATTGTAGGTTAATTATTTTTAAATGATTTCCAGCTCTAATGGTTTCACTTGCTTTGTTTTCTATTTAGTTGCCTGTTTTCTGTCATTGTCTTATAAATTGTCATCTTATAATTTACATTCTACTTGGCTCATTCCTTTTTTTAATTTTTTATTTTAATCCCATTTCTGCTATTTGCTGCTTTCAGAGGTGTTTTAAATTCTTTTGTAATATGTTATAGTTCTGCAGTATGTATTCTGATCTGTTTTTATTTAATATCCCCCTTATATGTAACACTTTAAATGTTGTTAGTAAACCCCATTCTGTCTTTCTCTATCTCTGTTTTTGTAAACTTGACTCTGCCAAACCTCCTTTTCTCCTGGGCCTTTATGGTTTGTATGCAATTACCACTCCCAGCTCCTGGCTTGCCCTTTAAAATTTGCTTGCTGTGTTCCTTCAGTTGAGTCTCATCTTTGTTCTCTGTTTGTAACATGCTTATTTATTTTGTTGGGTTTTGAAGGAGGCATTCTGTACCATTTCTCACTTAGTGCTTCACAAAGTTCTGTTGTGAAAGACTGAACACATTCTTGTATAATGGAAAGAACACAGAATTCAGAGAAAAGACCAAGGGTTGATTCTAGCCATCTCCTTGGGTGGCTTTGGTTAAGTCACTTAGACGTTACGATAGGATTTTAACTCTTCTAAAGTTTTAAAGTGTTGTTCTTATGTTCTTTAAAATTAGCATAATTTTTTAAAGTAGGCTCCACGCCCAACAGAGGAACCCAATGTAGGGCTTGAATTCATGACCCTGAGATCAAAACCTGAGCTGAGGGGCACCTGGGTGGCTCAGTTGGTTAAGCACCCGACTTTGGTTCAGGTCATGATCTTAAAGTTTGTGGGTTCAAGCCCCACACTGGCCTCTCTGCTGTCAGCACAGAGCCCACTTTGAGATCCTCTGTCCATTCCCCTCTCTCTGCCTCTCCCCTGCTCTCTCTCTCTCAAAAATAAGTAAACACTTAAAAAAAAAAAAAAAAAAGCTGAGATCAAGAGTCAGACACTTAACTGACTAAGCCACCCAGACGCCCCAGCATAATTTTTATGTTTAATGAAAATATAAGGAATATTATTCAGAGTTTATAGTGATACAGAAAATTTATATTATTAGGTGATTTCATGGTTAACTTAAAATAATATAAAAACTGAGATTGTTAGGGCTAGGACCCTAATAAAAATTGTTGTCTTCTAGGTGGCAGTGGTATTGTTTGCATATGTACAGAATTTAGGAAGTGAGTTCACAGATACATTTTCTTCCAAATACCCCTATACAGTATGTGAGAGGTAAGTTTTCTTTCCATTTTTCAAGGGAAGATACTGAGGTTCAGCAAGGTTAAGAGACTTGGCCAGTGTTACAGGTGTGAAGTTGTGACAGTGCGAGAACTTGAATTCAGATTCCAGGACTTCCGAGGCCAGCATTTGTAACTTGATTTGAAATAAAACTTGAGTAATTTTAAGATTATTTCTTCAAATACATGCCACGCTGTCACGTCAGTAGGTTTTCTGGAGTGTGTAAAGGCAAGAATTCCAGCACTTGTCCTAGAGATCATCAGTTATTTTGTATGTGCTGTGGTCAGTGTTAAGAGTTATATGGGAGCAGCCATTCTCTCTGGCAGTTATTTCCCTGCCTTGATCTTTGATTGTGTTTGGATACAGATATATTTGTGGCTCAAAGGTGAAAGTGATGAGATAATATGGAGAGAAAAGGAACTGATTTCAGAATAAGATTTCCACAGTAAGTTGAGCATTGAAGAATTTGAGTAATTTCACAAAAGTTCATAATTTTGCTGACCAGTATCCTACCGAATTCTTTTAGGTCTCTGAAGCCCTCAGGGGATCCTCTGTGTAGACTCCCAGATTATTGAAACACAGAAACTCAGGCCAGGATCTGATGGATGGAGGACTAGATTGAGGAATTGGGAAGTCATCAAGAATTAAAACAATGTGCTTGTCATTCTCTCTGGAGCAGCAGGCCCTTTCTCTGTGGCTCCGTTTCATAGTCCTCTCTGCAGAAAGAAGCGTGGGTATGCATGGCCCAGTTCAGCCTTTGGGTGCGTTCTCTCTGTGCTGGGTACTATTACTTTGTCATCCATGACAGTGGGGCAAATCTCCGTGGGTGAGGGGAATGTGGGCTGGGCGGATACCCTAAAAGAGTCTCACAGAAAGTTACCTGGGAGAACTTTGCAAAGAGTTCCAGGCTCCACTTCCCAGAGGTTTTGTTCAGTCAATAGGTATGGAATAGAAACTGGTTGCCCACACTTTTAAAAGCTCCCTGGATGACTCTAATATATACTTAGGTTTACAAATCACTTGGATACATGTAAATAAATCAATATGTATTTGTGTAAGGAAATAATGGAAAGATAAACAGAAAACTCAAAATGTTTACGGGGTGGGGGTGAATAAAGACAGGGATAGGAATATTTAGAAAACAAAACCTCAAAAAACCCTCATTAAAAAAAATAAAATTGAAGATACTGAGGACCAGAAGGTCTTTCTATGGCCAGTTTTCTCATCTGCGAAGTAATGCCAATTTTTGGTACTAATTATTTAAATTCATTTTTCCTCATGAGCATAATCATAGAAATTAATACTGGTAGGTTTGGAGAAGAAAGGAATAGTGGGAGAACCTGTGTTCTCTTGCTTTATTTCTATTCTGTAGGGAGATCTCTCCCACAGCAATCTAAAACTGTGAGATAACCTGTCTAGGACAAAATGGGCTTAGGAGAAAAAGGTTGGAGCAATGATTCTAACTAAGCCTTAGTTATACATTAGAATCATTTGGAGTCCTTTTTATTTTTTTATTTTTTAATATTTATTTAAGTGTATTTATTTTGAGAGACAGAGAGAGAGAGAGAGAGAGAGAGAGAGAGAGAGAGAGAGAGAATTCCAAGCAGGCTCCACAGACCCAGCGCAGAGCCTGATGTGGGACTTGATCCCATGAACTAGGAGATCATGACCTGAGCTGAAGTCAAGAGCCAGATGCTTAACCTACTGAG
>NW_024412707.1:557519-558176 GCF_014898765.1 Herpailurus yagouaroundi | reverse complement strand
TTTTAATGTATATTTTTGAGAGAGAGTGAGCATGCCGGTGCACACCTGCATGGGGGTGGAGAGGCAGAGAGCAAGGAGAGAGAGAATCCCAAGCAGGCTCCATGCTGCCAGCACAGAGCCTTATGTAGAGCTTGATCCCATGAACCACAAGATCATGACCTGAGCTGAAATCAGGAGTCAGACACTTAACTGATTGAGCCACCAAGGTGCCCCACTTGGGGTCCTTTTAAAAAAGTCCCAGTGCCCAGAACTGTACCCTAGACCAAGTCAGTCGATTTCTGGGTGTGAAACCAAGCATTAAGAAAAAAAATTCCACAGGTGATTCCAGTGTATAGCCAAGGTTGGGAACCACTGGGCCATTGCAACAATAAAGTTGCTATCATGGCTTTGCCCATTTCCCTTTTTATTTCTCTTCTCTTTTTAATGTATGAATCAAAAGCACTACTGAACATTTATTTTGTGCAAACTATTCAGTCCTTTACTTATACTTCCATATTTTGTCTCACTGTTACCTCTTTTTCTCACAAGTTAACTTTGTTCCCTTCGAGTCTTAGTTTCTCTTTATTTTCACATTCTTCCTTCTCTTTCTTATTCTTTTATTTTTTTTTAATTTTTTTTTCAACGTTTATTTATTTTTGGGACAGAGAGAGACAGAGC
>NW_024412707.1:529876-557509 GCF_014898765.1 Herpailurus yagouaroundi | reverse complement strand
ACGGGGGAGGGGCAGAGAGAGAGGGAGACACAGAATCGGAAACAGGCCATCAGCCCAGAGCCCGACGCGGGGCTCGAACTCCCAGACCGTGAGATCGTGACCTGGCTGAAGTCGGACACTTAACCGACTGCGCCACCCAGACACCCCTCTTATTCTTTCATTAAAATCTTTTTACACACACGCACACACAAATGATTTTTAATATAAGCATGTAATTTTTTAAACTATTTGTTTTGGGGTAATAGATTATTATAAGCTAGATAATAGATTGTATTAGTTGTCTATTTCAAAAGGTTAGAAAAAGTGCCAAAAATAGGCCCAGAGTTTCCATGCACCCACTTTTTCCTAATGTAACGTCTTCTGTATCTATGCTGAAATTATCAAAACCAGGAATTTAAAACTGGTACAGAGCTATTTACTAGTCGCAGATCTCATTCATATTTCCCCATTTTCCCACTAATGTCATTTTTTCCTTCCAGGATTCCATTTGCATTTAATTGTCATCTCTTCTTCGTCTCCTCTGTGCCATTTCTTCAGTCTGTCCCTATCTTTCATGTCCGCAACACTTTTGAAGAGTACTAGATTGTTTGTTACCTTGTAGACTATCCCTTGATTTATTTTTGATGTTTTCTCATGAGAGGAATGAGATTAAGCAGTTTTGACAAGAATGAGTTACTGTTTCTCCCTTCGTAATTAATGAATATCTTGGGTGATACACTTCTGAGACTATGCAGATACCCTGTTTTTCCTCATATTTTTGTTCATCAATTTAGGCATCCATCCATGGATCTTCTCTGAAAAAAATTATTTTGGAATTTGCCTAATGATTTCTCTGCTTCCCTCATTCCTTTTAATGTATTAATTGGAGTGCTTCTGTAGGAAAGAGCTGTCCCTTCTCCCTGTTTGTTCAGTTACTATTTCAGTATAAACTCAATATTAGTTTTATTCTGTGGGTTATAATCCTATACTGTCATTTTGTTGTTGAAATTGTTGCAACTTTGACCTTTGTTGGCTCCTTCAGATTGACTGGTAGGTTCTTTCTAGAAGTCCCACCACCCTTTTTGGGTTCTTCTTAGATGCAAAGTTTGATCATTGCTACTGGGTCTTGTTGTTTTCAGGTCTTCTCAGCAAACAGCTAGGAAAACTCATGTGTGTATACCAGCCCACATTTACACACATATCTGTATTTATTTCTGTATCTGTCTCTCTATTAAAAACTGTGAGTTCATACTGATACCTCTTGATTCTAATCTAAAACTGTGTAGTTTACTTAGCCTTCTCTTGTTTGTCATTTTGCTAACCTGGCTCATTATCTTCCATTTGTTTACTTATTTGTTCGGTTCCATTCTCTGTATACATAAAGTAATTTCAGAATTGCTAGCCCATATCCTTCTGAGAAATAAATTACAAGCTAGATTACAGATTTGTATACAGTTGTTTCTCACACTACAGTATCCAGTCAAAATACTGTTTTCCATTAAGTGTCTGACTCTTGATCTCAGCTCGGGTCTTGACCTCAGGGTTGTGAGTTGCAGTCCTGTGTTGGGCTTCATGCAAAAATAAACAAACAGAAAACACCCTAAAATGCAAAATTCTGTTTTCCAAAGTTAGTCTAATTGGTTTCTTCCTCATGCCCTTTAATGTGATTATATTATTCATCTGTAACATAGCTTCATTTGTTACTGTTGTGTTCCTTTTTGGATTCTTCTTGCATCCTAATTTTAATTTTTTGCTCGATTTTTTTTGGGGGGGGGTATGTTATACATTGCTATTGTTATAAGAGTCAGAGCTATACATAAAGGTATGCTCAAGAGAGAGAAGGATCATTCTTTCCTCATCTATACCATCCTGTTTCCATTCTCTGCTTTGTCTCTTTCCCACCCACCCTCCCTATAGATAGCCTGTCTCTGTAGTTTCTGGTTTATCCTTCTTATATTTCTTGTACTAATCAGATATATGTATATTTTCTTATAATCCATCTCTTATGAGGAGTAGCATAGTATAGTTTAGATTGTTTTGTACTTGCTTATTATTATTATTATTTTTATGTTTTATTTTATATTTAAGAGAGAGAGAGAGACAGAGCATGAGCAGGGGAAGAGCAGAAAGATGGAGACAGAATCTGAAGCGGGCTCCAGGCTCCGAGCTGTCAGCACAGAGCCTATTGTGCAGCTTGAACTCACAAGCAGTGAGATCATGACCTGAGCTGAAGTCAGACACCTAACCAACTGAGCCACCAGGTGCCCCTACTTGCTTCCCCCCCCCCCCCCAATTGTTTTAAACATATCTTGGAAACCGTTCTGTATCCGTTCTTAGGGCTCTTACTCATTTTAAAAGCTGTGTAGTACTCTCTTGTGTGGATATACCATAGTTAATTCAGCTTCCCTCCAGTATATATGGGTATTTAGGTTGTTTCCAGTATTTTGAAACTGCAAATAATGCTGCCACAAATAACCTTGCACATATATATTTTCATATCATTAGAGGTGTGTGTATCTTCAGGGTAGATTATTAGGAGTGGGATTGCTGAATCAAAAGATAGGTGTAGATATATAATTTTGTCAGTATTGCCAAATTCCACTCCAGAAAGGTATACAGTTTGCATTCCCATCAGTAATATATGAGTTAATTGCATACATTTTATAACTAGTCATATATATGAGAGGTTACCAAATTTTGCTCAGGGTATTCCTTTCCTTGTCTGCTGCTTCTATCATGATGGATTGCAAAACAAACTTTTAACTACTTTTGTAATGGAAAGAAGTAAATTTGTTTTCCATAGCTGACTGGAGATTTTCTTACTGGCATTTTAGTTATAATTATATGTTACATTTTTCTACTTTACCTAGTTTTAGCATCTGTTATGTAATATCTCACCACCGGCTTAGTTGTGCAGGCAGCACTTTTCAGTTTAGTAATAATACTGTATACTTCAAGCTTAAACATATTCTCCATCTTAGTCATTTTCCACATGTCTGAGGCAGGTGTTTGATATTTCTGACAGTGACAGTTCATAAGAGACTTGTATTTCTTGACTCTGAAAATTAATAAAGGGAAACCTCAGCCAAAATGGAGTTGGCAGGCTAGAGCAGGGAACCATACCACTGGATGTCAGTTACAGACCCCAACAGAAGAATGTCAACAGGAAAGAATCACTTACAGGTTCCAGCAGGGAAAGATCTATATCGCATCTCTTGTAAGAAATCGACTACTTCTGTAATTTAGCCATCCTCATCCTTGAACTCTTGCTTTCTCCAGTGGACTTTTGTTTAAGATAAACCCTTCTAACTTCCTGCTCCACAAAATAAAGTTTCTCTCTTTTGTTCAGTTTGCCTGTGGTCGTCTATAGCTTTCATGTCCCAAATTATAATTTTCTGATATTCCTGAATAAGCCCATTTTTGCTGGTAAAATAATTCACAGTTTTATTTTTAAAGGTAACAATTTCTTTATGTTTTAGTGATGGGGAAAGTCTCTTCTCTCTCTTTGACTTGACTCATCAGGGTACAACTTGCAAAGGTGTGCAGGGGTCGCCCTTGTGAGGTAGGTCATCCTCTTATAGACGCCTTAGCTCCATATCATGCCTTCTTTCCCCTGTGCTCTTTGGCTTGAGGTCTTTATAGTTTTCTGAGTATATTAGTCTGGTCTAGCCTTGGTCTTGATTCTGTCTGCTGACCACTCTCTAACCAGATTCTCACTTCTTACCTCTCCACTCCTATTTTACAAGAACCTTCTTGTTTATTTGCCTGATCTTGTTCGTGGGCTGGTGATAGATGCTGGAGACAATCACTTAATTGTCATGATTGGCACCACAAAAATCACTGGATTCTAATTGCTGCAGGTTTGCAATGTGATCTTTTTACTTGTCCCCATTCAGGCTCCTTTCTCACCTCCCTTGTGTCTGGTTTACCTTTCTGTCTTCTGCCTTTAAATCTACTCTCCCACTCCCATACCTCATTTTCAGCACATATTTGTCTATTGTTTTGGAGATAGATTTTGGCTCATCCTGAAGAAAAAGATCTCAATAGCCAGAACCTTCAAAACAGGTAGCCTACTTGGGGAAGCAGAACATTTTGTGTATCATCATCACATTCATCATTATTTTTGTCTTCCTTGTCTGCCTTTTTTTCAGTTGACCTTTCGAAATCTGGCTCAATTATGAGCGAAAGTTTGGCTCGTTGCCACCAAGAGGGCATGGCTAGTGGAAGACAGTTGGTTCTCATTTGGTATAGTTGCTGAGAACATGAGAGGTCAGCACAGCTGGGTTTGAGTCCAGTTCTGTTAGCTGTTGGTTAAGTAATCATAGGCAAGTTACTTGACTCTTCCCCTCTGCCTCAGTTTCATCATCCATAAAATAAAAAAGGGGTTACTTCATACGGTTGTAATGAACACTCTGTAAGAATTTGTGTGTGTGTGTGTCTGTGTTTGTTTTGAGAGAGAGAAAGTACAAGTAGGGGAGAAGGGGAGAGGGAGAGAGAATCTCCTGCAGCCTCCATGCTTAGCACAGAGCCTGATGTGGGGGCTCCATCCCACAACCCTGGGGTCATGACCTGAGCCAAAATCAAGAGTCAGATCCTCAACTGACTGAGCCCCCCAGGCACCCCTGTAAGGATTTTTTTTTTTTTTTTAAAGCTCTTAGCATTGTGCTAAGTGCTCAGTAAACTGTGGTCATTATAAGTAATGAGGTCCTTTCCCATTTTCTTAGTTTACTTCAGGTCCAGAGGCACATGGAGCTGCCTGTGCTGGTACCATTGAATGCTTGACATTGAAAGAGACTTGCTCCTCCTCTTAGTCTTTGTTGATGACTTCTAGCTATTATAGCTCACAGCTAGCCGGCCTGACCTGAACCATTACAAAATTCTTGGGAGGGAGAGTAACTGAGGAGGAAGGAAATGTAAGACAGTAGTCAAAAAGTGAGTGGCGCACAGTGGAATTACAAAGATCACTTCTAAATAACACTACTTTGGATTAGAGTATCGATTGTAAGGAAGAGTAACTGATTTTGTGTTACCCTAGCATGCTTTAACTTAAAGAAGATTTCTTGGTTGTGGGTTTTTAGGATGGTGATAGTCACAGTGCTAAATCCTGATAAGGTATCTTAGATCTAGTAATAAAAATTCATTTTTCCTATTCATGAGGAGAGAAATGTTAGTTTTTCATTCTCTTTCTTTTGATAATTTGTATACTTCAGTCCACCAAAAATTTGCAGAACCTTTACTGAGTAGAAGTCATTACAAGAGATTATTTAGACAAATCTCCATCTTTCTATGTTTATATCTATGCATAAATGTGTGTATGTACATTCATGTTATTAGGTGTGAGTTCTACCCCCCCCCCCCCATTCTCCTGCATGCATATTAGTTTTTTCCCACAGAAGCCTGAACACGGAATAATAGAATCCTCTCTTTTCTGTAACTTGGACAACACATATGTAGGACATAGCCAAGTTAGGACTAAAACTCAGACCTCTTGATTTGAAGTCTGGTGTTCTTTTTTTTCTTTTTCTTTTCTTTCTTTCTTTAAGTTTATTTTGGGAGAGAATCCCAAGCAGGCTGTGTACTGTCAATGCAGAACCCAGTGCGGGGCTCGAACCAACAAATGCTGAGATTATGACCTGAGCTGAAATCAAGGGACACTTAACTGAGTGAGTCACCCAGTCACTTCGTGGTCTTTTTTTTTTTTTTTTTAATGTTTATTTTTGAGAGAGAGAACAAGAGAGAGCACGCACAAGTGGGGGAGGGGAAGAGAGAGAGAGAGAGAGAGAAACACACACACACACACACACACACACACACACACACACACACACACACAAAAACCCGGAGCAGGCTTCAGACTCTGAGCTGTCAGCACAGAGCCCGATACAAACTGTAAGATCATGACCTGAGCCTAAGTCAGACACCCATCCAACTGAGCCACCCAGGTGCCCCGTGTGATGTTCTTTTCTAATGTTACTTCCTTTTTAGGATTCATGGGATAAATATAATAAATAATAAAGTAGCAGGAATGACTAGGCCTTTTTTGGTGGGGGGGGGAAGGTCTGATATCTTTGAGGCTTTCCATCTGCTATTTCTGCAATCTTTATAACCCTTGGGTTTTCCTCATTTTTGATCCAAACAAACGGTTGCTCAGAGATGGGTGTTAGGTAATTCAGTGATGTCTCAGCTAGTAAGGAAGGGATAAGGCTGGAATTGGAACTCTTTGACTCTTGGCTCCTGTTTTATTACTGAAGAGATTAAAATATGTATATGTAGACAGCCAAACTTGTTTAAGCTCTGGGCTGTCCAGAACACCTTCTCTTGTGAGGTTGCATATGTATTAATGACATCAGATCTTATGCTGTGATATCTATAGTATACTGGAGCACTGATTCTTTTTTTTTTTTTTTTTAAAGGTTTTATAGCTAAAATGCCTTTAGCTTTACTTGCTCACTTAATGGTTTGCACACTGTTAAAAACCTTTGCACTGGCTTTCTTGGTTAGTAAATTATGAGAGAATCAAGCTGAGGTAAGGAATACATTTTCTTTTAAAGCAGTCATTGTATTATGTATCTACTTATTTTTGGAACATTAATTTGGATCAGTCTAACTTCCTTAGCATCTGAAGACAAGTTAATTTTTATCTGTGAAACAAAGTACTGTAGTTTTGTTCAGATAATTAAAGTTCACCAAAATGGGTAGCTTGGAGAACAACTTAATAGTTTTCTCTAAAAATAACCCATTCACAGTTGATAGGTAGCATTTTAGTTGCTTAACAATGTGTACAGTATGTGGTGCTTGTGCATAAGATACTTTATTTAGACAAACATTGTCCACAAATATTATTGAGCTTCTGCTAAGAAATAAGTATAATGACAGGGCCTGGAGAATGAGAAACCTGAATATACCAGAAATTTTATATTATATTAAAGCCTCAGAAATGACTGTGGAAGGCTGGGCGTTTATTCTAATGATCCTGCCATTGCTCAAAATCTGTTTAGAACATTTCCCTTGGAATTGCCTTCAATATGAGCACATGAACTGTGAAAGAAAACCAACCCTATAATTTTATAGCACAGCTCAATTTTTAAAATCACCTTTGAGGTATAATTTGTGTAGAGTAAAATGCACTTTTTCCGTGTGTATAGGTCAAAGAATCTTGGCAAGTGGATATACTTGCATAACTACCACCACAGCAAAGATACAGAATATTACACAACCCTAGAAAGCACCCTTGTGCCCCTTTGCAGTTAGTCTTCAACTCAGGCAACCACAGATCAGCTTTCTATCACTGTCGCTCAGCTTCAGCTTTTCTAGAAGTTCATGTAAATGGAATTTTAAAAGTCTGTACTCTTTTTGTGTCTGGCTACTTTCACTTCCCATGGTGTTTTTCAGATTCATCTTGTTGCATGTGTCAGTGCTGTAGTTGCTTCTTTTTTGTTGCAGTAATTTTCCATTGTATACAGATGGTGCACTGTGGTGCGATTTGTTTACCCTTTCCTTGGTGATGGACATGTGTGTTATTTCAAGTTTGTGGCTGCTGTACATAAAGCTCCTACAAACATTTTTATACAAGTCTTTGTGGACATATATTTTCATTTCTCTGAGTAAATACTTAACAGTGGAATTGCTGGGTTATATGATCAGTATACATTTAACTTTCCAGAAACTGCCAAACTGTTTTCCATAGTGGTTATACAGTTGCAGTTCCACCTGCAGTGTGAGAATTCTAGCTTTTCTGCATCTTCATCAACACTTGGTGTGATCAGTCTTTTTTATTTTAGCCATTCTAATGGGTGTAGTGGTTTTAATTTGCTTTTTTCCTTATGATTCATCAGTCATCTTTTCCTGTGTTTATTGCCACACCAAAAATGTCTTATATTTTATAATTTTTAAATTTTATTTAAAAAAATATTTTTGGTATTTTTTTTTAATGTTTATTTTTGAGAGAGTGCAGAGTGCATGTGTGAGCAAGAGAGGGGCAGAGAGAGAGTGAAACAATCCCAACATGCTCCACGCTGTCAGCGCAGAGCTCATTGCCAGGCTCAAACTCATGAACCATGCATGAAGTCATGACCTGAGCCAAAACCAAGAGTCGGGCACTTAACTGACTGAGCCACCCAGGCGCCCCTATTTTATTATTATTATTATTATTATTGTTGTTGTTGTTGTTATTATTATTATTATTATTATTATTATTATTATTATTATTAAAAAGAGCACCAGCAGGGGAGAGGGGCAGAGGGAAAGAGCCTGACACGGGGCTCAGTCCCAGGACCCTGGGATCATGACCTGAGCCAAATTTAAGAGTTGGATGCTCAATCAACTGAGCTACCCAGCACCCCATCTTTTATTTTTAATACTGATTGTTTGTTTTTTTGTTTTGAAGTTGCAAGAGTTCTTTATATATTCTAAGTACAAGTCCTAAATGTTGCAACGTTTCTTCTCCCGTTGGCACAGCTCCTTTTGTACCCCAGTGGTATTATTATCTGGCTTGCTCACCCATCTCATTGACCAGATTATACTTGGCAGCCTTTCCTTTTTAGTCTTGCTAACTTCGTCCTGTCTCTGCTGCCATCACTCTTGTACACTCCAGGGCTTTACCACTGTCCTCAGAGGTGTGGTAGTTTCTCTTTTTTCTTTTTCAAATTGTTTTCCTGATTTGGGAATGTCCTGCAGTGGGTAGCACGGTTTAACACAGTAAGTGGCCTGCTTAAAGTGGCACTTATATGCTTGTTGCTTAGTCCAAGCTGCTGTTCTCTTTCACTGGTACCACTGCAGTGCTTCAAATGGTTTCTTTTTTAATTTTTCCTTTTTACAATTCATTCTTCATATTACAGCTGGAGAGATTATTTAAAAATATAAATTGGGCACTTTTACTTCCCATCTTAAAGTAGAAGGGCACTGGGGAGCTGGTTAAGCTTCTGACTCTGGCTCAGGTCATGATCACAGTATGTAAGTTTGAGCCCTGCATCGGGCTCTGCGCTGATAGCTCAGAGCCTAGAGCCTGCTTTGGATTCTGTGTCTCCCTGTCTGCTCCTCCCCCACTCGCGCTCTGTCTCTCAAAAATAAATAAACATTAAAAAAATTAAAAGTGGACGAGCACTTAAGTTAAATCTTGAATCTTTAGCAGAACTGCCAGGTTACTGTCTATTTTTTCAGACTCATTCTAAACCATACTGCCTTTGCTTGGAAAGCTGTAGCCACAGTGGCTTTCTTTTGGGTCCACAAATACCCAAGCCTAACTCCTTGCTTGTAGAATACTTGCCTTATCTGCCTTTCCTCAGCTTTCCTAATTCCTGTTCATCCTTCAGGTCTGGTTTATTATTTTTTTAATTATTATTATTATTTTTGAGAGAGAGCATGCACACGCATGCTAGAGCAAGGGAGGGGTAGAAGGGGAGGATGAGAGAGAATCTTAAGCAGACTCCAAGCCCAGTGGAGCCGGACCTGGGGCTCCACCTCATGACCATGAGATCATGACCTGAGCCGAAATCAAGAGTCGGATGCTTGGGGCGTCTGGGTGGCTCAGTCAGTTAAGTGTTCGAGCCCCACGTGGGGCTCTGCACTAATAAAGTGTGCAGGCGGGCACTCTCTCTTCTCTCTTTCAAAATAAATAAACTTAAAAGAAAAAAAGAGTCCTACACTTAACCTGTTGAGCCACCCAGGTACCGCTTTAGGTCTGTTTTAAATGCCACTTCCTTAGAAGGAAGAACCTTCTAGAATTGAACCATTTAAACCAAGTTCTCTAGTTGTCCATGATGATATTAATTATAATTATTTGCATTTTTTCTTGGCATCCACCATAATTTGTATTCTTTTAGTCATGTAATATATATCCTCTTATAGGTAAATATACATTAATACATGTCTCTTTTTATTTCCCCCACATTGTATAAAGTGAATGAGAGCAAAGAGCTTTCTATTTTCACTGCTGTTTCCACAGCACTTAATGCAGTGTAGATGGTTAATAGATATCTGATGAATAAATAAAATTAATTTTAACATTTGAATGTTAAACAATTGAATGTTTTAAAGGTGCCTCCTTCAAGATCCTAAACTATCATATCTTTCTCTTGAAAGTTTACTTCTATATTAGTTTTCTATCTCTGTCACATCCAGTGAATCTGTAAATTGCTATAGTAACGAGAGTTCTTAATCATTTTGTGCTGTGGATCTTTTAGACAGTGAAACTGTGTAAGATTTTATTTTAATTCCAGTATAGTTAACATACAGTGTTATATTAGTTTCAGGCATACAGTATAGTGATTCAACAATTCTATCCATTACTCAGTGCTCATTGTGATAAATGTGCTTTTTTTTAACATTTATTTATTTTTTTTAAATTTTTTTTTTTAACGTTTATTTATTTTTGAGACATTGAGAGACAGAGCATGAACGGGGGAGGGTCAGAGAGAGAGAGGGAGACACAGAATCTGAAACAGGCTCCAGGCTCTGAGCTGTCAGCACAGAGCCCGACGCGGGGCTCGAACTCACGGACCGCGAGATCATGACCTGAGCCGAAGTCGGACGCTTAACCGACTGAGCCACCCAGGCGCCCCTAACATTTATTAAAAAAAATTTTTTTTAATGCTTATTTTTGAAAGAGAGAGAGAGTGCAAGTTGGGAAGAGGCAGAGAGAGGAAGACACAGAATCTGAAGCAGGCTCCAGGCTATCAGCACAGAGCCTGACGTGGGGCTCAAACCCACAAACTGTGAGCTGAAATAGGATGCTTAACTGACTGAGCCACCAGGTGTCCTAACATTTATTTTATTTTTGAGAGAATGAGCGAGCGTGGGGGAGGGGGAGAGAGAGGGAGACAGAGGCTCTGAAGGAGAGTGAAGAGCCCTGAACTGTGAGATCATGACCTGAGCCGAAATCAAGAGTTGGACGCTTAACCACCGACTGAACCACCTAGGCACCCCAGTAAGGGTACTTTTAATCTCGTTATATATGCTTCTTTATTAATGCCGTAAATAATATCAAGCAGCAAGTATAACAACTAGTATAACTTCAAAGTAGTGAAGAGTATAAATATTTCCAGAATTACAGTTGTAGTCTTCTCACTAGTCTTCCTGTTTCTAGTTTTAGCCTCCTTCATCAGTTTTATACCTGTACTTTTGATAGTGTCACTCTTAAAGCCCAAGGATTTTTTTCTATTATCAGAATAAAGCAAAGATTTCTCAGCTTTCTCAGTCTTACATCACCTTTCGCTCTTTCCCTAGATGGGGTCTAAACTCCAGCCGTATGGAAGGACTCAGCACTTACACTCAGCTTTCCATGCTTTAGCTCCTGCAGCTCTTTCTTCCTACAAGTCTTTTTATAAATTGCCTATTTTTAAATCCTGCCTGTTTTTTTAAAATGCCACCTTCTGAAAAAGATCCACAGATAGTAACACAGAGCAGTGCCTGACACATAATAAATACTCAATAAATTGTAGCTATTATTAAATAAGAATAGTTCATAAAACTTTTCATTATCACCACCACTTAGTTCCTAGTAAGTAAACTATAAACATTTTGAGTGATGTACATATAGGAAACAAGGCAAAGCAATGTTTCAGTAAGTGTAAGCAAGCATATAAAGTGAGTGCATAAGTGATTAATACTTACAATGTTGTTTTGATCTTAGTTTGAATGTTTATCTGTATTACATGAGAGCACAATGAGAAAATGATTTAATAGATTTGGATATTTCTTATCCTTTATACTTGGTCACCCCTAAACCCATCAGAAATCCTTGGAGGTATGGTAGATTTAGAGTACTCTCAATCATTTTTTTATAAAACAAAACCCTCAAATTCATAAGAATTGTATTTTTTCCCACATTTTTAATGTGCTTTAATTGCTGCCCAGTACTTACCTGCCTCATACATAACATACACCAAAAACAAGTCTTGACATGAGGCAGACAAGACTTGAAAGTACTTTACCAACTGTGTTAATTAACTTTGTGCCTTTTTACACTTTAGTAAATATGAACTAGAAAGGAGGAGATGTGATCAGAAGCCAAACGATATGAAAATTTCCCAGTTATAAGCCAGCGATGTGGAGCAGTTCAGAACTTAGCTTATACAAGAATACAGGATTGGAACTACAGCTGCAGCGATCAAGTTGGCTCTCTGCTTGCTGAGCTTCTGTGGGCACTAGCAGCATTGGAGAAAGCTAATAGTGTGAAGTGGTCTACTTTCAGGCTCATGGATAGACCCAAATGTATCTAGAAAAAAGCAAGTACATGCAAGATAGCAAGGGGAGACACTGTTATGACAAACAATCAAAGGAATACTATCAGTGAAAGGAACTATACCACAAAGGTAAAGCTGTTCAAATGAATAAAATCTTAAGAATAAAATTTATTTCCTAACCTCTAAGAACCAAATAAATATTAGAACTCTGAAATTTTGCAGTAATGGCTTTTTAAAGTATAAAAAGTTCATACAGCAATTTGGAGGTCCTTTTTTTCCCCTCCACACATATCTCCCCGCAAACAAGACTGCTGCTGTCAGTCCTATTTGGCAAACAGATTTGAAATGTTTTTTCTGTTTCCCAAAGTCCAGAATATATGAAACTATTCCTGTGTGTCCAAGTGGGAATCTGGAAATAATTGCTTGCTTTTATAGTCTAAGAGATATTTTAAGTATCCAACTGTAATCACTGTGGGCTTTTACTCAGACATCAGTGTAAGTTTTCACTCTGTTGTAGTGACAGTCTCTTTCCTCTCTTAACTAGTGCCTGTTGCTTAGTTTTAAAACCAGTGTTGAGAGAGCACTTGTATGTTTCTTTTTTTTCTTTATATTAATACTTTATAGATGCAGGTATTTACTTTCTCTCAGATTTTGTACATGTAAAGGTGTTAGATTCCAATTAAATATATGTGAAGCCACTTATCTTGTTCCACAGCTCGCTGATGCTCTGTTTTTCCCTTCATGCCCAATCTTTTTTCTCTGTGTATTACATTTTGACTAGTTTCTTTTTTTTTTTTATAATTTTTTGTTTTTTTTAATGTTTTTTTTTAAATTTTTTTAACGTTTATTTATTTTTGAGACAGAGAGAGACAGAGCATGAATGGGGGAGGGTCAGAGAGAGGGAGACACAGAATCCGAAACAGGCTCCAGGCTCCGAGCTGTCAGCACAGAGCCCGACGCGGAGCTCGAACTCACGGACCGCGAGATCGTGACCTGAGCCGAAGTCGGCCACTCAACCGACTGAGCCACCCAGGCGCCCCGATTTTGACTAGTTTCTATTGCAGTGTCTGCTAGTTCACCAACTTTTTCTTCAGTGTGATTACTAATTCCAACCATTGTATTTTTTAATCTCTAGAAATTCAAATCTCTCTCTTTTTTATTTTTTTAATTTTTTTAAACGTTTATTTATTTTTGAGACAGACAGAGCATGAACGGGGGAGGATCAGAGAGAGGGAGGGAGACACAGAATCCAAAACAGGCTCCAGGCTCTGAGCTGTCAGCACAGAGCCCAACGCGGGGCTCGACCCCATGGACCATGAGATCATGACCTGAGCTGAAGTCGGATGCTCAACCGACTGAGCCACCCAGGCGCCCCCCTCTCTCTCTTTTTTTTAATTTGAGAGCATGCACGTACGCATGCGTGTATAAGCTGGGGATGGAGGAGGACCAGAAAGAGAGAGAAAATAGACAAGGGGCTCCATCCCACGACCCAGGGATCATGGACCTGAGCAGAATTCAAGAGTTGGACACTGAGCTTCCCAGGTGCCCCAATTCGAGTCTTTCTTATACTTTCCATTTCTCTCTTTGTCGTGCTCTACTTTCTTTTTCTTTTTATATTTATAATTGTTTTAACACTCTTGTCTACTAATTCTATCATCTCTGTAATTTCTGGGTCTTATTAGCTTTCTCTTCATTATGGATTATATTTTCTTGCTTTCTTGAATATTGGTAAAGTTTTGATTAGATGTAAGACATCATGGATTTTACATTACTGGAGTGCTAGATTTTTTTGGTATTCCTTTAAATATTTTGGGGCCTTTTCTCTGGGATGCAATTAAGGAACAGTTCAGTTCTTTCAAAGCTTACTTTTAAGCATTAAATTTTTTTTTTTTAACCGTTTATTTATTATTGAGAGACAGAGACAGACCATGAGCAGGGGAGGGGCAGAGAGAGGGAAACACAGAATCCAAAGCAGGCTCCAGGCTTTGAGCTGTCAGCATAGAGCCCAATGCAGGGCTCGAACTCACAAACTGTGAGACCATGACCTGAGCCGAAGTCGAACGCTTAACCGACTGAGCCACCCAGGTGCCCCTACTTTTAAGCATTTTTGGGCAGGTTCAGAATAGCCTTTAATCAAAGACAGCACTGAGTATCTTTCTGAAGACTCAACTATTTGCGTATGTGGTAGGAGGTCTTTCTTCCTCCTGGTGATAGGACAGGAACTAGTCCCAGCCCTGTTCCACGTGAATTTAATTAGTCCATCAGCTCCTTTCTAATGGCTCCTTCCCCAGCCTTGGAATTTCATTATGCATGTGCTTCTGATCATTATTCAGCTGAAGACTCAAAACCTTCTGCTGATCTCCTCAAACTTCTCTGAAATTCTCTCCTGTCCTGTAGATTGCCCGGCAGATTCTTAAAATTTGCATTGTCCTACACTCGTGGAGATAGCCAGGCTCTATTTGGGTTTCCTTTCTCTTCATTGCAGCCAGGAAACTCCAGACAGTTAGCCAGGGTAGTCATAGGACTAATCTTGCCTATTGTTGGAGTTCTAAAAATTTGTTTCACATACATATTGTCTGGATTTTTTTGTTGAAGGTAGAATACATGAGCTCGTGTTCTTTCATCATGGCTAGAAGGAAAAGCCTGCGAAGGTATTTAGAACTTCAGGAATTCTCAGTTTATTGCCTTATTTTAAAGCTGTCTTGTTTTTGTTTGTTTTTTGTTTTATTTTGAGACAGCACAGGCAAGTGGGAGAGGGAATAGCAGAGAGAGAGGAGAGAGAAAATCCCAAGCAGTCTCCACGTTTTGGAGCCCCACGTTAGTGTGGCGCCTCATGTGGGGCTTGACCCCACAGACCATGAGATAATGACCTGAGCCAAAATCAAGAGTCAGACGCTCAACTGACTGAGCCATCCAGGCGCCTCTAGGCTGTCTTGTTTTATATAACTTACACTTGATTGGTTATTTTTTTCTCCCACTGGAGTAGACAGATATGAGACAAAAGATGGTTTAAATTACGTCTTAAATCAGTCATGATTCCATCGTTGTAGCTTGTTTCATAAATTGCTTCCTCTAGATAAATATTTTTAATCTTCAGTCTTTGATTTTATTTTGAATCTTACCTTTAGTTAACGTGATCTTCATACTTCATTTAATGGTTGCACAGTGACCTGTTACATTAATATTCCATAATGTATTCCTATTTTTGGCATTTGGTATTTCTTATTTATTCTTAAATTTGTATTAATTTTGTTCTTTTACATTGTGCTGCAGTAATTCTCTTCATTTATCATCCATATTTTTTTTTTGTCTTTTTAAAAAATACTTATTTTTGAGAGAGAGTGAGTGGGGGAGGGGCAAAGGGGGACTGAGTTAAAGTTCAGTTAGGTAAAGTTTTCAGTTTACTTTTTTAGGAATATTTTTATTCCATCAAACATTCACCTTTATTTTAATGGGAGATTGAAATAGCTATTAATGAAATGCTTATGTTTCCTTCTCTGCTTATTAAATTTAGCCCATGTTATTTGCATGCTAATTATTTCATCAATTTTGGAGGTACCATTTAGTGGAATTCCCTTGTCAGATAAACTTTTAGGTTGGAATAACTTTAGATTTACAGAAGTTGCAAAGATCATACAGAGGGTTCCCATGTGCCCCCACCCAGTTTGTTTCTCCTGATGTTGACATCTTACATTTCTGTAGTAAGCTTATCAAAATTAAGAAACCAACATTAGTATAGCTAAACTCTAGACTTTATTCACATTTCGCTTTTTCATTGATTGCCTTTTTCTGTCCCCAAGATACCACTTACCACTTGCATTTTGTTGTCATGTCTCCTCTGGTCTGTGACTATTCCTCATCCTTTGTTTTCATGACCTTGACAGTTTTAAGGAGTACTGCTCAAGTATTTTATAGAACGTCCCTCAGTTTGGATTTGTCTGAGGTTCTCATTACTAGACTGGGGTTACAGGTTTGGGGAAAGAATATCATAGAGGTGAAATGACCTTCTTATATCATCCTGTCAAGGAATTCACAATATTCATGTGATATCACTGATGGTATGAACTGTGATCACTGGGTTGAGGTGGTATCTGCTGGATTTCTTCATTGTAAAGTTACTGTTTCTCCCTTAGCAAATTCTATTCTAGTCTTACTCCTCCAGCCTTAACCCCAACATGTCCATCCCTGTGCCCCACACTCCATTGCCCCATGTTCCCTCAGGCCTCTGCACCTTTGCACTTGCTTTGCTTATAATTCACGCTCTCTTTCCCCCCCTGGCTAGCTCTGGGGAGCCTTTTCTTTCACACCACCCACTGCTTTCATAATACCCTGTGCCTCTCAGTTCACCTGGATTTGCCGGTCATTCTCCTCCTCCTTGCCTTTAAAAAATAGTCAGCTGTACTCTTTCCACTGTTGTCCTCATTCCCCTCCGTTTACTTACTTACACCCACGTTACCACTTTTCATCTCATTGCAGATTCAGTGAATGTTTTGCAGCTTTTATCTTTGTTAGTGTCTTCTATTTGGAACTCTTTCCTTCTTTGGTTTCTGAAACCCCACCCTCTCCGGGTTCTGGTATGTGGTTTAGCATGTAGCCTTGGAGTTGGACAACAAGAGTTCTCTTCTCATTCCATTATTCCATTATTACTTACTACTTTCTCTCTTAAGCCAGTTACTCTTCCTCTGACTGCTCCTGAGTTCTATTCTCAGACCTCTTTTCTTAACATGATCTCTCCTCAGCAGTGCTACCCAGTTGGCTTCTGTTAACAATTCTGATATCTTATTCCCAACCTTGATCTCTCCTTAATGCTCTTAGAAGCAGAGAACCTTCACTTCCTCCATTTGAATCACCCACCGACATCCTTAGATCTTTAAAATCAGGAGTTGAAGACAGTCCTTGTTCTTCCCAATGCCCCATCTTTATTTTGTACTTCTCAAACCCAGCCCTAATGTGTGCAAGTCCTGTGTCAAGAATACAGATGGGGGCAAGGGAGAATTAATATGGAGCCCCACGTACCATATAAATCAAATTAAGAAACCTTAAATATAATATATTCTATCCTTTTACCACACAGATAACCCTTATTAAAGACTGTAAGGTCAGCTTTAAATCACACGTTTGTGGACTTCTTGGAGTTCGGTGCCAGCAGTTCCAGGAAAGCAGGCCTCCAGCATAGGCCTCTTCTCTTCCCAGCCCTAGGGCTGTGCCCTGCCGTGAGCTTGAGCTTGTGTGTATGGACACCCAGCTTGACATGACAGACCAGGTGCAATGCACACCCCGTAAACAGCTGCCCTTTGGCCACTCTGTGGTATTACACACTAGAGGAGCATTCTCTCAGCAGAGCTGCCTTGGAAGAGGCCTTAACAGCCTCAGAAGCAGATTCAGGCGATGGGGAATACTGGGGCTCCTGATGGGCACGTTCTCCAAACCCCATAAACACTTCTATGGAGAGGGGCCTGGCTGGGTGAGGGCCGCAGTTCCCATAGATGTCCTGCTCGTTTTCCTTTCCACATGTTACAACCTCTTGCTTTTCTTGGTGCCCTTGCTCCTCTTTCAGAAGTCTGCTCATCCTTCAGGATATGGTTTCTATAGGTCTCTTCTTTTAATCTTCTCCTAATATCCTTATTTGGACTTAATCCAAATCCAGCTTCTCTTTGGGTTTCAGAAGTGCTTTACTGTGGTAAAGGCATTATATGTTGTCTTTTCCTGTCTCCTTCCCTCACTAAATTACAAACTTCTTAGTTTCTTAAGGGCAGGATTGTTACGTGTTTTCATCACCAGTCCTGACATAAAGTCTTAGAGATGGGAAGTGCTTGACAAGTGCGGCTTGAGTCCACCACAGCTCTAGTGTCATTCTCATGTTGTTGTGGTAACCCTATCAAAACAGGAAATGAAGTTAGTTTAGCATGACTTGTTCATAATTGACTCATGCTGGTTCCCTTTTCTTCCCTAAGTGATCACAAAAACCTTTGTTAAATAATCTCCAGAATTTTGTGGGCTTCTCCTTCCATGTTTACTGATCAAATATGTTTCTGGAATCTGTCTATTCCCACCCACCCTGCCTCTGGAATTGACCACATATTCATTCAAAGAGCTTTGGTTCGTTCCTTTTTTTAGGAACTGCTCTCTTAAGAGCAATGATCAGCAATATACTGCACATATTTAAAGTGTACAATACATGGGGCGCCTGGGTGGCACAGTCGGTTAAGCCTCCGACTTCAGCCAGGTCACGATCTCGCGGTCTGTGCGTTCGAGCCCCGCGTCGGGCTCTGGGCTGATGGCTCGGAGCCTGGAGCCTGTTTCCGATTCTGTGTCTCCCTCTCTCTCTGCCCCTCCCCCGTTCATGCTCTGTCTCTCTCTGTCCCATAAATAAATAAAAAAAAAAAAGTTGAAAAAAATAAAGTGTACAATACATTGTACATCAATGAATCTGTCAACACAACCAAGATAACATATACATCACCTCCAAAGTATCTGGTTTCCATTTGTGTAGTCCTTCTAGCCCACCAGCTCCCTCTCCTCCCCAGCCCTAAGCAACCCTATGATCTGGTTTCTATCCCATTTTAGTTTGCATTTTATATGAATGGAAGTACTTTTCTGATGGTCTGGCTTTATTCAGCATAATTGAGATTCCTCTGTGTTGTTTATATCAAGTTCATTCCCTCTTATTGCTGAATACTAGGATTCTGTTTTGAGTATTGAGTGAGCTCCAGCCTTGAGCTCACCTCCAGCCTTGATTTACTCCCATCCCCCACGATTTATGGATGTCAGGATTCATCTGGAACTTGAGGCTAGATTTATGTAAGATGACTGGCTGTCAATAGCTTGAGTTCCTCAAGAGGAGGGTACTATTTATACTCTTTGTATCCTGTTAGAATAGTCCTTGGTACATGCAAATACTAACCCAAGTCTGCATATAAAACCCCCCTTTATTTGGGGGGGGGTGAGTGAGAGAGAGAAATAATATACCAATTCCAATTTTTTTAAAGATTTTTTTAATGTTTGTTTATTTTTAAGAGAGTGAGTGAGAGTGCAAGTGGGGGAGGGGCAGAGAGAGAGAGAGGATAGATAATCTGAAGCAGGCTCTGTGCTGACAGCAGTAGGCCCAATGCCCAATGTGGGGCACAAACTCATGAATGATGAGAACCTGAGCTGAAGTTGGCCCGTTTGCTGCTTATGGACTGAGCCACCCAGGCGCCCCTACCCAATTCCGGTTTTAAAGATTATTCTGTTCTCTCAGGTGGGAACAAGGTTAAATAAAGATATTTTGCATTTCTTTCCATTAATTATTTTTCAAGTATTTTTATTAAATTTAATTTCAAGAATTTCAAAATAATTGTGCTTCCTCCTTTAAAGGGTAGGTATTCTAGTCAGTATTCCACTAGTATTTCTCCTGTACGTTTTTTCCCCCTAATCAAGAAGAACTTTTTTTTTATATTTTGAAGAGGTTCACATGGCTCTTCAATCAAGATAATACATAAAGAGGTATACAGTGAAGGGTTTTGCTCTCCTATCTTGTCCCACTCTGGCTTGGCATTCTGACCCTGCACCATCCCTCCTTTACTTCCTGTGTATCCTTTCAGACTTCTTTATGCATACAGAAACAAATGTTAATATATATCTTTTATTATTTACTAGAAAAAGATAGCATATTTTCCAGTGTTAGACCATGCTTTTTTCCCCCACTGAATAGATCTTGAAGCTCTTTCCACATCATTCCTTTTATCAGCTGCAAAGTATTTCACTGTATGGATAATTACTCCCCTATTGATGGGCGCTTTTTTTTTTTTTTAATTATTTTTGAGAGAGAGAGAGAGACAGAGCGTGAGCGGGGAGGGGCAGAGAGAGAGGGAAATACAGAATCCGAAGCAGGCTACAGGCTCTGAACTATCAGCACAGAGCCCGATGCAGGGCTCGAACTCACGAACTGTGAGATCATGACCTGAGTTGAAGTCGGATGCTCAACCATCTGAGCCACCCAGGAGCCCCATTGATGGACACTTTTTTAATTAAACTCTTTATCTTGAGATAATTGTAGAATCATTTGTATTTGTCAGAAATAATACAGAAATCTCAATTTCTCTCAGGGATACATCTTGTATTGCAGTCATACATTACAGTATAAATTATAGCATACAGCTGGAAGATTGGCATTGATACAGTCTATAGAGCTCATTTATATGTCACTGATTTTATATGCACTTATTTGTGTGTGTGTGTGTATGTTCTGTGCAATTTTATCACATATGTTGGTTCATGTAGCCACTGCCATTCTTTTTTGACATCTATTGAAATGTATAATATTTTCCTTGTTAACATGCCTTTTTTTTCCCCTTGAAATTTTTTTTATTGGGGCACCTGGGTGACTCAGTCAGTTAAGCATCCGACTTCAGCTCGGGTCATGATCTCACGGTTTGTGAGTTTGAGTCCCATGTCAGGCTCTGTGTTGACAGCTCAGAGCCTGGAGCCTGCTTCAGATTCTGTGTCTCCCTCTCTCTCTGCCCCTCCCCCACTCATGCTCTGTCTCTCTCAAAAATAAATAAACATTAAAAATAAAAAAAAATTATTTTATTGAACTATAACATACAATATTCTGTTTCACGTGTACAGTATAGTGAGTCAACATTTGTATACATTGCTGATTACCATAAGTCTAGTTACCATGTGTTACCATACAGAGTTAATACAATATCATTGACTGTATTCCCCATTATACATTATATCCCCATGACTTGTTTATTTTAAAACTGGAACTCTGTATCTCTTGATCCCCATTACCCGTTTCACGCCACCCCCAACCCCTTCCCCTTGGGGAGTCACCACTCTGTACTCAGTATCTATGAATCTAGGTTTTGTTTTGTTGTATTTTAGATTCCACTTACAAGTGAAATGAGTATATACACATACATACATATAAATACATATATATCACCCATCTTCTTTATCCATTCATCAGGGGACGCTTAGGTTGTTTATGTATCTTCACTATTGGTAAATAATGCTGCAGTGAACAATGGAGTGCGTGTCTCTTTTCATATTAGTGTTTTTATTTTTTTTTTATAGATACCTTGAGTGGAATTGCTGGATTGTGTGGTAGTTCTATGTTTGATTTTTTGAGGAACCTTTATATTGTTTTCCATAGTGGTTGTACCCTTTTAAAATTAAAAAAAAAATTTAACTGTAATAAAAAACACAATGTAAAATTTAACATTTTAAGCATTTTTAAGCATAGAGTTCAGGAATGTTAAGTATATATTCCCATTATTGTGCAACAGATCTGTAGAGCGTTTTCATCTTTCAAAAAAAAAACTCTGTACCCTTGAACACCTATCTTCTCATCTCCTCCTTTCCCTTGGTAACCACTATTCTACATTTTGATTTTATGAATTTGACAACTTTAGATACTATATATGAGTGGAATCATATATAATACCTTGTGACTGGCTTATTTCAGTTAATATCCTCAAGATTCATCCATGTTGTAGCATGTGATAGAATTTCCTTCTTAAGGTTGAATAATATTCCAGTATATGTATACATCACATTTTCTCGATCCATTCACACATCAGTGGACATTTGTGTTGCTTCCAATTGTCTATTATGAATAATGCTGTAGTGAACATGGATAAGCCAATATCTCTTTGAGATCCTATTTTGATTCTTTTGGATATATACCCAGAAGTGGGATTGCTGGGTTATATGGTAATCTAGGTTTTTTTAGGAATTTTTTTTAGGAACTTCCATGCTGTTTTCCATAGTGACTATGCCATTTTACATTCCCAAGAGTGCACAGAAGTTCCAGTTTATGCATGTTCTCTCCAACACTTATTTTTTATTTTTATTTTTTTATATTGGCAATCATAATGGGTGTTAGATGATATCTTGTTGCAGTTTTTATTTCAATTTCCTTAATAATTAGTGATGTTTAACAACTTGTTGTATGCTTGTTGGCCATTTATGTATCTTGTTTGGAGAAATGTCTGGCTGACATGATGTCTTATTTTAGTGTTTTTTTTTTATTATTATTATTTAAGTTTATTCACTTTTGAAAGACAGAGACAGAGCACAAGCAGATAGGTGTGGGGCAGAGAGGGGGCGGGTACACAGAATCTGAAGCAGGCTTCAGGCTCTGAGCTGTCAGCACAGAGCCCGATGCGGGGCTCGAACCCACGAACTGTGAGATCATGACCTGAGCCGAAGTCAGACGCTTAACCGACTGAGCCACCCAGGTGCCCCTGTTTTTTTTTAATTGAACCATTCTTAAATTCCTAAGGTTAAATTATGGCTTGGACATAATGGACTTTTAGTGTATTGTCAAATTACTCTCTTTTGTTGTTGATTTTCTTTTTTTAAAATTTTTTTTTTCAACGTTTTTATTTATTTTTGGGACAGAGAGAGACAGAGCATGAACGGGGGAGGGGCAGAGAGAGAGGGAGACACAGAATCGGAAACAGGCTCCAGGCTCTGAGCCATCAGCCCAGAGCCATCAGCCCAGAGCCTGACGCGGGGCTCGAACTCACAGACCGCGAGATCGTGACCTGGCTGAAGTCGGACGCTTAACCGACTGCGCCACCCAGGCGCCCCTGTTGTTGATTTTCAAGCTTGTGCTTAGAAAAGAGATTATTTTTTATTTTTTTTACATTTTATTTATTTTTGAGAAATAGAGTGAGACAAAGCATGAGCGGGGGAGGGGCAGAGAGAGAAGGAGACAGAATCTGAAGCAGGCTCCAGGCTCTGAGCAAGCAGTCAGCCCAGAGCCTGATGAGGGGCTTGAACCCACAAACTGTGAGATCATGACCTGAGCTGAAGTCGGACGCTCAACTGACTGAGCCACCCAGGCGCCCCAAAAGAGATTAGTTTTTAGTCTGAGTTTTAGTTCTTTCTCATTATCATCAGTTTTTACTCTTAAAGATTGTTTACCTTACAGAGATGAGTTAGGAAGCTTTTCCTTTTCTTAACGTTGAACAATTTATTTAACTTTGAATTTTTGTTTTTGAGAACAGCAAGTTTATGAGTTCAAAGAAAAAAATACAATTAAGATCCTAAACTGCAACCATACATTGTTTACAGAGACACATTTAAGGCAAAAGCATTGTGTTAGTTGTGGGGGAAATGGAGATGAGTAAAGATTAAGTTCTTGGGTGGGGGAGGAAAAGAACTGGTAATGCCAAAGTGATTTTAAAGCAAAAACTAGTAAGAGATACCAAAAAGTCCATGGTAGAAGGTAAAGCAAAATAAAATATATAAAACAAAACTGAGAAATCTAAGGAGAAATGAGCAAATATAGAATTGTTATGGAAAAGGGGAGAATTATTTGTGATCAGTTCTGTGGCACCAAAAAGGAGCTAGAAAAGGACCCAACGCCATGGACAGGTCATACCTTATTTTCAAGTGAGAACCAGTGGGGAGGATCTCATGCCTTCTCACGTAAAAGGGGTTATTTCATCATCTGGTGTCTAGTGTTGATACAGTTGGAGGGGCACATTGACCATAAGCACTCTCCCTGGCAATCTTGTGCTTGAAAGCAAATTTATGGCTGTGTTTACCCTGTTTAAGTAAAACTAGAAATTTATAATGTTGAATTTAAACCAGTGTTTTATAACTGTTTTTCACCTGTGTTCTCTTCTGTTGGACTCATGTTCTTGGTTTTAATTACCCAAAAAGAGTTTTAAGTTCTGAAAATACTCTCAATATTGAATAAGTTTGTTTGAATGATGTATCCTTCTGCCTGCTGAACTGAAAATTAGTGGTTTAGGCCTTCATGCAGCAAACCAAAGCAAAATAAGATTTGAGTAGTGATTCTTTTATTTAAGGAAATATATTTCCAGGCATCTGGCTGGCTCAGTCAGTAGAGCATGCAACTCTTGAACTTAGGGTTGTGGGTTCAAGCCTCCATGTTGGGTGCAGAGATTACTTTAAAATAAAATCTTTGAGAGGCCCCTGGGTTGCTCAGTCATTTGAGCACCCAACTCCTGATTTCAGCTCAGGTCATGATCCCAGAGTCCTGGGATTGAGCCCCATGCTGGGAACCTCACTGAGCATGGAATCTGCTAAGATTTATTCATTCATTCCCTCTCTCTGTCTCCCCCCACCCCTTCCCCTACTCCCACTCGCCTTCATGGCCATGCATGCATGTGCGCTCTCTCAAAATACAAAATAAAATAAGGGGCACCTGGGTGACTCAGTCAGTTAAGTGTCCAATTCTTGATTTTGGCTCAGGTCATGATCTCACAGTTTGTAGGTTTGAGCCCTATGTCAGGCTTTGTGCTGACAGTGTGGAGCCTGCTTGGGATTCTCTCTCTGACTCTCTCTACCCCTCACCTGCTTGTGCTTGCTCTTTCTGTCAAAAATAAATAAATAAACATTTGAAAAAATAAACTCTTTGGGGAAAAAAGGAAATACGTTTCATTTCAAAGTATTGGGGGCACCAGAGAATAATATACATATATTGTCAAAAAATTATTTTTTCAAGGTTTCTTTGTTTGCTTATTTATTTATTTATTTGAGAGAGAAAGCAGGGGAGGGGGAGAGAGAGAATCCCAAGCAGGCTCCATGCTGTCAGCACAGAGCCCAATGTGGGGCCTGAACCCATGAACCATGAGATCGTGACCTGAGCCAAAATCAAGAGTCAGATGCTTAACTTTCTGAGCCACTCAGGAACCCCTTAAATTTAAAAAAACAATTTTTTTAATGTTTGTTTATTTTTGAGAGAGAGAGAGAGAGTGTAAGTGGGGGAAGGGCAGAGAGAGAGGGAGACACAGAATCTAAAGGAGGCTCCAGGTTCTGAGCTGTCAGCGTAGAGCCCAACGCAGGACTCAAACTCACGAACTGTGAGATCACAACCTGAGCTGAAGTCTGAGGCTTAACTGACTGAGCCACCCAGGTGCCCCCTCCTTAATTTTTTTTTAAGTTTATTTATTCTGTGAGAGAGAGGATGAGCCGGGGAGGGATAGAGAGAGAAAGAGAGAGAGAATCCCAAGCAGGCTCCACACTAACAGTGCATAGCCTGATGTGGGCTCCAACCCGCAAAACCATGAGACCATGACCCAAACTGAGATCAAGAGTTGGACACTTAACCAACTGAGCCACCCAGGTGCCTGCCTATATATATATACATATATATATATATGTATATATATATATATGTGTGTGTGTGTGTGTGTGTGTAATTTATGTATTTTGAGAGAAAGAAAAAGTGTGAGTGGGGGGAGAGAAACTCCCAAGCAGGCTCCACACCATCAGCACAGAGCCCAGTGCATGACTTGAACCCATGAACCACAGGATCATGACCTGAGCCGAAGTCAGATACTTAACCAACTGAGCCACCCAGGCACCCCAGAGTCCATTATTAATAGTAATGTGGGAGAATTGAAGTTGAGTAAAATAAGGGGCCTCCTACAGCATAGTTTTGTGCTGGAGTCATACAAATGCATTAGTAGTTCTCAGAATAAGTAGACTGACAAATACCATTATAGGAGCACAAACTTGAGAATAAACCCATTAAACTATTTTAGATTTGTACCATTTACTTGAAGAAACAAAAAGCAATGTCTTACTGCCTGCTAGTGTTACTTCATTGCTTCAGTCAGAAGACCAGATTTATTTATTTATTTATTTATTTATTTATTTATTTATTTATTTATTATGTTTTTAATTTATTTTGTGAGAGAGAGCATGTGTGAGCAGGGGAGGGACAAAGAGAGAGTGAGACAGAAACCCAAGCAAGCTCTGCGCTGTCAGCTCAAAGCTCAGCATAAGACACCAGCTCACAGATCGTGAGATCATGACCTGAGCCAAAACTGAGAGTCAGACACTTAACTGACTGAGCCATCTAGGTGCCACCAGATATTGATATTTATTAAAATGAAAAGCTCCTATAGAAAAGATTAAATAGATTATTGATCACAAGATAGTAACACTCAAGATTAAAAATCATCATAAAATTGAAAGCATAATTATTACTGCTTCTACTTGGAATTCTATTTAAAGTCAGACCTTGAGATCAGCTTGGAAAGAACTGAAAGCCCTGTGTAGCAGCTGTGGAACTCTTTTTTTTTTTTTTTTTTTTTTTAAGTTTATTTATTTTTTAGTAATCTCTACACCTAACGTGGGGCTTGAACTAATGACCCCGAGACCAAGAGTCACACGCTCTTCCGAATGAGCTAGCCAGACTCCCCTGGAACTCTTTTGAAAAATACTTTATAGGTTTTGTTATAAGATACCCAAATATTTTGGTTAAATTTCTTTAAAAAAAAAAAAAAAAGAAAAGAAAAAAAGCAAGCCACTGTGGAAAACAGTATGGAGGTTCCTCAAAAAATGAAAAATAGAATTACCATGTGATCCAGTAATTCCACTACTGGGTATTTAACCAAAGAATATGAAAACACTAATTTGAAAAAATACATGCACCCCTATGTTTATTGCAGCATTATTTACAATAGCCAACATATGGAAGCAACCCAAGTGTCCATCAATAGTAGATGAATGGATGAAGATGTGGAATGGAATTCCACAATGGAATATTACTCAAGTAGCCATAAAAAAGAATGAAATCTTGCCATTTGCGACAACATGGATGGATCTAGAGAGTATGCCGCTAAGTGAAATAAGCCAGAAAAGACAAATACCATGATTTCATTCATAGGTGGAATTTAAGAAACAAAACAAATGAACAAAGAAAGAAGAGACCAGCAAAAAAATAGAGCTCTTCCCTCCCACCCCCAGACTCTATTTAAATGTAGAGAAAAAACTGGTGGTACCAGAGGGGAGGTGGATGGGGTGATGGGTGAAGGGTCACTTACTATGATGGGCACAGAGTAGTAATATATAGTATTGTTGAACTAGTCTATTGTACACCTAAAACTAATATAACTATGCTAATTTTACTGGAATTTTTTTTTTTTTTTTTAAGGAAAGCCTAGGATGAGGCCCAGGAACTAGCGTTTTTAACAAGAATGTAAGGTGTTCCTGATGCAGGGATCTGGGAACCACAATTTGAGCAGCGCTTTAGTTGAGCTCTCAGGCTCAACTATTGATGGCAACCTATCAGTGCAGCATTGTACCCAGGTAGAGAAATACAAAGAGAACTGACCTGAGAAAGGATGTGTAAGCCTAAGATACTTTGGAAAAAGTGGGCCTCGGGAGATTAATCTTTTGCATAAATGAGTTATCCTCTGTATATAAATTATGGGGATCTAACCTGGACAATATATATAAAAACACTGTTGTCCTCCACTTTTAAAGGTATTGTGGGGGGTGCCTGGGTGGCTCAGTCGGTTGAGTGTCTGACTTTGGCTCGGGTCTGATCTCACCGTTTGTGAGTTTGAGCCCTGAGTCAGGCTCTGTGCTGACAGCTCAGAGCCTGGAGCCTGCTTCAGACTCTGTGTCTCCCCCTCTCTCTGACCCTTCCCCACTCTCACTCTGTGTGTGTGTGTGTGTGTGTGTGTGTGTGTGTGTGTGTGTGTGTGTGTGT
>NW_024412707.1:464151-529866 GCF_014898765.1 Herpailurus yagouaroundi | reverse complement strand
TGTGTGTGTGTGTGTGTGTGTGTGTGTGTGTGTGTGTGTGTGTGTGTCTCAAAAATAAATAAACGTTAAAAAAATTTTTTTAAAAAGGTATTGTGAAGACAAAATGTAGTTAAGTATATGAAGAGCTTTGAAGGGCAAAGGTTTTTTTGTAATTAAGATGTTATAATAAATTTTAAAATTATGTAGTATTGTTAATACTATATTTAAAATGTGATTTCCCTCCTCAATGGCTTTTGTGTTTTATGGTTAAATACCATTTTAATACACATAGAATCATCATTTTTCTTCAATAAGAATAATTTGCTTATCATTTATATGAAGGTCAGTCCTGAAACTGTATAAGCCTACACATATTACTTGAAACAGTTCCCTTAAAAAAAAGAAAGAAGGGTTCTGTCATTTTGCAAGTAAGACAAGTAGATGCAAGCAATCAAGGCATCCTCTTGGATCCATTTCTGTTTGGGATAAAGATGTGTTTGATGGTCATTTGGATGTTTCTGCTGAGTCAGAGGAATGTGATGCAACAATAGGAAGTTGTTTTGGAAGACAAATGATTACTCTCACCAGAATGCAATTGCTGTTAAAATCAGAGGGAAAATGTTTTGTGTGTGCATGTGTGGCATAAACCCATGTGCCTGGGCTTATGACTGTGGGCATCTACACATTTGCCAGGGCTGGGCCCTCTAATAAGTTTGAGATCGAATATGTGCTATATTGTGCCAGCTGCATCCTTCCTAACTTGAGTCTTTTTTTTTGTGGATAATATACATAACAACTTCATATGTATGAAATAAGTATTTACCCTGTGTGCTAGTATTTAATATTTACCAATTTTCATTCTTTCTGCCAAGATGTTTTGAGAACTATTTTAAATGCCATTTCTCCCCCCCATTTTTTTTTTTTTTTTAGCTCTGCTTATGATAATGTCAACAAAGTTCGAGTAGCTATCAAGAAAATCAGTCCTTTTGAGCACCAGACCTACTGCCAGAGAACCCTGAGGGAGATAAAAATCTTACTGCGCTTCAGACATGAGAACATCATTGGAATCAATGATATTATTAGAGCGCCAACCATCGAGCAAATGAAAGATGTGTATCCTTTTCAGGCAACTGACTCCACTGATTAGTCACCTTGTTGAGTAAAGTTAACTTGAAATGCCTGGACTTGTCAGAGTAAAGGAAAAGTATATATAAAGCACATTAAAGGGGAAATTATAATCTGCTTGCTATTTAATATAAGATTTGTGTAATTTTTATCTTTGATTCATTTTATCAGTTGTAACTATTTTTAGAGTCTTTTGGCAAATCAGATATTTTTTCTGTTTCAGCAAAAATTTTGTTTAAGCACAGTTATGGAGAATCTTAACACCATTTTAGTCATTTTTTTTTTCCATTCAAGGTATGGTTTGTTATGGTAACAAGAAATGAACAGTAGACTAAGAAAGTGGGTGCCCTGGATATCACCTGCTCAAATCTAGACTGTTCTGATCTTAGATAATGTCATTCACCTCCAAGTCTGTTTTCTCATCTTTAGAATTAAGGTACCTAGCCTTCATGATCTTTAAAGCTGACTCAGCTCTGAATTTATGTTATTAATTATGACCAACATTTAGAAATCTGGACTAAACAGGTCCAGAGGATACTGCCTGGGTAAAGACTGTATTTGAAAAATAGAAGTGTTAAGTATACCGAAGAGGGTCTGCCAAAAAAGAGTTACTGTTCAGGCTAGTATAGCATTCCTACCAGTTTTTCCAATTTGCATTCTGCACACCCCCCCCCCCCCCCCCCCCCACCGCACCTCACCTCTACCTTTTCATTTTTAAACTGCTCTATTATCAAGTTGTGGTGCTATTTTAAGTGAAATGCCTCCTGCTGCTACCACCTGTTGTCCTGCTTTAAGGGCTTTGCTTGGAAAATCAGGTCTCTTTCAAGATGACAAGTTTTCAAATCCTGTTTTCTTTGAATCCCATGAATCTGTAGGGGACATACAATAATATGTACAGTACTTACACAAATGAATATGAGAACTGCAAAAACACTGCTAATGAAATAATAACATGGTGAAGTTAAAAGCCAAAGGGTTCTATAATTTCTGTAAGAAAGATGTCAGCCATAGATAAGATTCTAGATGGCTTGGATACGTGGATAGTCAAGAAAGCAAAAGGAGCAAAACCAGCATGAGCCCCTGAGCATGACTTCCCAATACTGTCTTGTGTTTAGGATCTTAATGTTAATTGAAGAGTCAGGCACATAGAGGACTGAATTTAGTAGCAGTGTGTTCTAGGTCTGTATTTCCAAAGATTTTATGGTTGATTCTTAAGGAGAAGGAGGGGGGACAAGAAGGTAAAAGAACATTATAAAGAGTATTATAGATCATTGCTGGGCCAAAGAGAGGAGGGAGTGTATGATGCCTGCTGGCCACCTTCCTCTCCTAGCCCTTTCCGGTAATCATTGGAGAGGGTTTGTTGATGGTAGACACCTTGCAGTACTAGGAGACTGATACATCTCTATTGGCCAGTATTTCCATAACAGACGGTCTCAGCTCAGTCTAGGCCCATTGTTGGGCACATCAGGCAGATATTAATGCCTGTTGTGTCACAGGACCTAAGAAAGAGTTAACTACTTTAGATTCCATCCATAGAGGTATACCAAGTTTTCATCAGTTTCTCCTATCCCTTGTAAGGCCTCATGATATAATGACCATTTGGGGAGAGGGTTCATTTTGTTTTCAGTGTTTTGCTACATGTAACCAGATATTGGTGTGTTACCTTAACCTGTCTAAACAGATATATAGTACAGGACCTCATGGAAACAGATCTCTACAAGCTCTTGAAGACACAACACCTCAGCAACGACCATATCTGCTATTTTCTTTACCAGATCCTCAGAGGGTTAAAATATATCCATTCAGCTAATGTACTGCACCGTGACCTCAAACCTTCCAACCTGCTGCTCAACACCACCTGTGATCTCAAGGTCAGCTAGGTTATTTACTCTTTGGGTGATATATGTTGGAAAAACTCTTTCACCGGGGCATATTTATGTTGTCATCCGTACTTAAAATCATACCAGAAATTAAATGAAAACATTTTTATAGCTTAAAAGCAAAAAAAAATAATGCAAATAAAGAGTGCTGGTCCTCTTCTTCATTCCATTGTTCCTCCTCTCCAGAGGTAACCACTATAACACATTGGTGTGTTTTCTTCCAAAGTTTTTGCTATGCTCTTACATGTATGTGTATGTTTATGCTTACATATATAAAAGCAGGATCATGTGCATTATGTGTAAGTTTAAAAATCATCCATTTCATTGGTAATCTTTTTATTCAGTAAGTTATATACAAAGAATGCTCAGAAAGGGATGTCTGGGTGGCTCAGTTGTTAAGCATCTGACTTCAACTCAGGTCATGCTCTCATGTTTCACGAGTTTGAGTCCCTCATTGGGTGAGCTCAAGCCTCGCTTCTGGTGAACATAAGCCCTGCTTTGGGTAAAACATGAGCCCCACTTTGGGTGAGCCCCACCTCCCTTCCTTCCTCCCTCTCTCTCTCTCTCTCTCTATCCCTCACTCACTTGCACCTTCTCTCAAAACAAAACAAAACAAAACAAAAACAACAGAAAAAAACCCACACTCAAAAAACAGCACCAAACTTAACCTTAATGACTTTAATACCTAAATAACATATTCCCAACAAATAGGGAAGCCCTGGATCCTTATAGTCCTCAGAATTCTCTTAAAAATGGGCAGCATTTGTGTACATATATTTCTATTTTAATAGTAGAACTAATAAATAAGGGAGGGAAATCTACAGATGCATTAGATATGATAAAAAGGCATGTGAATTCAAGAAGACCTAGATAAATGGAAGGATATGCCATGTTTATGGATTGATTGCAAGACTTAATCTTGTTTAGATGGCATTGCTTCCCAAATTGGTCTACATAGTCAGGGTGACTGTGTCAAAGCTCCAGGTGGCTTTTTTGCAGAAATGGGCAGGCTGGTCCTGAAATGTGTATGGAAGTTTGAGAGACCCAAAATAGCCAAAATAATCTTAATGAAAGAGCAAAGTTGGAGAGCTCACATTTCTTGCTTTCAAAACTTACTACAAAGCTTTTGTATTCAAGACCCTGTGATATTTGGCATAAGAATGGGCATTATAGATCAATGGAATAAGATTGAGAGTTAATAAATAAACCCATATGTTTATGATGGTTTTTGGTGAGAGTGCCAAGATCATTTTTTTCAAAAAAATGGCACTGGGACAATTGGATATATACTCCTACCATGTACAAAAACTAACACAAAACACATCAAAGACCTAAATTTAAGAGCTAAACTGGAATAGGCTTGGAAAACATAGGAGTGAGTTTTTGCAGTCTTGCATTAGGCAAATCCTATTAGACTTGACACCAAAAGCAAAGGCAACAAAAGGGGGAAAATTAGATTTCATCTAGATTAGGAACCTGTTTTATAAAGTAAACCATCAGGAGGGGCACCTGGGTGCCTCAGTCGGTTAAACATCTGACTTTGACTCAGGGCAAGATCTCACAGTTCTTGAGTTTGAGCCCTGTGTTGGGCTCTATGCTGACAGCTCAAATCCCGGAGCCTGCTTTGGATTCTATGTCTCCCTCTCTGCCCCTTCCCACCTCTCAAAAATAAATAAACATTAAATAAATAAATAATAAAATTTTATTTAAAAAAAAATTTTTTTTACATTTATTTATTTTTGAGAAACAGAGTGAAACAAAGCATTAGTGGGGGAGGGGCAGAGAGAGAAGGAGACACAGAATCCGAAGCAGGCTCCAGGCTCTGAGCAAGCGGTCAGCACAGAACCTGATGCGGGGCTCGAACCCGCAAACTGTGAGATCATGACCTGAGCTGAAGTCGGACGCTCAACCACCTGAGCCACCTAGGCACCCCAGTAAATAATATAATTTTTAAAAAGTAAACCACTAAGAAAGGGAAAAGACAACCCACAAAATGAGAGAAAATATTTGTAAATCATGTGTCTATAGACACTTTTATCTGTAATATATGAAAAGCTCTTACAACTCAACAATAAAAGATAAATAGCCCAGTTTAACATAGGGCAAAGGATTTGAATAGACATTTCTCTAAAGAAGTTGTACATATGGCCAATAAGTACATGAAAAGATGCTTGGAATCCTGAGTCAGTAGGGAAATGCAAGTCAAAACCACAATGAGATAACCATTTGTGCACACTAGGATGGCTGTAATCAAAAAGTCAGTTGGTAAGTGTTGGTGAGGATTCCACTTGTAAGTGTATACCTAAGTAAAATGAAAATGTGTCCACCCAAAAAGTAGCATACAAATATTTAAAGTGGCATAATAGTCCAAAAGTGGAAATAATTTGAATGTCCATATGATGATGAATAAATAAAATGTGATAGATTCAGGGGGACCTGGGTGACTTGGTTGGTCAAACCTCTGGCCCTTGGGGCGCCTGGGTGGCACAGTCGGTTAAGTGACCGACTTCAGCCAGGTCACGATCTCGCGGTCCGTGAGTTCGAGCCCCGCGTCGGGCTCTGGGCTGATGGCTCAGAGCCTGGAGCCTGTTTCCGATTCTGTGTCTCCCTCTCTCTCTGCCCCTGCCCCGTTCATGCTCTGTCTCTCTCTGTCCCAAAAAAAAAATAAATAAACGTTGAAAAAGAAAATTTAAAAAAAAAAAAAAAAAAAAAAAAAAACCCCTCTGGCCCTTGATTTTGGCTCAGGTCATGTCCCTGTTTGTGAGATTGAGCCCCAAGTCAGGCTTCACACTGACAGCCTGGGGCCTACTTAGGATTCTCTCTCCCCCTCCCCTGCTCTCTCTTTCTCTCTCAAAAAAAGTTTTTAAAAAATGTGGTAGATCCATACAATGGAATAAAAAGGAATAGAGTGCTGATACATGCTACAGTGTGGATGAATCTTGGGAAATTGTTATGTAAATGAAAGAAGCCAGTCATAAAAGGCCACATACTGTGTGGTTCTATTTATGTGAAGTGTCTAGAATAGACAAATATATAGCAACAGGAAGTGGATTAGTGGTTGCCTAGGGCTGGTGGGATTGGGGAGGAATAGGCAGACTAATGTGTACAAGATTTCTTCTTGTGGTTACAGAATGTTCTAAAATTGATTGGTGGTAACAGTTGTGTAACCCTGTGATTTTAACACCAAAAACTATTGAATTGTATGCCTTAAGTTATGGGTGAATCATATGGTATGTGAATTATATCTCAATAAAGCTGTTTAAAAAGTGCATTTAGATGTAGAGCAATGATCATTTCTTGTACTTCAGTTTAATAGACATTCCTGTGAGAAGCCCTTAAGTTGTACCTAGCAAGGGAGAGGGGGGAATGTCTGTTTCTGCAATCTCAGACCTGATAGGTGAGAAGTCTGATAAACAATAGATGATTGTAATAATATCTGCTGTAACTGAGATACTGAAAAGAATAGTATACAGATACAAAGGAGAGAGTTGGGTTCTGTCTGGGGCTTTGAGAGGTATCTGGAAGAAGGTGGCATCCATGCTGGCCTTCCAAAGATGAGCAGGCTTTCAGTAAGGGAGTGGCTATCTTCGGTATAGGGTATCGTAGAAAGTCATTGGATGCTAGCTGGTGATATTGGTTGGAAGTAGATCATGGAGAACCTTCTGGAACTGTCTGAAAAAGGGCAGTGAGTTCTGTTACTAGGTAGTCAGATAGCTTATTTGCTATCATTGAGTGTTTAAAACAGGGTGCCCAACATTCTGTGAGATGTGGTAGAGGGTAGCTTCCTACATTAGATACAGTTGGGTTAGACTCTGTCATCTCTTGGGATCCTACAGTTAGATTAATATACTTCTTACATGGGGTGTAACCAGATCCTTTCCATGTATCTATGTATGTAACTAAAAGCCAGGTGGGCACAAAAGGAATGAAGCTGCTTGTAGGAATGGCCACACTTCGTTGGCTCTTAGTGATTTTCTTGAAAAATAGTATTTTTATGTCTCTTCCTACTTTTCTTTTTTTCTTTCTATTTCTTACCATCACAACTCTGTTATGACAGATTATTTTTGTTTTGGAAGAAACATTCTCTAGTATTTTCAGTATATAATATTTCTGGGGAAAAAAGTTAAGACAAAAACAAACAGAATCAGACTACTTTGTTGTCTCTTCATTGTTTGTGGGCTTGTCTTTACCTAGGGCCATTTTATTCTCTGCTCACCAAAATTTACACCCACATTAATATATCTGTGTTGTTGGCCATCTGCACAACCCAAGTATTGTTTTCAAAACCCAGTGTAACACAGAGACTCAGAAATACAATAAGATAATTAAGATATTTACAGCAGTACAGTTCACCCACATTTTGAAATGTTCATATGGGGTTTGATTCATTCACATAGGTATAAATATTCAGGAGAGAATCTCATTTGTAAAGATGAGTACGATATGTCCTCCGTTTTGTCCTGTTGAACATGTCCAAAGGGCAGGGTAGGGCACAGTGGCAGTTCAGGTGCATACATGAGGGTTGAAAGAGCACAAGTGGGGAAGAGGGTCTTTTCTGCTTGAGCTCTGAAATCACTGTATATCCATCACATCCTCAGTACCTTCCAGTAATCATGTTGCCTATACCACAAGCTCCTGTGCTTAGAAAGTTTGTAACCTGTGATCTTTTTCTTTTTTTAATTTTTTAAATGTTTTATTTATTTTTGAGACAGAGAGAGACAGACCATGAGCAGGGGAGGGGCAGAGAGAGAGGGAGACACAGAATCCGAAGCAGGCTCCAGGCTCCGAGCTGCCAGCACAGAGCCGGACGCAGGGTTCAAACCCACGGACTGTGAGATCATGACCTAAGCCAAAGCCGGACGCTTAACCGACTGAGCCACCCAGGTGCCCCTGTAACCTGTGATCTTACTCATCTCTTGTTATTTAGGGTTTTCTGAAATATCAAGTGGATAGTTATATATGTCATTTCTTCCTTTTTCCATTGGCTTCTCTGTTACTAAAGTATTTTCTACTCTTGAGCCCTCGGGATATCAGCTATTATCAATGTCTTAGACCTTTAACTTTTAACATATTCCAATGAAATAATTGGTTTGTGCAATATAACCCATGGCTTATATGCTCACCTTGCTCAGACTCTGAACACCCTGGGCAGACTGCTGCTGCCTCCCCGCATGAACGCCCTCTTCACCTCACACATAGACCATGTCCTGATCTGGGGCTCCCTTTTAACTCTACTTGGGTGCTACCTACCCCACTGGGCTGCTAAGGTTCTCCCAACACCACAGAGACCCTTAATGTCACATGACCCCCCACCAAAAAAAAAAAAAAAAAAAAAAGTTTAGGACTGGATTTCCTCGAGGAAGATGACGAAGAACAACTGCACCTTTAGTTTTAATTCTAAGAAAATAAATGTATTGCATATTGCAGCATTCAGCATGATAGGCTTATTTTGTCTTTCCTAGTAAAGGAATGCTTGTAATTCCAGTTTTTAATTATCCCTCTTTTAGGGGTGGGGAGAGAATATGAATGGGGAGGGGAAAAGGGAGAGAGAGAATATCTTAAGCAGGCTTGATGCCCAGCATGGAGCCCAACACAGGGCTGTATCTCAGAGCCATGCATGACCTGAGCCAAAATCAAGAATCAGTCACTTAATTGAGCCACCCAGGCAACCCTTCCCTTCCTTAATATTGCCACTTTGAATGGTGTAATTTTACTAACATTAATTATTTAACATAAGATTTAACCCTGTTAACTGAACCTTGATTTTTTTATTAAAAATTTTTAACGTTTGTTTATTTTTGAGAGAGAGGGCAGGGGAGGGGCAGAGAGATGGAGACAGAGAATCGGAAGCAGGCTTTGTGCTGACAGCGGAGAACCCGATGCAGGGCTCAAACCCGTGAACAGTAAGAGCATTGTGACCTGAGCTGAAGTTGGATGCGTAGCCAACAGAGTCACCTGGGCATCCCTTGATTTTTATTTTTTAAGAGATTATCAGTAATTCAGATATTGTAAAAAAAAAAAAAAAAAAAAAAAGTCACTCTTAGAGTATCTGTCAGTCCATCCCAGTTGTGCTTCCTATAAACATTTAAGGCATTTATTGACCAAATGTCAAGAGTCCTCCATTAACAATTAAGTCAAGTAAGTAAGTTAAGTGTTGCCTTTCTCTAGGGACTTAATTCTGTTTTAGCTGGGGAGATGGGCATATGCAAAGCTAACTATCATAGACTTTATGATGTATTTTATTAAAAAAAAATTTTTTTTTTAACGTTTATTTATTTTTGAGACAGAGAGAGACAGAGCATGAACGGGGGAGGGTCAGAGAGAGGGAGACACAGAATCTGAAACAGGCTCCAGGCTCCGAGCTGTCAGCACAGAGCCTGACGCGGGGCTTGAACTCACAGACCGCGAGATCATGACCTGAGCCAAAGTCTGCTGCTTAACCGACTGGCCACCCAGGCACCCCTATGATGTATTTTAATATACCTCTAACAGTATTAGAGGAGTTCAGAAGAGTGAGCAGTCAGCTCTTGGGCAGGTTTGGTGTTGATTTTGGGGAAACTTCTCAGAAGAGCTAACTTTCAAGCTGAGGGTTTAGGGTAAAGGAATGGCATGGATAGGGTACTCAGGAGAGGTCGTTGTATAGTCAGGTCATAGAAGCAGGTGTAGTCTGGAGTCTATAGGAGCAGATGTGGGCAGGAGAATATTGTGGGAGAGATGAGATCAGGAAGGTAGTTTGGTGGCAGCATATGAATGGTCTTAAAAGTCACACTTAAAGAATTTGGGTTTCGTTCAATAGACAGAAGGGATTGGTTCAAGATTTTTGAGCCAGAAAGGTGACTTATATTTTAGAAACAACATTTAGGCAGGAATTTAGAGGATGAATTAGCTTACAGGTGGGTAAAGTCTAGTTTCCCTAATTCCCAGACAAATTAAACTGAATCTCAACTAAGGCCATGGCAGTCAAAATGTAGAAGCAGCCAATTCGAGAGCCACTTTATGAGGTTTCAGGTTCAGTTGCCATTTCACATTTGCCCAGCTAGATTCTTCACAGTGTTCCTCTGGCTTTCCCCAGGTCTTACCATGGTTAGCATCTCTTTGGTGTCCCAGTATCGCTTCAACAGGGCCTCCTCAAAGACTGCCTATCCCATCACAAGCACTGTGTCCACTACCACTCTGTTAGCTGTTTTTGCTTTGTAACAAATAACCTAGAGAAAGTGGTCTAAAACAATAATCATGTGTTAGCTTCTAGTTTCTGTGGGTCAGGAATTTAGCCAAGGGGTAGCAGTGATGGCTGCTCTCTGCTTTCATGTATGGACCTCAGCTAGAAGACACAAAGGTAAGGGCTGGAATCCTCTTGCATACCTGGCAATTGATACTGGCTGTCACCTGGATCACCCACATGTAGCCCACATGTCCTAGGTTTCTTCCTGAGGTGGCCAGAGGGTTCCAAATTCCCCAGTAGAAAGAGCGCCAGATGGAAACCATGTTGCATTTTATGATGTAGCCTCAGAAGTCACATAGTATCACTTTCACTATATTCTCTTGGTTCAGGCTGTTACAAAGGTTTGCCCAGATTCAAGAGGAGGGAAGATGGACCCTACCCTCTTGATACAAGCTCAAAGACCTTATAAGAAGAGCATGGAGGATGGGTTTTAGTGGTATGGTCCTCTTTAGAAAATAAATCTGCCTTATCTATGAATTTTTTATATTCTGGCTTTCTGAATCTATTTGGGACTTATTTTTTGATTCAACTAGCCAGTGAAAAGCCATGTATCAAGTCTGAACCCATCTAATGTGTGTGACACCAGGCATAGGAGGTGGTGAAGGATCTGTGGCCATGGTCTGGAGCCTATGCTGGTTTTGTTCTGCTGACAAGATGCATATACTCTGCACAATTCAAAATGTGGCTTTTAGGTGTCCCATCTATACAGCAGAAAGCAGACTGGTGAGCTTTGGTTGAATTTAAATCAGATGAAGTGTTAGCCTTGAAAAAAAGAGAAACTATGGGTCATAGATAGGTTCAAAAATTCAAGCCACAGAATTGAAATGGATTGGTGGTGGGATAACATGGCGAATGGTGGCTCTAAATGGCTTAGAGGACTCGCCTCTGGATGTAAGAAGAAATCAGTCATTAGTTGCTTCTCTGAGTTGGAAATCATGCCACAAATAGGACCATGTTGCTAGTGAGAACCTCCTGTGCATGGTTACTGGGAAGCCCTCCTGCAGTTCATGTCACTGGAATTGATAGAAAATGCTGGAAAGAAACAAACCGGTTGCCAGGTACATTGAAAGCCTAAGACCAGCCAGGCCAAAGTTACAATTTCCTGTGATCCCACATACAAGCTTATGGCCATACCTCATCCAGATTCTCTGACAGGCCCATAACTATTAGGAGTGTAATGGCATTGATTGACAAGCAAGCCATCTTTGAAAGGTAAGGTTGGTACTTATGGTGAAAGTCACCTAAACTGAAGTTAATGAGTGTACAATGGCCAGAGTTGGCTGTCAGCTATGGAGTAGGACCCAGGATTTCCTCACTATGCAACTCTGAGAGTACACCTAGAAAAAATGGCCTATGGAAGAGCAAATAGAGAAGCAATTACGATAGTTGTTCCTTTTGAAGATAGATGTTGATGGAGATTATGCAGCACAGATACTTAACTCTTATCAGAGATACCATGTGGTGATACCAGTGTCCAAAGCTAGAGGAAGGCATCTGTGAAGTAGATGGAAGCTTTCTGAACCTTTCCTAATTATTGAAACACTAAACTATGGGATATTTGAGCAGAGATTGTTGTCCATCCATTTAAGTCCTATGAGTATCTCAAGCATGTCCTTTCCTCCTCATTTCCATTTTTATGGCCTGAGCTCAGGCCCTTAGAATTTCTTAGCCAAATTAAAGCAGTAAGTCTCCAAAGCAATCTGTTTGCCAGGCTGCTTTGTACTGTACTCTGGCCTGTCTTTATTAATATGTCTCTTTCTTAGGTTAGTTCCCCAGATGTCAAGGAATTAAAATATCCTGCAATTAATTATATGGGTCTAAGTATAGTTGGCCCTTAAACAACACAGGGATTAGGGGCACCGATTTGCCCCCCCCCCACACACACACAGTCAAAAATCTGCATATAACTATTGACTCCTCCAAAATTTAATAGCCTTCTGTTGACCAGAAGGAAGCTTTAACTGATAACATCAACAGTCAATTAAACATATACTTTGTGTTATATGTATTATATACTGTATTCCTGTAATAATACCTAACTTAATTTTTTTGATATTTCTAGGCTGTGTGGTTTCATCTGTGAGTTTTTTCAAATTGCTGCAAATCTGCAGAAAAATTTCCAATATATTTATTGAAAAAAATTCCATGTATGTGAACAGACTTGCACAGTTCAAACCCATGCTGTTCAAGGGTCAACTGTATTCTATAGTTATATAGTAGAATACTATACTATTTGTATAGAACTTTACAGATATTTTATATGTTGGAGTTTGGAGTAGCACTAAAGTATTGGATGACCAGATGATGAAGGTACTTTTGTGAGTCAGGAGAAATTAGAAGCTGGATATTTACCTAAAAAAAGATTCATCTTTTGTATATGAGACATCTTTTAAGGCTTTGGGAGTGGATTTGAATACATGGAAGGGAAAGAAGTGGAAAAAATCTTTGGAAGGACCTGCATTTGTGGAACAGGTGGAAGAATAGCAGGAAGTGAAATCTAAGAAACAAGACAAATGTGAGTCAAGGTGATCTGACAGTGTGATGATCCTGGAAATGCCAGCAGGAGATGGCCAGAGAAAGGACCCTGGACAGTTTCTGGTAACTTCAGAACAGTTTTTGTCAAGTGACATAAGCAAGATTACTGTGGGATAAGCAGATAATGAAAGGTGAGGACAGATTCCTGTAACCTGTTCCTCATCTCCAACTTTGGATAGTCATCACTGCCTCTCAGGTTGTTGTAAAGATTAAATAAGAATGAATATATAGAATTCCCAACAAAGTATCTGCCACATAGGAGTGGCAGCAACTACTTACCATCATCATTATTGCTATTGTCTGATCTTTTGATATTAATTTCATTAGAATCTCTAAGGTGTCCCATTTTTTTCTCTCTTAGATCTGTGACTTTGGCTTGGCCCGCGTTGCAGATCCAGACCATGATCACACAGGGTTCCTGACGGAGTACGTAGCCACACGTTGGTACCGGGCTCCAGAAATTATGTTGAATTCCAAGGTAAGGATCAGGTTTGCATAGAAAGAAAACCAGGAAGCAAAAGAATTTTGGAAGCCTGTGTCTACTTAGGTTGAGGCTTGGCCTGTCTGGCCCAGAATGAAGGTGCTGTTTTAATCTCTAGGTCAGCATTGAACTTCTGGGCCCTGGATTTTGACCTCTCTACCTCAGCTGAAGTAGTGCTGATGTGTTATAGAGTTGGAAGGTGTGTGTGCCTGTCTGGTCACTGTCAACAATAAATGATCTTTGTCCTAGCCTTTGGTCAGCTCTCCTGAAGTCCTCCCTATGGCAGCTTTTATAGTTGTTCCTGCCACTGCTGAGTGCAGGCTAGGCTGGCTATGTTAGAGGTTCTCCTATAGTATGTAGTTTTCCGAAAGTGGACCAGTGCTGTCCTGTACAGGTCAGATTTGTCTAATGAAGAATGTCTCTTCAGCAAAATTATACCATAGTTTGAAGAAAGGTGTGGAAAGAATAGGAACTACTATGGATTCTTAAAAAAGTAAGAAAAAGTGAAGTATATCTTTGTTAGGTTTATAAACCAGGTGGCAAGCATTGAAGGCTGCTATGGAGATTGAGATTCAGTATTTTTAATATATCATTTGCAAATAATATATGAATGAAGTGTCAGATTTGAGAAAGTAAGTGGGCCCGACATACTTCTACATCCAATACTTCAAATTAGGAGATTTTGAACTTAATTCCTCCGTTGGTTTGCAAACTGCCCCAGTACAAGGTGAGCAAGGAGAAACTGAAGAGGCAGAGCACTCCAAATTGGTCGTGGCAGTTTTAAGAAGTAAAGGAACTTATTACAAGTCTTGTCGTAGGCAGCTAGCTGCAAGGTGAATAGATCTCCGCACTCACCTACCAAAACTTAAAAGTTTATGTCCAGGCCTTAACTGGCTGTGTCACATATGCTGCCCAGATGGTCCGAACAATAGTTCTCTCCCAGCTACATCCTTGAAAATGGCGCCACTGTGGTAACAGTGGGCAGAGCATGTATCCCAAGGATAGGGGAGGGAGCAAGGAGCCTCCTGTTGTCCAGGTTCAGCTCAAGGGTCAGCTGTTAGTCACATTGTCTTGATGACCTCCTTCAGCACCGTCTACTGTTAATGTAATGTTAAGATACATGAAAAAAAGCAATAAAAGTAGACATTGGGCCTTGTGTCTCAGCTCTAGGAACCAGAAATCCACGCAGGAAGCTTAAAGGGAATTAATTAGCCCATGGGGTTTACTCTCTTCCTCCATCGTTTATAAATAGAAGGGCTTGAGATGAACACTAAGTTGCTTTGTGAGGAAATGGAATTTGTTTAAAGCAGTTAGTTATTCTTGATATACATTTGTTCAGTTAAGTTATAAAAGTAAAATTGCATTAAAATAAATTCCATTATAAAGAAAGATTTGGTGTAACAGATGTTTCAGAGAAGAAAATGTCGTGTTGATTCTTATAATTCTGTATTACACATAATCCCAAATAGTAGGTTCTTTCTTTGGACTGTCCATGTGACAGCCATTCCAAACCAGAAGCATTTGCATGCACGTGTGCAGTGCCTGCTGGTTGTAAGGGAGAGCTGTCGGTATGCTTTTTATCCTGGTGCCTTCATGGTCTTGCAGCCTCCATTCCAACTTGAGATGACTCTACTGTCTTCACCCTCCAGAGGGAAATAACCAAACAATGTGGCCTCTGTTCCACAAGGTGCCCAGCACTTCCTGCTTGTAGAGTTAACTATAATCAAAACTGAGTGTGAATTATTTTTTATTTATAACACCTCTAGACTGAGAATGTTACTTCTAGTGCTCTATTCATTTTTTTATTATTATTAATTTAGAACAATTTTCAAACCCTTACAAGAATTGAGAGTACAGTGAACACCCATATACCCCTTCCCTAGGTTCACCAGCTATTAACATCTTACTACTCCCTTGCTAGCTTTTGTCTCTGCCTGCCTCCCTCCCTCCCTCCCTTCTTCTCTGTTTCTTTTGTCAAACTTTTGGGCACTTCACAACATAAACTACTTTACTACTAGACCCTTTGGGGCATACTGATACTCATTAAAGGGGGAGAGTGTTCTTTCCCCACAGTCATAGTACCCTTAGCACACTGAGACAACCAGCATTAATTCAGTGATATCCCAGTTATCCCACCCAAAAGTTCTTTACAGCTGTTTTTGTCTTATTTTCACTCTGTGATCTAATCAAGTTTTGTGCGTTGTGCTCACTCTAGAACATTCCTCCCACCCTTTCTGTCTTCTTCATGACCTTCAATGCTTTGCAGAGTACAGACTGGTTCCTTAGGATTCAGTTTAGGTCACACTTTTCTGGCGGGAACCCCGCAGGTTCTTGGAACTCATGTGTACGGAGCTCATGTTTCCCTTACCAGGCTTCCCTTGGTGACTCCTGGTCTCTATCACTTATATTGGGGGTGGCAAAATGGTAATTTTCCAAATGTATTGTTCCTTCTACACTAATTTGTTGCCATTTTTCTTTGAAGAGCTTTCTCTTTTTTTCTTTCTCTTCCTATGTCTCCCACCTTTGTTTTTAAAACATTATTATAGGGGCACCTGGGTGGGTGGCTCAGTCAAGCGTCTGACTCTTGATTTCAGCTCAGGTCATGATCTCGCAGTTTCGTGAGTTTGGAGCCTGCTTGAGATTCTCCCTCTTTCTCTCACAGTCACTCAGTCTCTCTCAAAATAAACTTTTTAAAAAGCCATTATTATGGATTCATGAAATATGTGCTGTCCATTATCACCTTTTTATTTTCATACTTCTATCGTCTCCATTTTGACAGGCTAGAGTGCTCTATGTGTGTGTGTGTAACATTTTATTTTCATAGTTTCCCACTTGCAAGAAAAGTATAAGGCAGTAGTTCTCAAACATTCAAGCCCCAAGACCCCTTCACTTTCTTAAAAAGTATCAAAGATCCTAAGCAATATTTGTCTATGTGGGGTCTGTCCATCAGTATTTGCTATATAGAAATTAACACTAAGACTTTCAAAAAGTATTAATTTCTAAATAATAATAAACCTACTGCTTGTTAACACAAGTTTTATTTATAAAAAGTGTGTTTACTTTCCACCACAAAAACATTTTAGTTAGAAGAGGGGCGTTCTTTTCATTTTTGCAAATTTCATGTGGCCTAACAGACCATTGCTGGAATCTCACCTGGTTCTGCACTCTATCTGTCCAGTAGGTTGATTTGGTTTAAGTCCAAGAAAAAGAGGCTTCACACAGATAAGTAGTTGGGAAAGGGGGGTATGTATGTTAGTCTTTTCAGCTTCTGTGGCTGTTCCTTTTTGATACTACACTGAAAGTCAACAAAATGAAAAGTTAATTGTGGAATCTGAAACCATGCCACTGAACTTTTTGTACTGTCTTACTAAAATCCATTGGTCTACCTTACACTCACTGATGCATCCTTTGGAATCAAGCATTTGGAAAATACTAGTTCACTGGGTTATCCAGATCTTCCAGATGTCCTATTTCGTGAATGGTATCCTCTCATGTCATGTAGCATCTGGAAAAATTTTTTGTACACTTGTGAGAGAATGAATGAAAAGGAAAACACCTTAGAAGTACAAAATAATGTCACTCTTCAGATCCTTAGAGGGAAGCCGCATGGGACCCAGGACCACTTGCGAGAACTGGATAAACTTCTGTAATACTTCAGATCCACCTCAGATTCAGACTCACCAGTTCTTTACCCTTTGTCCCATTTGTTTTCTCATTCTCTCTCTATACATGTGTGTGTTTTTTTCCCTCTGAGTCATTTGAGAGTAAGTTGTAGATGTTCACCTTTACCCCTAAGCATTTCAGTGTGTATTTCCTTAGAACAGCAATTCTCATGTTCCTGAGGACATTTGGCAGTGTTTGGAGACATTTTCGGTTGTCACAACTGGGAGAGGAATGCTACCTACTGTCCATCAACTAGTTAGAGGTGAGAGATGCTGTTAAACATCCTGCAGTGTGCAGGACAGCCCTCACAGCAAAGGCTTATCCAGCCTAATGTGTCAGTAGTGCCAAGGTTGAGAAACCCTGCCATAGAAGGATGTTCCCTAATATGACCATAGTATAATGATCAAAAGTGAGAAATTTTTTTTAATGGGAAATTTAACACTGGTCCAATATCTACTGCACTGTATATATTCAAATTTTGGATATTGTCTCAATAATCACCTTTATAGCTTTTCTCCCCCTCCTCTAGGCTCACACATTGCATTGTTTCTCTAGTCTCTTTTATTTTTTAATTTTTGTTGTTGTTGTTGTTGTGTGTGGTGTTTGTTTGTTTTTTTAGAGAAAGAGAGAGAGCACATGCACAAGCAGAGGAGGGGGAGAGGGAGGGGGAGAGAGAATCTCACACAGGCTCCACACTTAGTGCAGAGCCTGACACAGGGCTCGATCCCATGACCCTGGATGCTCAACCAACTGAGCCACTCAAGTGTCCCTCTCTAGTTTCTTTTAATCTATAATAGTTCCTCAGCCTTTTTTGACCTTGGCCCTTTTGAAGGATACAGGTTGGTTGACTGTTTTGTAGATGCACCCCAATTTTGTGTCATGTTTTCCGGGCACGAATACCTCAGAAAACAGTGTTTTGTTCTCAGTGTATTGTATCAGGAGGCATATCTGGTTTATGTCTGTATTGGTGAAGTTCATGTTGATCTTTTGGTTAAATGGTATCCTCTCATTCTCCACCATATAATGGTGATAATTGTGGCTAATTATGACAATTATTATTAGGTCAATAGGAATTTGTGGGGAATACTGTAAGTTGTGTAAGTTCTCTTCATCATACTTGTAACCACTAGTTTTTACCATCCATTGATGATTTTGTAGCTCTATCATTCTTCCTTTGTTTTAGTTCTTTCCATTTATTAATTCATGTTTATTTTATTCAGTGGCTATTCCATAGCTGCCATTCTGTATTTGATGTTTAAATTGTCCCAGATTTTCTAATGGGAGTCACTTTGACATGGTCCCACTAATGCTGAGCATTTCCTTGCTTTGTTTTTTGGCACTAGATGCTCCGGCTTACCTCCTAGTACTTTCTCTGTCCGAGACTTGGAGTAGCCATTTCTCCAGGGAGCCCTGGTTCCTTTTAGTTGCTTATTTTTTATAAGTTTTTAAGTGTTCCTCTTCATTTAGTTTTGGCCCAAAGCAAAAGTTATTTTGGATTACAAGAATTTTGGGAATAATGACCTTGAAATTCAACCCCATTTTATCATAGCTGTAGATCTGACCATTGTTTGATTTTCGGAAAGTTTTTTTCTCTATTCATTTATCACTATACCAAGCTATCTTTTTTGCACTGTTGTATGATTTAGACATAATTATTCCAAATCTTTTTACAGAGTTCCTTTAAAAGAAAATTTATACCTGGGGCACCTGGGTGGCTCAGTTGGTTAAGGGTCCAACTCTTGGTTTTGGCTCAGGTCATGATTTCATGGTTTGTGACATCGAGCCCTACATCGAGCTCTGTGCTGGCAGTGCGGAGCCTGCTTGGGATTCTCTCTCTCTGCCCCTCCTCTGCTCGCTCTCACTCCCTCTCCCTCTCCCTCTCTCTCTCTCTCTCAAAATGAATAAACTTAAAAAAAATTATACCTGAAAATTGAATAGAAATATAAAACAAGAAATACGGATTGGTAAAATATGATGGAGCCAGCACATACTCCACCCACCTACCCCCCAACAGAGATCAAGGGTTTTCAGCCTGACTTTTTTGAAAATGATTTTGTAGCAATCATTTGAAAATGTATAAAAATATTCTGAAGGTGTAGCAGTGACTCTTCTTTTGAGTTGGTTTCCAGGTTTTCAAAATGAATAAATGGGCCATAGATGTCCTAAAGCAAGGGATGTTACTGCTTTTTCCAGCTTTAACTTACAAGGATTGTTTCTCTCAAATCATTTGAAAAAAGGAATGAAATATACTTTGGAAATTCTTACCTAATAATAAGTTAATCAGCTTTGAAGAGAGTAATAAAATCAAGTAATCTTGGTTGTTAACAGCTTATAAGAAAGATTACTGTTTGTATCTGCATGCTCTCTTCTCTTATTTCTGAATTATAGAACCAAAGGAGAAGGTAAAATTCCCATGAGCCATGTACCTGTGCTGTTGGAGGATCTCACTTGTCATGTAACATTACATATCCTTCTTAGTCTTTTCTCTCTTCCCACTGCAGGGCTATACCAAGTCCATTGATATTTGGTCTGTAGGCTGCATTCTGGCAGAGATGCTGTCCAACAGGCCCATCTTCCCGGGGAAGCATTATCTCGACCAGCTGAACCACATTCTGGGTAAGATTACTGAACATTTTAGGGGCTAGATTTACTCTGTTCACCTGCCCTAGTTTACATCAGAGGCACATCAGGAAACGAAGAATAGTTTTGACAACTCTTTAATCCAAGATAGATAATGAGTTTTAAATCTTGCTTGACTTCAAATGCTAAGGATCCTTATAAAAACTTGTAAAATAGAATGGTAAGCATGGGGGGACGTGGTGAGGAAACAATTAGTAGGATCTATTCTGCCCCATAGCTAATAGTGTGTGATCAGCCTCTGTGGGTCTTGATAATTAACAGCTAATTATTTTATCTGTTAGGTATTCTTGGATCCCCATCACAGGAAGACCTGAATTGTATAATAAATTTAAAAGCTAGAAACTACTTGCTTTCTCTTCCACACAAAAATAAGGTGCCATGGAACAGGCTGTTCCCAAATGCTGATTCCAAAGGTAAATATTATTTCATTGATTATTTTTCTTAGACTTCACTTTTTGTTTATTTCTTTGTTTTATTGGTTAAATTGTTAGGTCACTAGCCTGAAAAGTTAGCCTGTGGCAATTGGATAATGCCTTATTTAGTGCTCACTCTGTTGCTTTTTTCCTTTTATTTTCAAGCAGTGACGGTAGGGTAAGGGAGTGTGGGAATGACCGTCTAGTTTTCCACCTTTTCATTTCTTTGCTTTTTTATTTTTTATTTATTTTTTTAATGCTTATTTATTTTTGAGAAAGAGAAAAAGCACAAGTGGGGGAGGGGCAGAGAGCGAAGGGACAGAGGATCCAAAGTAGATTCAGTGCTGACAGCAGAGAGCCCGATGTGAAGCTCCAAGTAACAAACTGCAAGATCATGACCTAAAGTGGAAGTCGGCTGCTTAACAGACTGAGCCACCCAGGTGCCCTTACTTTATTTATTATTTTTTAAATTTCTTAAAAAATTGTTTTGGGGCACCTGGGTGGCTCAGTCAGTCGGTTAAGCGTCCAACTTCAGCTCAGGTCACGATCTCGCGGTCCATAAGTTTGAGCCCCGTGTTGGGCTCTGGGCTGATGGCTCAGAGCCTGGAGCCTGCTTCTGATTCTGTGTCTCCCTCTCTGCCCCTCTCCCGTTCATGCTCTGCCTCTCTCTGTCTCAAAAATAAATAAACGTTAAAAAATTAAAAAAAAAATTTTTTTTTAATGTTTTTTTATTTCTTGAGAGAGAGACAGAGTGTGAGTGGGGGAGGGGCAGAGAGAGAGGGAGACACAGAATCCAAAGCAGGCTCCAAGCTGTCAGCACAGAGCCCAACGTGGGGCTTGAACTCACTAACTGAGATTATGACCTGAGCTGAAGTGGGACACTTAACCGACTGAGCCACCCAGGCACCGCCCCCCTTACTTTAGTTTTTTAAGTAGGCTCTATGCCCAATGTGGGACTCAAACTTACCACCCTGAGATCAAGAGTTGCATGCTCTTATGTTTACTTACTTATTTTGAGAGAGAGGGCACATGTGTGCAAGTGGGGGAGGGACAGAGAGCAAGAGAAAAAGAGCAAGAATCCCAAGCAAGCTCTGCACTGTCAACACAAAGCCTGACACGGGACTTGATCTCATGAACTGCAAGATCATGACCTGAGCTGTAATCAAGAATTCAATACTTAACCGATTGAGCCACCCAGGCCCCCCTGATTTTTAATTGTAGTTGACATGTAATAATAAATTAGTTTCAGGTATACAACATAGTGATTCCATAATTATATACATTATAAAATGCTCACCACAATAAATGCATTACAGTGTTATTGACTATATTCCCTATACTGTGCTTTTCATTCCCGTGACTTATTTAGAACTGGAAGTTTGTACCTCTTAATCCTCTTCACCCATTTTGCATATCCCCCAACCCCCCTCTTTGTCTTTTTTTTTTTTTTTTTTTGAGAAAGAGTATGTGACCAGAGGGGCACAGAGAGAGAAGGGGACAAAGGATTCGAAGTGGGCTCTGTGCTGACAGCAGGTAGCCCCAGGCTCCAACTCATGAATCATGAGTTTATGACCTGAGCTGAAGTCAGATGCTTAACCTGACTGAGCCATCCAGGCACCCACTCTTTGCTACTTTTTAACTTAGATAAAGTTCACATTTTTAGAATTCAGAAAGTTGAGGAGCTTGCAAAACAGATTACATATTTTTCATCTTGTCATTTAAAAATTTTTCAAATCAGGTTTTTTTGAAGAATTATTTACAGAGTAAAATTCACCCTTTTTAGTTGTGTGGGTCTTTGAATTTTAACAAATGTATGTAGTCACATTAAGTGCCACCACAGTCAAGATATGATGGAGTATTTTCATTGTCCCCAGAAGTTCCCTCATGCCCCTTTGTACTCATTTCTCTTCCCTAGTCCCTGGCAATCCCGATCTCATTTCTCTCCCTATAGTTTTGCCTTTTCTAGTGTGTCATAGAAATGTAGTCATCCGGTTATATAGCTTCTTATGTCTGGATTCTTCCACTCAGCGTAATGCATTCAAGAGTTATCAGCATTATTGCTTGTATCAATCTCTTCATCCAATGGTGTTGGAATAATTAGACATTTGTATGCCCCCCCCAATAGAAACCTAAAAATGGAGCATAGGCCTAAACATAAGGCCTAAAACTATAAAACTTTGAGAAGAAAACAGAACAGAACCTTCATGACCCTAGGTTAGGCAAAGATTTCTTAGATAAAACACCAAGAGCGCTCATCCATAAAAGAAAAAGGTGATAGATTTCATTTTGCCCTTTTGTATTTTAAGTTAACTTTGTTTAACAATTATGTTATCCTTTATTCCCATGTACTATGTATCTGTTAAATATATTAGGTGGCTAATTTCTTTGCTTGTTTTTTAATAGGTAGATGTTTTTAAAATTTTCATACTATTATAGAATTGTGGTAGGCAAGATAATGACCCCATTGCCAAAGATGTCCACATCCTAATCCCCAGGATCTATGAACTTGTTAGGTGACATGACAAAGAGGAATTAAGGTTGCAGATGGAATTAAGGTTGCTCATCACCTGATTTTAAGACTGGGGAGATAATTGTGGATTATCTTAGTGAGCCCACTATAATCACAAGGATCCTTGAAAGTGGAAGAAGGAATCAGAATAGGGAACCAGAGAGAGAGAACAGGTTGCCAGCACCTTGGTGCTTGTTCTTCCATAGCTTTATCTCCATACATATACATATTTTTACCTAAAATTTACTTTTTATAAATTATTATTAATATAAGCTAACATTTTGGTAAAAATTCAAAAGTCTTGGGAATATTCATCTAAAAAGGTGAAATTCTTTTGTAATTATTCCCTAAAGGTCACGTTAATGTAATTGTGTCTGAGTATCTTTCCATGTCAGTGCATAGAACTGACTTGTCTTTAATGATTTTAAAACATCTCATCCAGTCTTCTCTTGCAAATTCAGCTTTTTCTGACTTTTGTTCTTTTGTGTGTGTATATCTTTGTGTGTTTAGTTTAATAACTGTCAACTTAGATGTTGAATTTGTTATTATATACTGACCTGAGTTAAGGTTCAGAAACATTTGGTGGTTTAAAATTGAATTCTTTTTGGATGTAGGAGGAACTGTCTTTTAAATTTTTGATATAAAGGTAGTATGTTATCCTGGGAGACAGTTTAGTAATATAGGAAAAAAAGAAAGAATAGGTAAGAGAAGAAGAAATACTCTTACAGCATCCCAAAATAACTTTTATTTTGCTGCACGTGTGCATAGCTTTTACTTATTTATTTGTAATTATATAATTATATATGTAATTACATATTATAATGTTATTGTAAGTATAAGATGTTTTTAAAATTATACCTTCATAAACATTGCATATGTTACTGATGAGATTTGGTTTGTATACTAGAATGGGTTTGTATACTGGAATGTCCCAAGCATCTTACCTAAATCTTATATTCTAAGTTGCCAAAACTGCATAATTAAGACTTTATAATATCTAGACCTCCAGGCTTCCCTCCTATTTATTTCTTCACTCTTTTTTATTGTTAGTTGTGATTTATATCAAATTATGTGAGGTTTTTATTTAGCTTATTGTCCCTAGGTTAAAGCTGTGAACTTTGAGATTGGTTCATTTAGATAACAGTTAACATTACTAAAATCCAGAAAGTTAATTTTGAAAGGTAAGCTTTGGATGAAAATAATGAAGCAGGGAAGGACTACAAATAGAATAAATAAAATGGAAAAATGGGAGTTGGTAGAGCTGGAGCAAGCAAAATAGTATCATGTGTTAGGAACATGCACTTTCCAGCCAGACCTCCTGGTTTCAGCCACTTACTGAATCTCAGACAAACTACTTAACCTCTCTGAGCCTCATCTCATTTTTCCCATTTATAAAATAGAGTTAGTAATAGTACATGCATCACAGGGTTGTATGCAAGTCCAGACCACTGGCATTTGTAGGTCTGGATTCTGAGATCTCAAGACTGAATTTTTTTCATTTATACATCTTGGAGATCTTTCCGTATCTATAGTTATGAAGGGTGGCTACATAGTATTTATTATTCCTTTGTAGGGATGACCCAGAGTGTCTTTAACCAGTCATGTGTTGGACATTGAAGTTCACTTCACTTATCTGTTGCTGCATAACAACCACTCCACAGTTTGGGGCCTTGTAACAACCACCATGTATTTGTTCATAAGTCCATTGGACTGGATGCAGCTCCGTAGGTCTGCTTTTGTGGGTCCCACAAGTAGCATGGTCTAAGGTGACCTCACCACATCTTACAGTTGGTTCTCCTTTGTGCCATTGCCTATCATCCTACAGTAGACCAGACTGGGCTTCTTAGGATGACAGAAATATTCCAAAAGAGAAACAACAGAAAAGCTGCACAGTCACAAAATAGGAGACACTTCTGCCACAATCTATTGGTCGAAGCAAATTGCAAGGTCAGCCCAGATTCAGGTGGTCGAGAAATAAATCCACCCATTGATGTGAGGAACTGCAAATAATTTGTGGCTGTAGTTAATCTGCCACGTGCCTGTTTCTAGTATTCTACTGTAATGTACATAAATTCATTTATTTAACAAATAGATCTGCGTGTACTGTGCCATCAAGAGTTCTACAGCCCTGGACTTAGAACAGCCATCAGACTGATTACCTGCCTGCAGGGAGCTAATAGTTTGAAAGATCAGTAATTATTTTCTTTTTCCCCACTCATAACAGTAGAAAGCATTAAAAGTTTGATGATCCACCATGTGGTCAAGGCTGTGGGGCAAATGGATGTTTGTTCAGAGACAGCTAATGGTGTGTAAATTGGTTGAGTCTCTCTGGAGGGCAGTTTGGCAGTTCTGTCACACATCTTTTGTGCCAGCAATTTTGGGTATTGAACTTTTGGATCTGCCAAGCAAATGGGGGAGAAGTGGCATTTTAATTTGTTTTTCTTTAATTAGACTGATGGGGGCACCTGGCTGGTTTAGTCAATAGAGCCATGTGACTCTTGATCTCAAGGTGGTTAGTTCAAGCCCCACAGTGGACATAGAGCTTACTTTAAGGAGAAAAAGAAAAAAAAGTTTGAGATAGAATATTTTTCACATGTTTGTTGGAGATTTCTGAAATCTGAATCCTTTGAACCAGTAGTATTGTAGATTTTTCTTTAAAGGAGTCTAGCTTAGGATTCTCTCCAAAATTACTCCAGTTAGGGGGAAGAAATGATTATTATTCAGCAGATGGTGCTGGGCTAGTTGAATAACTATTTGGAAGAAAATCCGTTTAAATCATTACACTTCAAAGTGAATTCAAAAAATTGATAATTAAATACATTTTAAAAAATCATACTAGGGGGCACCTAGGTGGCTCCATTGGTTGAGCATCCGACTCTTGATTTTGGCTCAGGTCATGATCCCCAGGTTGTGGGACTGAGCCCGGCATTGGCCTCCTCACTGAGCATAGAGCCTGCTTAAGAGTCTCGCTCCCTCTCTCCATGCTCAGACGTGTCCTCGCTCACACACACACACACACACACACACACTCTCTCTCTCTCTCTCTCTCTCTCTCTCTCTCTCTCTCTCAGTCTCGCTCCCTCTCTCCATGCTCAGACGTGTCCTCGCTCTCTCTCTCTCTCTCTCTCTCTCGCTCTCTCTCCAAAAAAAAAAAAAAAAAAAAAAAAAAAAAAAATCACACCATTAAAACCCAGCAATATTTTGGGGCACCTGGGTGGCTCAGTCAGTTGAGCATTCAACTTTGGTTTAGGTCATGATCTCATAGTCCATGAGTTCAAGCCCCGCATTGGGCTCTGTGCTGACACCTAGAGCCTGGAGCCTGCTTCGAGTTCTGTGTCTCACTCTCTCTTTGCCCCTCTCCCACTCATGCTCTCTCTCACTCTCAAAAATAAACACAAAAAAATTTTTTTTAAAAAAACGATGGAGTGTTCAGTATTTTTCTGATCTGCGTGGAGGAAAACCATCTTCCTAAGCTGTAAAAACAAACCAAGAAAACAAACAAAAGAAAGATAGATTTTATCACATAAAAATTTAAAACTTAAAATAAATTAGAAGTGTAAGCAATAGGTATAAAATGTTCCAAATTGAATAACATTTGAAGGATCCCTTTCTTAACTATTATGTTAAGGCAACATAGCACCATGGTTTAGGCTGTGTGCTCCAGAATCAGCCTCCTGAATTCAGATGGGCCCCACCTCCTCAGATCTTTGACTTTGGACAAATTATTTAACCTGATTCACAATTTCCTCATCTCAAAATTGGAACAAATTGTATTTCCCACTTCATAAGGTTATTTGGAGACTTACATGAATTATTAGTTTATTAGTGTTAGACTCGTGATTAATATATTATTAGTGTGTAAAGAACAGAGAGAAATCTAAGACATCAGTGGATAAATAAATGAGCAAAGGATAGGAACACACAATTTACATGGAGAAATAGATGAGGAAAAGAAGGAAGAATATTTTGGAGAGTGACAATTGAGACTTTAGTTTGGGCATAATAAATTTAAGGACACCCATTCAGAAACAACCTAAATGCTAAATGTTAATTGAATGGTTAAGGAAACTCTAATGCTTCTACTTAATTTTTTTTTTTTCAACGTTTATTTATTTTTGGGACAGAGAGAGACAGAGCATGAATGGGGGAGGGGCAGAGAGAGAGGGAGACACAGAATCGGAAACAGGCTCCAGGCTCTGGGCCATCAGCTCAGAGCCTGACGCGGGGCTCGAACTCACCGCAAGATCGTGACCTGGCTGAAGTCGGAGGCTTAACTGACTGCGCCACCCAGGCGCCCCTAATGCTTCTACTTAAAAAGAGTGTCATAAAGTCACTAAAAGTGATTTTTACAAAGTTTTTATAGCATGGGAGAATACTAATGAGCAATATTTACTGGGGAAGTCATACAGCATTTTTCATATATATAATATGATCTCAATCACATAAAAGAAAATGCAGGGAAAAATTCTACAAGATATGTCAAAAAATTAGTAGTGGTTACATTGAATGATGGGGTTGTGTTGCTGGGGGTGAGAGGTGGGATCTTAGGTGAGTCATTCACACAGACTAGAGGGTCAGCTGTTTGAGGCTTTCTTGGTTCCACCTCATGAGATCCTACTGCCGACAGGTTAGGCCTGAAGAAGGACTGTACTGGCTCTCATAGCTAACAAGTCCAGTAGTGTTTGGATTCCAAGGCACAGAATCTGGACCTCTCTGTTGTTTAGTGTTGCCTTCCTCTGCGCTTTTCATATTAATTAGCTCTTGTGGTGACAAGATGGCCACCAGCAGCTCCAGGAACTGACCTGTTTCTTGATAGCTTCAACCCTACTGTGGGGCTCATTGCTCCTTTGTACCCATCCATGACCAGTCTCTGTGGCTAAGGGAATCAAGGTGAAGGTGGCTAGGCCAGTGTCACCATTCCCATGGCACAACCGAGGGTGTGGGTGGTCTGAGAACTCCCCCATGGCAAGCACAGCTTCACGGGATTAGAGGGGTAGTGGACACTGGCAGGAAAACCAACAGTTCTTTTCTTCCTGCTTTTATTTTTTTTAATTAAGAAAAGTGCAATTCCTGTAAGAAGTCTGTCTCCATTTCCCAGATAACCTGTTGTTTGAAAAGCTTCCAGACTCTATAGTTACTCCTATAAATACATATATTAACTGTAAATGGAGTCATAAGCTATATACTTTTTTATTGCCTACAGAGAGTTGTATTTATCATTCTAAAGTTTGGGTCAGCGCTCAAGGCTAAAGAAAGATTTAGCAATTTTTTCACAAATGGCATTGAAATCATGCAGGAGGTTGAGATGGTAAGAAGAATGACCTGTGTCAGAGCTAAAGAACATGAACCTTCAATGGCCAGTGGAACAGGAGTAGAAACTCTTGAAAACTGTAAAGAATGGACAAAGAAAATAACTAGTGCCTATTTCACAGAAGCAGGAGGTGGCATCATAAGAAAATAGACATGTTCTGTTCAGCAGTCTCCATGGAACAGACAGGCTTCCAATTAAGCGGTCATTAGTGACCACATAAGTGTAGTTGAAGCACTGAGTGTGAATAGGAAGTTTGAAATGGAACATGCAGACAGAAACAACTGGTCCAGATGAGGGGGAGCTGGGTGTGGCCACACACTGTGGAGGTTTGGCTTTGAACAGGAAGAGGGTCTCTGCTCAGGAAGGTCGATCCTGGGGGCCTCAGTTTTCTCGGTAGCACCCTTAGACCTGCACAGAGTAGTAAGGCTCAGTTGGCAGGAAGGGCATGATTAAAGCTGTGTGAGTTGAGAAGAATCTTAGACTAGAGCAGCAACTGAGCATAGATTTCCCAGAACTTTTAGGGGCTTTGATGAGATTAAAAATCTTGAGTTTTGGGGTACCTGGGTGGCTTGATTGAGCATCCAAGTCTTGATCTTGTCACAGGTCATGATCTCATAGTTTGGGAGATCAATCCCCTGTCAGGTTTTGTGATGACAGCACAGAGCCTGCTTGGAATTCTCTCTCTCCCTCTCTCTACTCCTCCCCTCTTCCTTCCCCTCCTCCCTTCCTTCCCCTCCACCCCCCCTCCCCCCAATAAATACACTTTAAAAAAAAAATCTTGAGTTTTTGTGGTACAACAGTTCTCAATAGTGTGCTCCTTAGACTTCTGAGGTCCCAAAAGTCCTTTCAGGGTGTCCATGGGGTTAAAACTATTTTCATAGTAACGCTAAAGTCTTCTCACACTTTCTCTGTGCTGCCCTGTGCACTCTTGGTATACAACTGCTGGTGAGCAAGACGGCTAGCACCTTGGCCCAGGATAAGGCAGTGGCAGAGCCATGCCCTCATAGCTAAAAACCAATGCCGAGTGCACATAAGAATGTCTCTGGTGGAGCAGTTAAAAGTACTTGCTTTGTTATATCCCACCCTGCATACATGTCTTTTCCATATTCTCCATGACAGAATGAAAATACAGATACATAGAGCCTGTCTGCCACATACTGAAGGAAGTGTTTTTTTCTCAAAGAAAAGTGCTTGTATAGTTTGAACTGTGGCTGAATTAATTGCTTTTTTTTTTTTTCAACATTTATTTATTTTTGGGACAGAGAGAGACAGAGCATGAACGGGGGAGGGGCAGAGAGAGAGGGAGACACAGAATCGGAAACAGGCTCCAGGCTCGGAGCCAGCAGCCCAGAGCCTGACGCGGGGCTCGAACTCATGAACCGCGAGATCGTGACCTGGCTGAAGTCGGACGCCCAACCGACTGCGCCACCCAGGCGCCCCTTAACTGCTTTTTAAGATCAGTCATCAGTTGGTTTTAAGATTAAGGTTTTGAGGGGCACCTGGGTGGCTCGGTCAGTTAAGCATCTGACTCTTGATTTCAGCTCAGGTCATGATGATTTCACGGTTCGTGAGTTTGAGCCCTGCATCAGGCTCCACACTGGCAGTGCAAACTCTGCTTGAGATTTTCTCTGTCTCCCCTTCTCTCTGCCCCACCCCCCATTCACTCTTTCAAAATAAATAAACTTAAAAAAAAAAAAAAGTGTGAGAAGCATTGTTGCAGTTGCACAGTTTGAGCAGCTAGATCTTTTTCTCTGGCCTTGCTCAGAAATTCTAGTTAAGGATGGATGTGACAGGTTGCAGCCTCGATCTCGAATGACAGTTTTGTTGGGTAGGTGAGATGGACCCTCAGTGGTGCATGTCTCACTCAGTCTCATGACTCACCCCAGAGTCTGGGCCAAGGAGGAAAGGAAAAAAGGCTGAGGGACCAGAAGGGCAGGGTCATGTTGCTATGTACGCACTGAAATTAAAGAGAAGGTATGGGGTTCTAAGAGGATACCAGAGAAAGTCAGGGATCATGGTCAGATGTAATCAATCCCAGCCTGGAAAGGACTTCAGTCTTTTAGGGGAAATAAAACCTGCATCCAAGGAAGCATATGCACAGTCATAGTGATTCATGCCATCTGAGGGGTGCCACTGGATTTCTGTGTGGCGTGGGAGAAGGGAGGCCAGCCACTCTGACTGTGGAATCAGACCTGCCAGCTGCTTCCCGTTTCTCTCCTTTTCCCCTTCTGCAGCTGTGAATAATGCAGAAATAGTACTAGCAATAAAAGAAAGCTGGAGATCCAGTTATTTTTCAGGTAGCAAAAAAAGCTACTTTGTGATTTTTGCCTGTAGGTTTAAGGGCCTAGAATATAACTTGAAGGAACTATAAAAGGTTTATTTTAGAGCTGCTTAAGCTGCCAAATACCAGCTGCCTTGAAGCACTCCCAACTTAGTACCAGCAGGATTTGGAGGGGAAAAGTATCCCCCAACAGCTTAGAAATAATGCTGTTAGAATCTGTGACCAGACCCTCCTGGACTTTTCCTGACAGACAATGTCTAATTGGGCAAAAGGCCAAATGACTTCTAATCGCTCAAGAAACTTCTTGCAGAGGGGCACCTGGGTGGCTCAGTCGGTTAAGCACCCAACTTTGGCTCAGGTCATGATCTCACGGTCTGTGAGTTTGAGCCCCGCGTTGGGCTCTGTGCTCAGAGCCTAGAGCCTGCTTTGGATTCTGTGTCTCCCTCTCTCTCTGACCCTCCCCCGTTCATGCTCTGTCTCTCTCTGTCTCAAAAATAAATAAACATTAAAAAAATTTTTTTAAAAAGAAACTTCTTGCAGAAATGTCTATGAGTTCTTTTGCAGTGGTGAGGGGGAGCAGGTGGTGGTTGGGAACGGTAAATGGATAGATTTGTTACTTGTATTACAGATAGTTAGACTCTAATGCCCAGTAAGTGGTGTGTCATATGTTCCCACATCTACCTGGTGTTCTGTGGGACTTGCATTGGGGCCAGAGATGCCTGAGTTCTTGACCATTATACTGTACTGTCCTGACCCATGAGAGAGTTGCCTCTGAAACCTAGCCCATTCATGGGCCCCTGAAACCCATGTCCATGGCCTCAGGAGTGAATACCTGTCCTGCCCAGACAGTGCTTTAGTCACAGGCCAACGCTCTAAATTCCTAAGAGCCTCCTCTGCTCCAAAAAGTTTTCTAACCTATAAAGCAAAATGTTAGTTTCCTAATTTCCTAAGGTACCCTTGTGTGTATTGAAAAGATTATAGAGACAAATAAATTTGAAAATGTACTGTTTGTAGAAATGCAACCTTGTGGACATGAGAAAAGTTCTGTATTATGTGAAATTTCTCATGACATCTGGTATGTGGTTTACCACATTTATTATCTCCCAGTTGCCTTGAAGATAAAGGGCGGGTAACATGCAACAAGAGAAGTCACAAGTAGGAGCCAGACCTGAGCATGCACACACAGGCATGCACCTGCATGCGTGCATGTACATACACATACTCTCATACTTACCCTTTCAGTCACCTCCAGCTCTAAGTGCTTCCCCAGCCTCCATGTGCTCTCTCAAGGCTGACTTCCTGGCACATAACCAGTTGGTCATTTCAGATTCAGACTGTGTACTGGCCTGCTGCTCTCAAGGGTTGAACACATTTTTTTAGTGAGTAAATGACTAAAATGGTTTTCTTTTACCATTCTCTCATGACTTACTGATGTATGCTAATTTGCAGATAGATGAGGTTGAACTAATCAGTTATCACTAAGAAACAAGGCTTCATTGAGTAGATGGCAGTGTTTTTATTTTTGGTTTTGTTTATTGATCACTACATTCCCAAAACAGCATTCTTTATATTGCCTAGTAGTATTTCAGACTTGGAGTAAATTATCAGACTTGTTCCATGAAGTCCTTGAATTTTTCAGGGTTTCCACAGGGCTGTGAGCTAAGACTTAAGAGAGCTGGGTAGCTCCTTACCTACTCCCTCTCAGGAGCTTTAATTTGAGAAAAGGACCTGCTACATAAATTGGAAACGCTGTTCTAAACATCATTAAATAAAAGACCTTTTTTTAAAGCCCCCTTTGCTGCTACTTTACCAGAGCAATAATGTCTTTCCTAGCATGTGTTCTTTCTCATTGAAACCTGCTCCTGATAGTAAGTACAGGAACTGTTTGGTCACATTTCCCTTAACCTGTGTTCCAGTTGCTGTCAGCCATGACCTTTGGCTTTCCTCATGGCTTGAAGTGGTGCCTGGATACTAGCCATGGAGGCCACTAGGGACAGCTATTCATTAGCTGTCCCTCCATCTTGGTCCTGTTGATCCCACACTTGTTTTCTATTCCTGCACTCTCCACATGAAAGAAATGTTCAGCTGCTGACTACTGGCCAGATCAAGAGAATACTTATGGGGTGCCTGGCTGGCTCAGTTGGGAGAGCTTGTGACTTTTGATATAGGAGTTGTGGGTTTGTGCCCCACATTGGGTATAGAGATTACTTAAATAAATAAGTGTGTGTGTGTGTGTGTGTGTGTGTGTGTGTGTGTGTGTGTATGGGTTGGGGGTTTTTTGGGTTTTGTTTTTTTTTTTGGTATTTTTAATGACTGAAACAAAACAGATTTAAAACCGCAGCTTCTGGAAGAACCATTTGTTCTTACCAGTCTTGTACCTCTCCTCAAACTTGACCTTGGCCTCTTGTCGGGCCTTGAGTTTAAGAGCAGGGTCTCTGAAGACATCCTTATTGACAACAGTTTTGTCCAAGGGGATATCCACAGAGTACCTTGTGGGCATGATAAACTTTTTTTTAAAAAAGAGAGAATACTGTGTTTTAGGCCTTGGAGAAAGATGCCAAGCTGCACATTGAGCCAGGGGGCCTGTGCTTCACACGTGGATCTCACCCAGGACCTGGAAACCACACAGGACAAATGACTGTTGTCTTCTTTTGTGACCTTGGAGGCCTTCTCTATGTGTTGAAAAATAAATTGATCATTGCAGAGCTGACTTTGGAGTCGACTTAAGAGAAGTACATATACAATACCTTTGTTTCAGATGCCTGCAAAGCAGAGTAGTAATTTAGGAAAAGTCCAGGTTTTTTAGGCAGACTTGGGTTTGAACCCTGGTGTTCTACTTTCAGCCTTTAACTATCCCATTACCTTTCTGTGTCTGGGTCTGCGATTGTCAGATGGTCCGTCTCAAGAAGGTCAGAGAGATAATAGGCACCCAGTGTATCGTATCTTCTCCCCATGGTGATGCTTAGCTCTATTGTTTTGTGGGTCAGTTTACTTAAACAGAAAATGGAAAGTAATGCAGTGACTGTTCTTTGGTGTCTCACCACTGCAAAACCCTTCTCTTTGTAGCTCTGGATTTACTGGACAAAATGTTGACGTTCAACCCTCACAAGAGGATTGAAGTAGAACAGGCTCTGGCCCATCCATATCTGGAGCAGTATTACGACCCAAGTGATGAGGTAAGACCCGTGCTCCTGGTTGCTCCTGCAGGAATATCAGCCAGCAGCAGGCCCAACCAGGAAGGGCCCAGATGTCATACTTAGATTGTCCTGAGAGGTGCATGGTACCACACTTCGTCTTCTCAACAGCCCATATTGTGTGTTTTGAGGTCTAGTGCTGTTGTCGGCACAGCTTGAAACCCTTCCCCACCCTACCCCCCAAGCCTCTTCTATCTTAGAAAACTTCCTCCAGGCCACCTACAGCAGGGGTGGGGCAGGGGAAATGGATGGATAATGGGGAGCATGGATAAAGAAGGGGTCCAAAGACTAGAGACCATTGTTGTGGTCTGTGGCAGGAAGAGCCACCTGAATCAAAGTGCCTGCCCTGAGGGTGGAAAGGAAGTCAGCTGTCTGCTTGGGGAGGGGCTTTGCAAAGTGAGGAGGTCAGCTTGGACACTTCCCACTGTGGCTTGATGACTTCATGTCTGGTATGCCTCCTTGGGATGGGCACACAAGAGCCTGCTGTGGTAAGACTGGAGGTGGATGTGGCAAGCCTTAGAGCATGTTGGACATCCAGGTAATGTATCATGTTCTCTCCAGGAAAGTCCCAGTTCCTTGGCTTCTTTGATTCTTCTGGGGCTTCAGTTTTAACTTTATTTTCTTTAACTTTATTTTCTGGGCGGTAATGAAGAAAAATGCAATATGAACTAACGTTTGGATCTTTCTAGTTGAGAATCATACATAAACAAGACTCTGCACACTTGTTTTAAATGGGGGGGAAGGGGGAGAACCAAGCAGAATGTGTTAATATTAAAAGGGAAAATGGAAGAAGAAAGGGAAAAAGTATAAAAGTTAAAAGCTGATAAATGAGAGAAAGGAGAAACCAAAAGAGTATTTCTCAATCAGCCCCCTTCCATCTCTGTCCCCTCCCCTCAGAAATAATGGAGGCAGCTTGTAAAGATACCTACAACATAGTAAATAACAGGGAAATAGGTAAGAGTATAAGGCTTGGGTTCTGACTAGCCCTTTGAGCCCCCCATGTCCTAATTGTGACCTTGGGCAGTACCCCAAACTCAGCAGGACATATATAGGACACCAGTGTGACCCCACACATAGAGCTGTCCTTCAGAGAGGGCTAGCTACTTGTTTTTTTTTTTTTTAAGGTTTACTTATTTTGGGGAGGGAGAGAATACCAGTGGGGGAGGGGTTAGAGAGAAAGGGAGACACAGAATCTGAAGCAGGCTCCAGGCTCTGAGCTGTCAGCACACAGCCTGACACGGGGCTCGAACTCAAAAACTGTGAGATCATAACCTGAGCCAAAGTCAGATGCTTAACCAACTGAGCCACCCAGGCCCCCCTCTACTTGTTTTTTTCTAATGGACATGAATCCTTTTCCCCCCTTTCAAGAGAACAAAGCTTAGTGCAGAATTTGGGGTCCATGTTTCCCTACCCTAAAGGCCTGGTGTGAGGATCACGTGGATAAAAATCTAGGAGTGCCTGGTGACAGCTGGTATCCTCATCAGATTAGTTCTGTTAACGTGGCATTAGTTTGGGGGTACTTAAAAATCAAAATTTAAATAATATCAATTGACTAATTTCCTTTTTCATCATTATGTATGGGGATTCTTTGATATAGACATTTTAAATATGTACTTAAGTAGCCTTCTGATTATTTATAGGGTGTGCTGAAAAATTAAAACTTAAAGGAAACTACAACACAGATCACTTTGTAGTCTTGTGACAGTTACTAAGATTTTGGAGTATTTTCTTCCCAGTCTTACATTTCTGTATCTAAATTTTTTTTAAAAAATAGGGTTCATTTTGTTTAACAAACATGCGTATTTCCCCATGATATTAATCTTCCTTGCAGCTTCATTTTTAATGGCTCCGTAATATTTCTTCATATGAAGATACTATGATGTATTTAATCAAGTACATTTATTTGAGTATAAATGTACCACCACCACCCCCACAACAGTAAACTTCTATTATTTTTCAACACTTAATGCCTTAAAAGTTTGAAAATGATTCTGGGATTAGTGATAATTTCAGAAGAGTGCTCAAAGTGGGTTTAGTTGCTCCCCTTCGATTTACTGCATGCTCCTATGAAGTGCACCTCATGGAGCACATAGGCAGGATACTGTACATAGGTGCCTGTCGAAGCTCCTGGGTTTTCATAGATGTCAGCGCCACTGTATGCGTTTCAGAGGCTAAGCCACAGCCGTTTATGAGTCAGTGCATGACTACCTCAACCGTAGCCACTCCTGCCTACCTCGTGTCCTGTGCTCTCCTGCAGCCCGTCGCTGAGGCACCGTTCAAGTTCGACATGGAGCTAGACGACCTGCCCAAGGAAAAGCTCAAAGAGCTCATCTTCGAAGAGACGGCCAGGTTCCAGCCCGGATACAGGTCTTAAACTTGTCAGGTACCTAGAGCTTTAGCCGTATAAACCCTGGCTATGGAGAGAGAATATAAATTAAATATTACTAAAAAGAAAAAGGCATTTCCTTGAGCTCCACGTGGCAGCTTCATGTGCTTAACAGAAAGGGTGGTGGACAATGTAGTGGTATCAGTAGGTTTTTAAAAGCTGGGTGTTCCAAGAAAAAAGGAAACACAGATCTTGCTTTTAGAGAACATACAGAAAGAAGAGAAGGAATTGTGTGAGAACTCCGGAGTGAGCAGAGGAGTGAGAATTGTGTTGAACCCTGTAGAAATGAGCAATAAAGTAAATAATTATGACCCAGGGCCTGAAGCATTTGCTGGGGAAATGCTTTGGACAGACCAGCATGGGAGGGGCTGGAGGTGTTTTTCCACAGGCACCTGTGTCATGTGCAGCATTCCGACTAGTGGCCGTGGGGCTGCTGTGCTTGCACCAGAACTGGAGGCTTTCTGGGGGCACGTAGGGAAGAGTGGGTTCTGTGACAGTCTAGTATAACTGTTTTCTCTGCTCCATTCTTCCCTGCTCTGTCCATTCTGTTTTCATGTATTGGGATCTGGAGATGATGGTTCAGGCTGAGAGTTGGCAGTACAAGGCTCAAAAGCAGAAGCTACTTGGGGTGTTTCACAAGAGGACATATAACTGATCAGAGGGCATTAGAAGGTCTAGAGAGCAAAGCAGGTGGAGTTACCTGCAGATTAAACAGCAGGAAGTTGTTCCTAGTCTCCACCTAAAGGAGCAAAAGAAAAACCGTGTTAGCCAGGGTCCTTGATCATCACACAACGAGGGTGCTGGGCACCTGGTTTAACTGCAGCTGTTAGAGCATCACCCTCACTGAAGAGGGGTCAGGAGCCTCTACTGCCACTGATGTGGGGGATCTCTGGAGCCTGAAGCCACCATCACCATCCATTGCCTCTGAAGCCAGGAGCCCTCCTCCTCCTAAAAAGTCCTGTGTCACTAAGAAGCAGAAAAAAGGAAACCTGGCTTTTCCTGCGTGCCAGCTATTGGCAGAATCTCGTCAGAAGCCAGTCTCCAATGAAGTTCAGCAGTGCAGTTCACAAGCTCCAGCCCTGTCATTAAGAACAGAGGACAGAGGAAAGGTAGAATGGATCTGAGAACAGACGTGGCCAGATCAGTCTCAGAGAGCTGTGGAAGCCAGGCAGAGTAAGAGTTGGGAACCAGTAGGGGGTACACTCTTCTGAAGTGTGGGGGACAGAAAATGTGGTTTTCAGAAGTCTGACAGGGAGTGTTGTAGAAGACTGGGTGGGAGATGAGTTCAAAACAGATCTGTAAGCTTCCAGACCGAGGGCTAGAGGCTTGGACGAAGGCTGTGGAGGCAAGAAGCAGTGCATTCAGGAAAATGGAGGGAACACAAAATCTGAAAGACTTCACATTTCCTAACCCTAGCATCCAGGGGTCAGGGGGAGCTTAGCCTAGCACTGGACGTGTCCTAAAAAACAAACTCAAAGTAAGTGAAGTGTGGAAGGAGCATGTGTTCACAGGACATTAGGAGCATGCTGGTAAACAAGCCCTTGGGGAAGTGTCTGAAGGAGAGAGAGAAAGTGGGAAGGTCTTAGCAGGGAGCTAAGGAGAACAGAGTCTTGCAAGGATTGGATTCATTTATCCTTCCATACCTCATGGCATGACCGTCTGTTAAAGTATTTGTTATGTACAACAATCTGCAAGGGTACTCACTGACAGGAATCAATCCCCAGGACCCAGCCATTTTTACCCCTTGAGTCTCCTTCCTGGTCTCTTTGCTCACTGTGGAAACGATCTTCCCTCTCCCAGAGCCTGCTCTCCTTTCCCTGTGTCTGCACAAGTCAGATCATCTGCCTCCAGGTTTGGTAGATAAAGTTTTATCAGGCCCTTTACATGAAGAGGTTCGCTGACCCCTGACCTAGAATATTGAGCTGAGCTGCTTCATTCAGTTGCTTTTCTTCCTTCACAATCCCTTTAACAGCTCCTCTTCCTGAAATAGCCTCTTGATGGCCTCTGTTTTTACCCATCTTGTTCTTGTTTGAGTTCACACATACCGCATGCTTCCTCTGAGCCAGGCTCATGGGTGAGCAGAACAAACAAACCTGAAACCGGCCTCAAAGGCCACACAGTCTAGTAAGGAACAATGACACACAGAACTGCCATGCATGTTTTTAGTGTAAAAGAGTACCCAGGACTGACATAGTTAGCAGTTTTTCATCATTCATTTGCTCACCATTGAGCATTCCTAGTTCCAGGTAGGAAGACAGCAAAGATGAGTAAGACCCAGGCTTTGCTTTCTAGCAGCTTGATGGCAGGACACAGGTAGACAACAAGGAGTCAGACACAGTGTTGTGGGTGTTGTACCAGGATAGGTGTGGGCCCCAGAGATTGAGGAGGGCCAGCATCAGGGTGCTGGGAAGGGAACACTCTGCTGTGTGGGGAGGCACTCAGCAGTGTGGGGCCAGGGAGTCAAGCCCGCATGGGAGACTGAAGCCCAGGCTTGCGAAGGAGCCCTCCTCTCCCAGGCTGCTTCCTGTCGTAAAGCATCAGGGCAGGTGACTCAAGGGCAATAAGGATGTTGGGCGACCTCAGAAAACAAGCACTCTTGGGATCACTGGCCCAGCTACTGGAGGAAAAGGGCAGTGCAACAGCCACGGCGGAGGTGGGGGGGGGGGGGGGTGGCGGCAAGACAAAGGCAAGGATGCTCCTGGAGCTTCAGGGCATGGGTGCTGGCCTGTTGCCTCCTGAAGTCCAAATTAACAGGCTGAGGTTCAGGCAGCTGCCAAGGTCCACCCCAGTTCTACAAGCCCAGGACTGGGGCTTGTTACCAGGGAAAGGGGTGGCAAAGACGGTCACTCTGTGTTTAGTTTGCTTTATAGCCTAATTTTTCCCCCAACTTTTTGTTACTGAATTATAATTGACATAACAATCTTTAACTTCAGGTGTAAGCATAATTTGATTTTTATACATTACTTCCACTGTTTTTTAAATTACAATTTTTATTCTGAAAAGTTGAGTTTTACAATAAAAACCCACATTCCCACCACCTAGATTCTGTGATTAACACTTTGCTGTGCATGCTTTCTCACATTCTGTTCCATCTGTTCCTCCATCTAAGGAGGTTGGCAGCATCAGGACTAGCTTATAATTTAGTCACCTGGAATATAAAAGTGAATCCAGAGGAAGGTGGAGCTAGGGGCATTCATCAAATTCTGGGCAGTTTCTTACACAAACATTATTTTGATGATTACAGTAGCAAGTCAGCACACAGCCCATGTTTATGATCGAGGAAACCGAAGATGTACTAAGCATTTTGCTGAAGATTGTATCCTGGTGGCAAAATTAGGCAGGCCCAGGTCTTTTGGACCAAGAATCCCATTTTCTTACAAGCTTTCCACACTGCCTTGGGGTAGTTCTGTGCCCTGGAAAAGGTCAAGGAACTCGTTCATAATACTGTGCAGCAGTGTCACTGAGTTCCCAGCCTATAACACTGAGATGAGAAGCTACAAACTGGAGAGTCAGGGAGATGCAGGTGTTGGGAGCATACAGGAACGTTAGAGAAGGGTGATGTTGACTGCCCAGCTACGTAGGAAAGAGCTGAAAAACATGCCCACACAGGACCTCAGAGCACAGCCATAGGGACCCCTATGGGGGCGGGAATGACAAAGACTACTCCAGAGGAAGCCCCTGCTTGCTGGATAAAGCTCACAGGCTTTACTGATGCCCTGAGTGGGCTTAAAGAATCAAAGTGTGTTCATTATATTTTGTTTAAGTGGGTCAGTTTTAGAAATGTGTCCACTAAAGTTAAGAATGTGTATGTGGTTAACTTTGTGACAGGCCTCCTGTTCTCAGAGGCTGGTACCTGCCTTTCTCCCTCATCTGCCTGTTGGTGAATTTTCTCAGGTAGATTGATTAATTTTCTCCCAGCCGATAGGTTTGGCTGCAGTTCAGAACAGCATACCTCTAGAGAGGGGTCATTTCCCATCTCTGAGCCCGTCTCCCCATCAGAGATTTGGGTTATAAGACCCATCCTTCCTGCCCTGACTCTAGCCATCTTGTCCAAAAGTGCTTTGTGAAATACCAAAGTGACATTCTGCTGGATCATACTAGCAAACATTTCACAACAACAAGGGTCTCTCCAAAGAAAAGGTATATTTGGTTTGCATTTTGACACACTTAGTTACCTTCCCAGCCATCTCAAGCAGGCTTCTTCATCAGAACCAAGAACACAGAACATGACTGGGGTGGTAATGTTTTCACTTCTCCCTGGGGTGATACAAAACTAACGGAGACCTGGGGATGAACTTAATTCATTACATATGGATGTCTTAGGCAGTGGTTCTCCAAAGTGTGGTCCATCTGTGCCCTACCCCCTAGCAATCTGTATTTTAACAAGCTCTGCAGAGGATCCTGATGCTCACCCTTGAGAACTGCTAGTCTATAAAGGGTTAAGGTAGGTTTGATTTGTAATGTGACCTCTTCAAGGAAAATAGAGATACCACAATAATGAGGGCAGATGCGTGCTACTTGCACTTTGATGGTGTGACGATCCTAGTGGACCTCTTGCAGGAGACCCATATGCAGACATCTGGAGAGCCAGGTGGGCTCTGTCAAGTGTAGTGAGCTAAGTGAGCTCACTTAGTGTAAGTGTAGTGTAAGTGAGCTAAGGCTATCTTCAGATGCCACCTGCTGCCTTTCAGGGTGCTGTCCTGGAGACCTGGTGGGGAAATAGCTGTCAGATCATCTCTGACCTGGGCAATGAGAACCATCTCTTGCCCGTGGGAACCAAGCCACAGTTCCTGCCTCACCGGCATTTAGGCCCGCCAACTTTCATACTTCAACCAGCACTTCATTTTAGTCTTGTTTTGTCAACAGTCAGCGGAAACTTGACCATTAAAACAACACACTTGACGCTGTGTGGTTGATTCTGTCCTACCTGGTCATCTAGAGAGGAAAAGAAACTTGGTAAGAATAGGAGGCAGCAGGGGTGCCTGGCTGGCTCAGTCAGTGAAGCACTTAACTCTTGATCTCACAGTTGTGAGTTTGAGCCCCACTTTGGGCATAGAGATTACTTTTAAAAAAAAAAATAGAATAGGAGGCAGCAGACAAGCATTTTGCATAAATGTGTGTTCTTTACAAAGACCTTCAGATTCTGGTTTTGACCATAGGAGTGGTGGGTATCACAGTTAATAAAAGGCATCTTGGGAACATGGGGTGGATGCGTGTGTGTTCCCTGTGAGTGTCACAGAAATGTCCTCTGAAGTGTCCGAGAAGAGACGCCCACAGACTGAAGGCAAAGCCTGCCCCTTAGGAGCTGCCCTGTGGTGCATAGGCTGAGTGGTTCCAGGTGAAACGACCTTATTGCAGGAGTGCTTTTTCCTTTTTTTTTTTTTTTTCTTTTTCTTTTTCTTCACTTTTCCAGTTTTTGTAATGATGTTGTTCATTCTTTTCACTTCTCCATTTTCCTAATGCTGCTGCTAATGTTGTTTTAATGTGGGTCATTCTTAACTCATAGACTTGCTTGTTTGTTTTTCAACAGGACAAGGGCTCAGAGGACTGGATGTGCTCAGACATCGGTGTTGTTCTTCCCAGTTCTTGACCCCGGTCCTGTCTCCAGCCCGTCTTGGCTTATCCACCTTGACTCCTTTGAGCCGTTCAGAGGGGCGGTTTCTGGTAGTTGTGGCTTTTATGCTTTCAAAGAATTCCTTCAGTCCAGAGAACTGTTCCTGGCATCCCTGTGTGTGTCACCCACCGGTGACCTGTGGCAGTATGTACTTTCAGTGCACCTACTGCTTACCGTTGCTTTAGTCACTAATCGCTTTCTGGTTTGAAAGATGCAGTGGTTCCTCCCTCTTCTGAATCCTTCCTAGGTGACGCCCTGCTGACCCATGCAGTCACACCAGAGATAGTTCTTTCCAAATTGGCTCTCGTCACTGGCATCTCACTTTATGATAGGGAAGGCTACTACCTAGGGCACTTTAAGTCAGTGACAGCCCCTTATTTGCACTTTTCACCGTAAGCATGTCCCCAGAGCAGGAGTGTGTGGAAACACCTGGGATGACGTTGCAGCCTGCGGTGAGTGCTCCCGTCTCGGGAATCTTTGGGGGCGCTTGCCCTTGTCTTTTCTCATATCATGTTAGTCACTAACATATTTAAGGTCTGTGCTATTTGCCCAGCTTTTAGGAAACTCAATCATTTTTCTAAAAGAAAGAAGTACTGCATCCAGCAGCCTCATTCTGTAGATTTATTGTGATTACTTGTACCATTTACAGAGGTATAACACTTGCCAAAATGTGTTATCTGCAGTACTGTTTCCAAGGCTTATGCAGATCGATTTAAAGTGGCAGCTGCACTCGGCATTTAGTGAGAGATGTACACAGGTCACAGCAGGGTGCTAAGGAAAGTGTCTGGAGAAGCAGCCATCAGGCCACACCAGCCTCTGTCACGGGGCAGAGCTCCACACACAGGTGTACGTATACCCCAAGCTACGTCAAGTGGTGTGCCACATCCAGTGTAACCACATTCAATGCCTCAGGATTTAGAGAGGAGCCCTGCGTCTTTAAACGAGAAAGTGTACAATTCTTTTTCCTCCTACAGCATGTCAGCATCTCAAGTTCATTTTTCAACCTACAATATAACAATTTGTAATAAAGCCTTCATGAGCTCATGACGTGAAGCACTGTTCTGTCATCAAGTACTCTCAAATGTTTCTGATACTGCTGAGCTAAGACCATGAGAAAAAGCTAGCACTAAATCATGTTTGGAGCTCTATCCCATATTATATTGATCTCTTTAAGTATTTGTTCCTGCCACTGCACACTGTGGCGTTGACTTGGTGTTCTGTCCCAGTGCGGTGCCTCCTCTTGACTCCCCCACTGCTCTCTGTGGTGAGAAATTTGCCTTGTTCAATAATTACTGTACCCTCGCATGACTGTTACAGCTTTCTGTGCAGAGATGACTGTCCAAGTGCCACATGCCTATGATTGAAACGAAAAATTTATTGTTACCTCTGAGTTTGTGTTCCACGGAAAATGCTATCCAGCAGATCACTTAGGAAAACTAATTCTATTTTTAGCTTCTTATTTCTCAGCTGTCCTTTTTTTCTTGTTTGATTTTTGACAGCAATGGAGAATGGGTTATATAAAGACTGCCTGCTAATATGAACAGAAATGCACTTGTAATTCATGGAAATAAATGTACATCTTCGATCTTCATATTCATGTTAAGATTCAGTGTTGATTTCCTCTGGATCAGCGTGTCCAAATGGACAGTCAGCTTCAGTTTGTGCTTGGAGCAGAAATGCTTGTGGGCCTCCCCTTCCCATGCGGGCACTGCCCCGACACTGGTTTACATAAAATGATTTAGAAGGCATTTTTGTAGGGTCCTAGTTTCCCTTTGCACAGCAGAGAATCAACTCTGATGTGTTTCTTTACTCAAATCATAGGTCTAAAATACTGTCAAACTCTGATGAAGAAGCCCAGACATCTCAGTTTGGAATCTCTGGTTCTTTCTAAAGAGGGCCTGCCTGTGTGCCCCAAGCCTCCTGCTGGGCACAGCCGGGTGCTGGGAAGCTTTGTCCGGTGTCACTTGGCCCACACCACCTGGCCCAGGGTGCTGGTGCTCACACGTCACGGGCTAACGAAGGATGGCAGACTCCGCCTCAGAGATCAGAACCGCATCTAGAATCTTGCCCAAAAGTACGTGGTTTTTCACTTCATGCTCAGCTGCCATGGAAAGGTCTGCAGGGCACTGAGAGGATAGAGGTTTGACTGTTACCTGAGACATTGATGAGTCAGTTTCCATTTTAAAAGGAGCATTGACAGTTTTCCTACTCTTTTTCTTTGTACTTTTTAAATGGAATGTTAGTATTTTTAGGAGGTAAATCTGCAGTCCTCTAACCAGAAAGCCATAGCCTTGGTTACTAATACTTGAGGACTGTGGGCTTTCCCATCCCCTCCACGGAACTGTGGAGTCACATTGGCATGAAACCACTAACTGCGTTCCAGCAACACTGTAGCTGTAAGTTGTGTGCTTTTTTAATCATGCCAAGCTTGGCTTAACAGGTCAGAGAATTGTCCTAATCAAGGTACCTGTGAAAAGTACTAGCTATTATGTGTGATAGGCTCATCATTTGGATCCTCTTAACATCTCTAAAAATGTCCTGATTAGGTATCCAAATTCATACTGGTGACAATGCCTCCATTCTTAGTAAGCTCAAATAAACTTTCAGACTTAGGGCTTTTTTTTGGTGTCTAAAAAGCAAGCAAAAAATTCCTGTTGAAACATTCCAATCTTTTCATTTAGTAGGAAACAAAATAACTAAGCCAGTGGAATGAATTCGAGCGAACTCATGACTCTGCTGACACAAGTCTTCAGAGCTAATGGAGACATGGAGACCATTTTGATGCATGGGTAGAAGAATATCGTGGTGTTTGTGTGCAGTACACAGTGTATGGTATGTCCACAGTTCTGCTGCTGCAGGCATAGGCGATGGGCGTGTAGGGTCCTGTCAGCTTTTGGCGCCATACATGGCTCGTCAGTGGTTCGATCTACGTAAGGAGTCACCCAGGTATACTGCCCACGCCACATGCCACATAATGTTCAGACCATTCAGAGGAGACTGTTTTACCTTTATTTGCTTATATGTTAATATGGTTTTTAAATTGGTAACTTTTATATAGTATGGTAAATGGTATGTTAATACATACATATGCACACATGCTTTGGGTCCTTCCATAATACTTTTATATTTGTAAATCAATGTTTTGGAGCAATCCCAAGTTTAAGGGAAATATTTTTGTAAATGTAGTGGTTTTGAAAATCTGAGTAATCCTTTCGCTTATACATTTTTAAAGCATTTATGCTTTAAAATTGTCCTGCTGGTGTTTGAAATATGATAACTCCTATAGTGCAGATGAGAAGCATGTAACAGTAGATATGTGGTTTCTCTCACTGTAATCCAGCTCAGCATCATGGATTGGAAACGACTGAGAATCCAGAAGGAATTCTCTGGGGTTGCACCAGGTTTACCTGAAGCTCGTTGCCTTTTTTGTGCTGTTTATGCGTGTAGAGCACTCGAGAAAGTTCTGAAACTGCTTTGTATCTGCTTTGTACTGTTGGTGCCTTCTTGGTATTGTACCCCAAAACTCTGCATAGATTATTTAGTATAATGGTAAGTTAAAAAAAATGTTAAAGGAAGATTTTATTAAGAATCTGAATGTTTATTCATTATATTGTTACAGTTTAACATTTATTTGTGGTATTTGTGATTTGGTTAATCTGTATAAAAATTGTAAGTAGAAAGGTTTATATTTCATCTTAATTCTTTTGATGTTGTAAACGTACTTTTTAAAAGATGGATTATTTGAATGTTTATGGCACCTGACTTGTAAAAAAAAAAAAACTACAAAAAAAATTAGAATCATTAAATTGTGTCCCTGTGTTACCAAAATAACATAGTACTGTGCATGTATAGTTTACTTGGAATTTCATATGTGAAAATATGAAGTCGTCTAGGCCTTTATTACAATGCCTCCCCAAGTAAGTGTGTTCATATTTTGACTTTGCTTACAGTAATCAGTGATAGAACCATAAGCTGGTGCTCTGGAGGTCAGTGGGATTTTAGCACTCTATCGGGTTTTCCAGATTCTTCTTCAGACATTTGGCTATAGAGGGGGTAAGATGGCAGTGCTGGGAGTCCTGACACAGCACCCATGTGCATCTCTTCTCGTCTTCCTGCACTTCAGCCACTGCCGCCACGGCAGGTGTCCTTGGCAGCCTCTTTTTTCAGATCAAGATGTCATGAGTGTATTAGGGACTCTCGGACATTTGGTTCTTCTCAATTTGGGGCATCATACAGTGACTTATTTACAGGACAGAAACACTGGATATTTTTCTGAATTGGTGGTATAGAAGGAACACAGGCTTTGGGCCCGTAAATCTGGGTTCAAAACCTGCCCTCTGCTTATAACTGCAGCTGACTTTGGGCCAGTCATTGTGCTGCTCTGTGCTTCAGCCTGTATGCTCAGACCTGACTGTAAAGTGGAACCTTGCATGTCGTAAAGATTATACAAATATATTTTAAGTTTCTAGCCCAGTACCTCAAAACAAACAGTAAATGGAAGATCTTCCTAAATGCTTTGTTTGTTTGTTTGTTTGTTTGTTTGTTTGTTTGTTGTAAGGTAGCACTAAGATGTCTGCTAACCGAACTAACTGCTTTCTATTCACCTGAGAGGGGAGCACCTGTCTGAAATTTTCTTCAGGGAAGTGAGCTGATCTCACCTAAATTGATAGGTATTTGAAACACTTATAGAATTATCACATTCATTTTGCCTTTGAGAGATTAACACCCTTTGTTGTTGTCCACATCCTACAGAAATCAATTATAATCATCTTTCTTATTCAGCACAAGTTACTAATAATCATGTTTTTTTCCGCATTAATTATGATGAGCTCCTTACCTTAGCAGTAGCGCAGCCATTCCAGTTGGCAGCACAGACTTACATCTTGGTTGGTTCTCTGTATTTAATCAGAACCAGAGCATTTAGAGCTGACCAGTGGCCACAGAGCAGCTCTCTGAGAAGAGCAGAAGCCAAGCTCAGGTCACAGAGTTACAGAGCAGGTGGAGGCAGGTGCAGACCCACCTGAAACCTCAAGTGTTCAGGAGGGAGAGGGATTGGGTGTGTCCACAAAGGAGTGTGAGGAGAAGGGTTTTCATAGGTGACGGGCTTGACCATATTTGAGTCTGAGGAGGGGTAGGCAGACAATGTTGCTGGACTTCACAGGGCTGAGAGCCAGGTAAGGGGTGGGTCAAGTAGGACACAGCACAAGGGGCTCTTTCTCTGAGCCTGGCACAACGAAAGCTGAAGACAAAAGTCCTTTGAAGAAAAGGTAGGAGGAAATGTAATGAGGTTGTGCCCCACAGGTCTTTTTCAGGTGAAGTGGGAAACGGTCTCTGCCAAGAATAAAGGAGAGCCAGCATGAGAAGTGGAAATGAGCAGAATGCCTATCTCTGCGAGGCCCTGATTGAGATGATGCCCATAAGTCTGTCGTGAAGTGCCGATCCATGGGGTTTGGATGTTCTTCCCTGTGCAGTGGTGTCGTTAGCTGGCTTTGCAGGGTTGGGCAAAACAGAGGCCCAAGGAGGCTGGGGTGATAGGAACACAAGATCCATCACGTGTTGGGTGTAAAGATGCTTTTCTCTTTTCATTTCTTGGCCAGAGGAGCAGGGAAGCCATCGCCCCTTTTTTAGTAAGACCAAAAGGTGACAAAGCCTCTTATCAGCTGTGGAAATGGTGGGAGGACTGGGAGGGCACATCTCAGGTGGGAAGGAGGGGACAAGGAGATGTGCAGGGGCCCCGGGGCACATGGAACACCAAGGCCAAAGGTTTGGGGCCCAAGCACTGGTGGGAGTTCTGCTGCAGACTTGCAGCATGGGCACATAAGCTGACTGTCTGCTTGCAGAGGGTCACCAGGATGACAAACTGCCTTGGAGAGTGAGAGACCAGTGGCCCCATTACCACTCCCAGAAATCTCTGCTCCCCTTTTTTCCCTTCTAAACCCTGGACAGTGCCTTTACTTCCTTCTTTGCCTCTACTTCACACTAAAGTATTCCCATTCCTTGGGGAGCCAGCTGACTCTATAGCCTAGAAAATGTGGAGTTTCTGAGATTGAGCCAACTACCCAGGGTGGGGAGAAGGTCACTAGTGCAAGCAAAGCAGGGATGGGAATGGGGATTGATTTTTTAATTGCTTTTGAATTTTTGCTGTGTGCACACATCCCACACAGCAGTGAGTTTCAAATATCTTAATCACCAGAGCCCTTTTGTGAAATCAGTACAATTCGCCTATAAGTAAGCAAGGGTGGGGCTACCCAGCACCTTACCTGTCACCCTGCCATGAGTAGCATCATGCTTCTGCCCTAGAGGATTCAAAAATGGAGCAAGTACTGCAAAAGGCCGGACCAAAGAAATAGAACAAGGCCCTGGGTGACAGCACGTCACAGTGGTCAGGGGTGGACCCACAGCTTAAGAGTTTCCGGCAGAAGTGTCCAGCAGGTGGGTTCGGTAAGACTATCCTGGTTTGGAAGTATAGGAAAATTAAGATCACGATGGAAGTACAAATAAGGTTGGGGTGGGGCAGTAGATAAGAAAGGTGAGCTTGTAAGGCAGCAGGGAACAAAGCCAGGGCTGGCGCTGGGCTCAGCTCGGGCGAGTATCAGGCACTCAACTGCGCACAGTGAGTATTGCAGAGAACGAAACAAGCAGAGCTGCCCTCATGGTGCCCATCCCATGGCAGTGAAGACAGGCATTAAATTATTTCTAAAGTAAAAACTACAAACGTGCCAAGTGCTTAAAGGAGAGCAAACAAGAATGAGAGGCGCCAAGTCGCGCAGCATTAGAAGAGGCACCATTATTGCTAGATGGAAAAGTCCCTAAAGCTGTAATGAGCTGCGTTGGCTCTGAATATGTCTTGGTTAGAAGGGAGATGCCGGACCAAAGCAGGTTTCAAAAAGGAGGGAGTCGCACATCAGTGATTACTTGCCTTAGAATAGTACCACGGGGACAGTGTTTGCCCTTTGGGCCCCTGGAAGGCCAGGACGGTGCCTGGCGGGGAGCACAGGACCAGGAGGAGTCACAGGAGGACCCAGGCTGCCAGAGTTTAGTCCCCAAAAAGACAAGTAGCTACTGCCAGCAATATGCAGATGAGTGAGGCCAAGTATTTTAGTGAAATCAGAAGGACAAAGACAGAAGATGTCCTGACAGAAGAGGAAACAGGATGCCTCAGCCCCTGTTCTGTACTGTTTTCTCTCAAAGGTGAACACGGGCACATGTGCATTCATTTCTGGGGCCACTCCCAGGACTGTGAACCAGAACTCTGCGAGGGAGGGGCAGGGGCCACCCTGGTTGAATTCTATCCAATTTAAGATTTTTTTTTTTTAATGTTTGTTTATTTTGGGAGAGAATGTGTGTGTGCAGATGCACAAGTGGGGGGAGGGGCAGAGAATCCCAAGCAGGCTCTTCACTGCCAGCACAGAGCCCCACCCAGGGCTCAAACTCATGAACCATGAGATCATGACCTGAGCCAAAACCAGGAGTCAGTTCCTTAACCAACTGAGCCACCCAGGTGCCCCCAATTTAAGATTTCATCTTGTCTGTAAGAACAAGTCAGACTCCAAGCATGTCTTGCCTTTCTCAGATGTGGCCATGAAACTCAGCAGACAGTGGAGACACCATTTGATAGCTGACTCCCTCCCCAAGTGTGGTGTGCGGCTGCACTGGCCTGGGGCTGCAGGGAGCCAGCCCAGACACCCCCTCACACCCCCCTGTGTTTCCCATGTGCTATAGATGAGGCTGCATGTGTGTGTAAGCTCCCCTGTCTGAATGTAAGTGCATGCTGTCATCAAGGTGGCATGCCCCACCTGAGATGGGAGAATACAGGTCTCCCCCAGCAAGAGGAGCTCCCCAAAGAAAGGCAGATGTGCCTACCACCACCCAAGTGGCTGCTATCAGAAATGCCCTGAACTCATCCCCACTGCTGGGTAGCCAAGGGGCTTCAGGCAAAGCCATGTGGGCTCTCAGTCTCTGCTGGTAGAAATGGGGTGGCAGCACCTGCCTCCCAGTGACTCCCAGGACTCAGGTGTCCTGTGCCTGCAGCAGGTTCTGCACCAGTGCTCTCCTTCCCCTTTTCCTTTTTTGTTGGTTGAGCTTTGGGTTTGTTTTTCCGTGGAGGTAACAGGTATCCATTTCTGATTCTGGGGGGCCTCACCAGGCCCCTAAGGGAGCCCCCTCCACTCTGGTCCTTGACACCATGTCCCTGCCTCCATCACACCTTAACAGAAGCCACAGGCCTCAGGAATCAGGTCACAGTGATCTCCCTTGTGCAGAAGGCCCTGATCTTGCTCCCTGCGAACTGCTCCAGCCCACTGACCCCACGCCCTTCTAGGCTCGGCCCTCTGCACCCAGCCCTGAGGGTGAATTTGCTGTGTGTGCCCACCCGGTGTTATTACAAACTGGAGGATAGAGGAAAGGCCTGAGACCACAGGCCCAAGGCCTCACAGCAGAGACGTGAAGTCCTTCCCGTAAAGCATCTCACCACTCAGGCCTACTGTCCACCAGATTCATGTAGCACTCCTGGCACATAGAGGAATTTCTAAAATGCAGTTGACAGGTCTCAAGAGGTTTAATACTTTGTGTTACTCTGGCAGCTGGAGAAGGGCAACCATTACAGTTAGAAAACATTGCGTGGAAGATGCCATATCCATGACTGGGAAGGCTGCAGACAGTGCTGCTTACTTATGTTTACTCTGTGCAAAAAGTAGAACTTGGGCTTTATTTACAACTGCATTTTGCTCCCCAGGACTCTAATCCATGCATTAAATCTGGAAAGCAGTTAATTTACCACTGCCAGAATCCTCTTGGATCATGGGGCACCTGTATCTCTCACTGATGGTTCTCAAACCAGCTTAGTCACTTCCTGACCCCCGCATCTCCTGAGAGCTTGTCTCCTTCAAATCTGGCCACTCAGTCCCTCTTGCTCTTTTCCTTATTTTTTTTTTTAGTAGACTTTATTGTTTTTATTTGTTTTGGATGGACAGAATAACTGTAGCTAGCACACAGAGCTCCATGTACCCCCTCTCCCTTCAGTATACCTATTCCCCTTTCCCCTCCCCCTCACTGCTGGCAACCACAGATCTTTTTGCTCTGTAATCTCCATAGTTCTGCTTTTTCCAGAATATCCTGTAATTGAAAATATACAGAATTGGCCTCTTTCATTTAGCAATGTGCATTTAAGTCCACTTAATGTCTGTTTATGACTTGATAGCTCATTCTTCCTCCAGCTTTATTGAGATTTAATTGGCAAAATTGTGTGTGTGTGTATGTGTGTAATGTGTACAACATGATAATTCAAAATACAATTACTTCATGGAATAATCCCCACTCTCAGGTTAATACATCCACCAACCTCACACAGTTACCTTTTGTGTGTGTGTGTGTGTGTGTGTGTGTGTGTGTGTGTGATGGAAACACTTAAAATCTACTCTTAGTCTCAAGTATACAACACAGTAACTATAGTCGTCATGCTGTGTACTACATCCCCAGAACTCCTTCATCTTATAAGTGAGGGCTTGTACCTTTTGACAAGCATCTCTCCATTTCTCTCACCTCCTAGCCCTTGGTAACCACCACTGTCCTCTCTGTTTACAACAGCACATTTCTTTTCATCACCAAATAATATTCCATTGTATGGATATACCATAGTTTGCCCATTCACCTATGAAGAGCATCTTGGTTGCTTCCCGTTTGGGGCAACTATGAATAAAGTTGCTATAAAATGTCATGTGCAGGGTTTTGTGTGGACATAAGCTGCAACTCATTTGGATAGTACCTACCCAGTGGTGTATGATTGCACCAGACATATTTTAAGGAAGAAATGAAAGGAATTCTCTATTACAGTCTCTGCAGAAAATAGAGGGAATGCACCTGGTTCTATTGAGGCCAGCATTATCCTAATGTACCAAAATCAGATAAAGATACTGCAAAAGAAGAAACTACAAACCAATATCTTTCATGGCCATAGATGCAGAAATATTCAACAAAATATTAGATCAAATCCTACAATATTATAGGGTTGCCTAGCTGGCTTGGTGGAGAATTCAACTCTTGATCTCAGGATTGTGAGTTCAAGTCCCACGTTGGGTATAGAGATGACTTAAAATCTTTAAGGAGTGCCTGAGTGGCTCAATCGGTAAGTGTCAGACTTCGGCTCTAGATCACGATCTCATGGTTTGTGGGTTCAAGCTCCACGTTGGGCTCTGCTGACAGCTTGGAGCCTTGGGCCTGCTTCGGGTTCTATGTCTCCCCCTCTGCCCTCCCCTGCTCACACTCTGTCTCTCTCTCTCTCTTTCAAAAATAAACATTAAAAAAACCATAAAAATAAAATATTTAAAGGCACCTGGGTGGCTCAGTCAGGTGAACGTCTGAGTCTTGATTTTGGCTCAGGCCATGATCCCAGGGTCATGGGATCAAGCCCTATGTCAGGCTCCATGGTAAGTGTGGAGCCTGCTTGCAATTCCCTCTCTCTCTCCTTTTTTTTTTTTTTTTTTTTTTTTTTTTTTTTGAGACAGAGAGAGACAGAGCATGAGCAGGGGAGGGGCAGAGAGAGAGTGAGACACAGAATCTGAAGCAGGCCCCAGGCTCTGAGCTGTCAGCACAGAGCCCGAGGCAGGGCTCGAACTCACAAACTGAGATCATGACCTGAGCCGAAGTCAGATGCTTAACCAACTGAGCCACCTAAGTGCCCCTCCCTCTCTCCCTCCTTTTGCCCCTTACCCCTGTTCATGCTCTGTCTGTCTCTAAAATAAAAAAAGTAAAAAAAAAAAAAAAAGCAGCTGAGCAGTTCATTCGGGTAAGCATCCAACTCTTGGTTTGGGCTCAGGTCATGATGTCACGGTTCATGGGTTGGAGCCCTATGCAGGGCTCTGTGCTGACGGCATGGGGCCTGCTTGGGATTCCCTCCCTCTTTCTCTGCCCCTTCCCCACTCATTCATTCTCTCCCTCTGTCTCTCTCTTTCTCTCTCTCTCTCTCTCTCTCTCTCTCTCTCCCTCCCTCCCTCCCTCAAAATAAATATGAAGAAAAATCTTAATAAATCTTTTAAAAAAAGAATTGCATACTCATGTCCAGGTGGGATGTATTTCAGGCATGCAAGGCTAGTTCAACATTAGGAAATCAATTAAGGTAATCCATCATATCAACAAGCTAAAAAAGAAAAATCACATGATCATATCAATAGATGCAGAAGAAACATTTAACAAAATCCAACACCTTTCATCATAAAGACTCAGCAAAGTAGGAATAAAGGGGACCTTTCCCAACTTGACAAAGAATATCTACAAAAAACCTGTAGGTATGTGTCAACCATACTTCAATTAAATGATCAACAAGAACAACAAAACCTATAGGTAACATTGTTAATGATGAGAAGCTACATGTGTCCCCAAGCACAAGGCAAGGGTGTCTCCTCACACTACTCCTATTAAACATATTGAAAGAGAAAAAAACACCAATCTAGAATTTTGTATCTAGCGAAAGTATCCTTCAAAAATAGAGAAATACTTTCTTAAGTCAAAAGCTAAAGGAATTCAGGGCATCAGAGTGGCTACCAGTAGAGCATGCTACTTTTGATCTCAGGGTCATGAGTTTGAGCCCCACGTTGGATATAGAGGTTACTTAAAAAAAAATTGGGGCGGCTGAGTGGCTCAGTTAAGCATCCACTTTGGCTCAGGTTATGATCTCAGAGTTTATGAGTTCAAAGCCCCACATCGTTCTCTCCCTCTCTCTTTCTCTTTCTCAAAATAAATAAATTTTTAAAAATATTTTTTAGGGGCGCCTGGGTGGCGCAGTCGGTTAGGCGTCCGACTTCAGCCAGGTCACGATCTCGCGGTCCGGGAGTTTGAGCCCCGCATCGGGCTCTGGGCTGATGGCTCAGAGCCTGGAGCCTGTTTCCGATTCTGTGTCTCCCTCTCTCTCTGCCCCTCCCCCGTTCATGCTCTGTCTCTCTCTGTCCCAAAAATAAATAAACATTGAAAAAAAAATTTTTTTTAAATATATATTTTTTAAAAATGAAAATTTTTAAATGGAAGGAATTTGTTGCCAGGAGACCTGCTTTGCAAGAAATGTTAAAAGAAATTCTTCAGGGGCGCCTGGGTCGCTCGGTTGATTAACATCCGACTTCATCTCAGGGCATGATCTCACAGCATGATCTCATAGCTCATGAGTTCGAGCCCCACATCAGCCTCTGTGCTGAGAGCTTGGAGCCTGGAGCCTGCTTTGGATTCTGTGTCTCTCTCTCATTCTTCCCCTCCCCCACTTGCATACTCATGTTCTCTCTCTCTCTCTCTCTCTCTCTCTCTCTCTCTCTTTCTCTCAAACAAATAAACATTAAAAATTTTTTCAAAGAAAAAAATTATTTAGAAAAAAGGAAAATTGTATAGGTCAGAATCCCAGATCTACATAAGCCTTTTAAAATATTCTACTCCCAGGGCGCCTGGGTGGCGCAGTCAGTTAAGCGTCCGACTTCAGCCAGGTCATGATCTCACGGTCCGTGAGTTCGAGCCCCGCGTCAGGCTCTGGGCTGATGGCTTGGAGCCTGGAGCCTGTTTCCGATTCTGTGTCTCCCCCTCTCTCTGCCCCTCCCCCATTCATGCTCTGTCTCTCTCTGTCCCAAAAATAAATAAAAAACGTTGAAAAAAATTTTTAAATATTCTACTCCCTCCTTGCTTGCATGATTTCAGACAAGAAATATGAAGTGGTTTCCATCCTTATTTCTCTATAGGTGAGCTGCTTTTATATTTTTTTTTTTTTCCTCTAGCTTCTTTCAAGATTGTCTCTTTGTCTTTGGTTTTCTGCAGTTTGAATATCATATGCCTAGGTGGAGTGTTTTTTATATTTATCCTGATTGGTGGTGTCTAAGATTCCTGAATTTGTGATTTGGTTTCTGTCATTAATTTTGGAATATTCTCGGGGCACCTGGGTGGCTCAGTCGGTTAAGCGTCCGGCTTCAGCTCAGGTCACGATCTCACAGTTCATGAGTTCAAGCCCTGCATCGGGCTCTGTGCTGACAGCTCAGAGCCTGGAGCCTGCTTCACATTCTGTGTCTCCTTCTCTCTCTGCCCCTTCCCTGCTCATGCTGTGTCTCTCTCTGTCTCAAAAATAAATAAATATTTTAAAAAATTTAAAAAAATTTTTGGAATATTCTCAGTTTGTTGTTTGGGTTTTTTTGTTTGTTTGTTTGTTTTTGTGTTTTTCCATGATGGAGACACACCAGTGCACCCACATGGCTTTCTGGGAAGCCAGGGCCCCACTCTGTTTTTCTTAGCACTTTTTTTTTTTTTTTAAGATTTTATTTTTAAGTAACCTCTACACCTAACATGTTTGAACTCACAACCTGGAGATCAAGGATTGCATGCTCCACTGACTGAGCCAGACAGCGCCCCTCCCAGCACTTATGTTATTGCAAAAATGAGTTTGCCACAAATACTACTTTGTAAATGACTTATGTCACTTATGGAGAACTCATTTCTGTGCTGAGGACAAAAGCTCACTGTTGCTTAGGGGCTGTGATGCCTGGCTAGATGGCCAGGCTTACCTCTGGCTAAGGGAACTCAGGCTTCCACCTGTAGCTTCTGTGGCTATATCTGTCCCTTTCTGTGTCCCATTCCTGTGATGCATCCATAGTGTGGTTGTGCAGAGAAGGGGCCCAGAATGCCCACTGGGTTTGGGTTACATGCTCCAATTCTGTTCAGCCACCCATTCCTGGATAGCCATGGTGGATGCTGCTCAGGTGTCCATGAGTTGTGAGCACATCGGCCATACCACCAGAAGTTGGGAACATATCTGGGGTTTACAGTGGTTCAGCCACCAAGCCCAGAGTGCCTGGTGCCAGGACGCACTCACTGATGCAGCACTCCGAGGCTGGTGCCTATGAAGGGGTGCTGGCTATACTGGGCCCATCCCCAACAGTGACAGGGTGCTCACCCAGCCCAGAGCTGCTGCTGTGGGTGCCTGGGCCTCTGAGCCACATGTCTGCCACCACTGACCTCACAGGACATGGGCAGTGAGTCCCAGCCATTACACTTTAAGTATAATCTTCTGTTCCTGTCTTCTTCCCGGAATTCCTATTTTGTATATGTGACATCTTTTATAATTGTCCTGTGGTTCTTGAACATTCTGTTACTTTTCTTTTTTTATTTTTATTTTTCTCTTTGCATTTCAGTTTGGAAAGTTTCTAGTGACATATCTTCAAGCTTACTGATTTTTTTTCCACCTATGTGCCCACCAAAGCCATTCTCCATTTCTGTTCATTTTTTTTTCTAGCGTTTCCCTTTGTTGTTTTCTTAGAGTTTCCATCTCTCTGCTTACACTATCCATCTAATTTTACATGTGGCCCACTTTTTCCATGACAGCCCTTAGCATATTAACCAGAGTTGTTTTAAATTCCCTGTCCAAGGCGGGGGAGGGGGGTGCCTGGCTGGCTCAGTTGGAAGAGCATGCAACTCTTAATCTTGGGGTTCAAGCCCATGTTGGATGTAGAGATTACTTAAAAAATAAAATCTTTAAATTTTTTTTAATGTTTACTCATTTAAAAAAAAAATTTTTTTTTTTTAAGCTGTCAGCACAGAGCCCAACACGGGGCTCGAACTCATGAACCAGATCATGAACAGGATCATGACCTGAGCCAAAGTTGGATGCCTAACTGACTGAGCCACACAGGTGCCCCATAATGTGTATTCATTTTTTAGAGCACTCAAGAGCAGGTGAGGGCAGAGAGAGAGGGAGACAGAGACTCCAAAGCCGGCTCCGCGCTGTCAGCACAAAGCCCAATGCGGGGCTTGAACCTGTAAACCACAAGATCAACCTGAGCTGAAGTCAGATGCTCAACTAACTCCACTCAGGTGCCCCCAAAAATAAAATCTCTAAATTTCCTGTCCAGTAATGCCAACATCTCTGCTGTAGCCAAGCGTGGTTCTGATGCCTACTTTTTCTCTTCAGACGGTGCCTTTCCTTTAGCATGCAATTTTTTTGTTGTTGTTAAATGTCAGACATATATTGGGTAATAGAACTGAGATAGACAACATTTTAATGAGAGGTTTTTATGTTTTTCTGGCTTGGAGTGAGGCACAGAGGCTGCAATTTCCTCTCCTGTACTTATTTATGTTTTCCCTGTTGTCCTTGGGTTTCCCTAAAGACTCCTTCTTCAAAAGAACCAGCCTTTAAAAAAAGGAAAGGAAAGGAAAGGAAAGGAAAAGGAAAAGGAAAAGGAAACGGAAAAGGAAAAGGAAAAGGAAAAGGAAAAGGAAAGAAAAAGAACCAGCCTTGCAGTGGTGCTCACTTGGACCGCACATATATGGAAATTAGAACGATACAGAGAAAATGAGTATGGCCCTGCACAAGGATGACACACCAATTCATGATGAATCAGCCTTGAAGCTTTTTCAGCTGTAATCCTCTAGTATGCAGGAGCCCTGTTAATGGTGCAGGAAGGCATGGAGGGAGGGGAAGTGTCCCAGGATCATATGATTAGGTTTGTCTCCTAGTGGGCCTGTGGCCTGGCCCATGATCCTTGCAAGTGCTGCTTCTCTGGGATTTTTGCCCCATTAGGGTAAGACAAAGGCTACAAGGGGCTGGGGTTAGGGTTATCCATTCCCCCGTGTTGGATGAGGCTCTGAGGAAGTTGTCTTCCTTGCTGGCTGGACTTTTTTTGATGGACAATGAACAATCTGGGCATATTTCAGATGGTTATATTTCCCCCTCCCCCTGTGTGATACACAAAAGAATTTTGCTCTGATCTTCATTCACTGTGAGAACCTGGTGGGACTCCTTGGAGGTAAAACCCATAAAAATGTCCCCCCCACCCACCTACCCACATTAGAATGGTTCTCTTAAGGGTGAGATTTTAATTCTCAAGCTCACCCACACTCAGCCTCCAGCATTTCATTGACATTACCATTTAAGGGGTCACGGAGGTGTTCCTACCAGTTCCTGGTTCCAGTGGCTTCTGCTACTGATAAGTTGTGATACTCTGTCTTTAATGTCTCTACAGTTTTGGGGATGGGGTGTTGTCCCATGACCTCAATTCACTGATGGATCTAAGAAAAGTCCTTAGGGGCACTTGGGTGGCTTAGTTGGTTAAGCATCTGACTTCAGCTCAGGTCATGATATCACAGTTTGTGAGTTCAAGCCCCCCATCAGGTTCTCTGCTGTCAGTGCAGAGCCTGCTTCAGATCCTCTGTCTTCCTTTCCCTGTTCCTCCCCGGCTCATGTTCTCTCTCTCTTTCAAAAACAAAAACAAACAAACAAACAAACAAACAAACATATATATATATTTTTTTTCAGTTATTTCAGCTTTTTTCTTGTTTTGAGGGCAGGAGCGATGATTGCAGGTTCTCTACATGTTGAAGATAAACTCGAAGGCCATTCTTATTTTTATGCTTGCTGCCCAATGCCTTTCTAGCAAGTGTTTCTGGAAGGACAGACACTCAGCAAGTGTGGTTGGAGAAAACTGTTAAGAAAGATCTCTGCATCTGATTTTAACACAGATGAATGTAAACAGTGGAGGGTAACCACAGGAGCCTGGGGCACATCTGCCATGGGTGACCAATAATAAAATCTATTTTCCAAAACGTAAAAAAAAAGCATAAAAGTACGAAAGTATAAACACCTTGCCTCATTCCCAACTGATAGTCAATCAAAGAATATTATCTACCTATATGAAGAAAAGCATCCAGTGACATTAGAAAATAGAAATTACTAGGGGCACCTAAGTGCTCAGTTGGTTAAGCATCTGCCTCTTGATTTTGGCTCAGGTCATGATATCATGGTTCATGGGATCAAGCCCAACATCCAGCTAGGCACTGACAGCATGGAGCCTGCTTGGGATTCTATCCCTCTCTCTCTGCCCTTCCCCTGTGCTCATTCTCTCTCTCACTCTCAAAATAAATAAATAAACTTTAAAAAAATGAAAATAGAAATTACCAAATTAAAGATCAAGTGCCATTTTGTGCATACCCTACCTTCTGTGTGTGTGTGTGGTTTTTTTTTGTTTTTTTTTTTTTTTTTTTTTTTGTTTTTTTTTTTTGTTTTTTTTTTGGTTTGTCTGCTCATTTGTTTTTAGTGAAAGCAAAATTATAAAAGCCAAACATTGTGAAGTTGTAAGGAAATGTGCCCTTTGGCATTGCTATTAGTGCTGGAAATAAATACAATGGAATCTAGTAAATGTGACTGGAGCCAATCAGATGTGTTTTGACTCAGTAATTCCATTACTGGGGTTTTTTTCCCCCTAGACAATAATCCGAGGGAGAGCAGCCACCTGGACAAAGGTGTTTGTACCAACACTATCTGAAATACCAAAAAGAATTGCCTCCACACCCGACTTTAGGGAATGGCCTGGCAAACTTGTAAGACAATACAGCAATTAGAGTCTTCACATTACCACCCCTCACCCCAATGCTTCGATCCTCCAACATGCAAATCCCAGCCACATTTGTGAATCAGTTTTCTGTCCACTCCTCTGAAATGACATTGCTCCTTCTCTTGTCCACTTGCCAAGAAGTTCCTGGAAAGCACACTGTGTGGCTTGCTGATTCCAGGACACCTGGTACAAAGAAAGGCTCTAAAAAGGCTGCTGTGCAAAATGTGGGTCACAGACCCATTGCATCACCATCACTGGGATCCTGTTAAAAACCCACACTCTCTGGTTTAAGAGGGTAAACTTTATGTTAAATATATATTACCAAGGTTAAAAATTAGAATGCAGGGGTGCCTGGGTGGGTGTTTAAGTGTCTGACTTGATTTCGGTGCAGGTCACGATCTCCCAGTTTGTGAGTTTGAGCCCTATGTCAGGCTCACACTGTGGGTGCAGAGCCTGCTTGGGAATCTCTCTGTCCTTCCCCACTCATGCTCTACCTCCCTCTCTCCCTCCCTCTCTCTCTCTCTCTCTCTCTCTCTCTCTCAAAATAAATAAACTTTTAAAAAATTAGAATGCAGAATCTCAGGACCCACCTCAGACATACTGCATTTCAGCAAACACATTTTAACAAATTCCCAGGTGATGTGTTTACATTTTGAAAAACCCTGTATGTTGGATGTATAGTTACTCTTAAAATATAAATTCCCATCATTAGTTACTACTTCTAATCAAAGCATATACTTTATTTTTCTCCCTTACGTGGGAGGCTGCTTTTTATCTTCTCTTGGACTCCTTAATTTGCACGAAGAATGGAGATATTGCAGTGGCAGGTGGCAGACTCCAAGGACAGCATGATGCCATGGCAACGTCTTCCATCAGTAACTTAATTTCATCTCTGCTTTTACATCTTTCTCTCCTCAGTCTTGAAGCTGGGAATTTTTTAATTTGGAACGAACCTAAGATGGCTTGTGGTTGCTATGCCAACAGCAAATGTACACTTCCTAATGGGCTTGAATCTCATAAAGGAAAGATAACAGAAAGTCAAAGAATTTTAGACCCAAGGGGTTACAGAGAGACTTCATCCCCTCACCTGGCCGAGGAGGGCCTTGGGGTTGGGAGGTGAGAGAGGCTCCCTGCCTGCTGCATGGCAACCTGCCACCCTGCTTTGAACTCACACCTAAGTGAGCTTCTCCATCTGGTCAACCCAGGGTTTTAGGCAGGATTTGGGGACCAAAGGCAGGCTGAAAGACCCTTCAGAAGAATTGCTTTAGGTGTCTTTCTACCCCCCCCCCCCCAAACACAGTAAATTCACTCACTTAGGGATGTCATAACAAAGTACCACAGCCTGGGTGGCTTAAACAACAGAAATTATTGTCTCAGAGTTCTGGAGGCTGGGAAGTCCAGGGTCAAGGTGTCAGCAGGTTTGGATTCTCCTGAGGCCTCTCTCCTGGATGTGTAGATGGACTGTCACTTTCTCCCTGTGTGTGTCCGTGTCCTAATCATTTTCTATCAGTGCAGAACCCAACATGGGGCTCGATCCCGCAAACCATGAGATCATGACCTCAGCTGAAATAATCTCTTATAAGGACACCAGTCAGACTGGATTAGGGCCCCTCCTAACAACCTCATTTTGTTTCTTTTGGTGGGGAGGGAAAGGGAGAGAGAGAATCTTAAGCGGGTTCCATGCTCAGTATGGAGCCTGACACAGGGCTTGATATCACAACTGGCCATGAGATCATGACCTGAGCCAAAATCAAGAGTTGGATGCTTAACCTACTGAGCCACCCAGGCACTCCCTAACAACCTCATCTTGACTTAAACACCTATTGAAGAATATCGCCAGGGGCACCTGGGCGGCTCAGTCGGTTGGGAGTCTGACTTCAGCTCAGGTCATGGTCTCCTGGTTCAAGAGTTCAAGTCCCATGTCAGGCTCTGTGCTGACAGCTCAGAGCATGGAGCTTGCTTCTAATTCTGTGTCTCCTTCTCTCTCTGACTCTCTCCCCAGCTCACACTGTCTCTCTCTCTCTCTCAAAAAAAAAAAAAAATCAATAAACATTAAAAAAAAAAAGACTATCTCCAAATATAGTCACATTTGGAGGGACACAATTTAACATGTAATAACTGGCCACACTAGATCCTCCAGGGAGGCTGGCCATGCCCTAATCCTCAGCCATCTCTGTGTGTGAGAGCCGTGCAGGTCCTGCTCCAGCACATGACAGCTAACATGCCACACTTTGTTCACACACAGTTCTGGAGAGACTCCCACAGGCATTGACACAACTGCAATGTCATGGATTCCATATTCCAAACCACGTTTGATGTGTGTAGCCTGATCCCTTCACCTATGTTGGGTTGGAGTCCATAATCACCAGGCAGGCTTGCTGGCAGCTGTTGTACAACACGTTAAACACCAAGCACCATGCTATGTGCACAAGGTTCTCATGAATTCTGCCATCCCTTCTCCTTGGTGCTGTTTCCAGCGCACTGGGCAACCCGGAGGAAAGACCAGGGCGTCTTAGAGCTCATTTACTCCTCAATCATCCTGCAGGAGTGGCTCGTTTAGCAAATGTTCCAAGCCCTGCAGATACAACTGAGAACAAATCACATCCTTGCCCTCAGGTGGCTCACAGCCTGGTGGGGGGGAGATGGACAATAAACCAAACACAGAAGAAAACTGTGGTGGTGGTGGGTGTTAAGGAGGAAAATCAAAGCTCGGTGGCAGGGTAGAGGGAGTGGTGGTCAAGAGCCCCTGGTCCCCAGACCCTGGAGGAGACAGCTTCTCTGGTGAAGACACATTCAAGCAGAATCCTAAAGAAATAGGGGCCTTCCAGGGAGAGGACAACAAGCACAGAGTCCCCTAGAAGGGGCAGCAAAGATGTGCTGAAGAGGATTGAGCAAAGGGAGGTGGTAGGAAAGAATTTAACCTCACCCCCAAAGAGCCTGTCCTTTGCCTTCTGCTTTGGGGAGGGAATTACTAAGCTCTAATGTTTGCCTGGGGGGGCTTTGGAGAGCCTAACAATGTGATTTAAAGTAGGGACATCACACCACATAATATTCAGGTGGAACTGACCACACAAGAAAAAACAAAATTGTGATTGGGGAGGGGGGTGGGGGACGGTGCTGTAGACTGAGATCACTAGGAGGGCACTCGATCCATTACACCTGTGCAATGGAGCCCCATTAAAAGCTCTGAGCACCTGGCTCTGATGAACTTCTCTATTGGCAGCAAGGTGCGTGTGCCGTCATTCATGACTGTCAGGGGGTTGTGTGTGGCTCTGTGGACAGGACAGCCGGCAGCTCAAGTTTGGCACTTTCCTAGATTTGTCCCTGGGTGCTTTCCTGCTGCTGGTTTTAATCTGCATCCCTTCTTTGCTATAAACTGTAACCATGAGTATAACAGCTTGCTGTGAATCCCTCCAGTCAGCCTTAAATCAGGTTCATCTAGGGGACTCCCAACCAAACCTACAGCTGGGTGTCAGAAGTGGGGATGGTCCTATGCAGACTGGTCCCTCCAAACGGCATAGTTGGTCAAATGCAGGCACAGAAGTAGGAAATCAGGAGGAATAGGGATGTGCCAGGTCCCAGGGGGGCATTGGAAGGACTCTGGCTTTTAGTCAGTGCAGCGGAAAGCTCCTGGAGGCTTTTGAGGAGTGACGGATCTGGCTCTTGTTCTCAATCAATGTATGAAGAGTAAAGGAGGCAAAGCTTACTACTCACCTATAGCAATTCTCAAGACAAGAGATGAGAGGGGCCTGGGTGCTAGGCACTGGTGGCAGGAGAGGGACCTGTCGAGAAGCCACTGTCGGGCATGATGGGGAGAGCCAAGGTGAGGGGGCTCTGAGGTTTTGGCTGTGTTGGAAGTTTGGCTATGCTTTTTACTGAGGTGGTGAGGGCTGTGGCTTAACTTATTTAGAAAAATATATTTATTTGGGGAGTGAGAGAGCACACAGGTGGGAGAGGGGCAGAGATAGAGGGAGAGCAAGAATCCCAAGCAGACTCTGTGCTGTCAGTACAGAGCCCAACACAGAGCTCGATCCCATGAACCACAAGATCATGACCTGAGCCGAAGCCATGAGTCAGATGCCCAACTGACAGCCACCCAGGCGCCCCAGGCTGTGGCTTAACTTAGGGCACACTGGCTTTGAGGTGTCCCCTAGAGCTCTGAGGGTGCTTTAGAGTGTGCAGATGGCCTTGTATGCCTAAGATTTGGGGGTTGTGGGTCTGTAATGAGGCACAGGCTGGGAGGCATCAGGCTGTGTGAAGTGCTGCTTGACCACCAGTGAGACGTGGTTGAGCCCAGATGTGAGCTTTGGCAGTAAACAGGTGCAGTGATTGTGGAGGGAGCCCAGGAGTGGGAGGAGCCTGGCTCAGCTATTCCTGAGCAATCTTGCTCTGAAGAATTGAAGAGAAGCATGGTGATGGCGAAAGATGGAGATGACATTGTGTCTCCTATCCTGATGGGACAGCCCAGTAAAGCGGGGATTGAGGAGGCAGGTTAAAGAGGGCACTGTGACTGAAGCAGATATGCATGCCAGGGGGTGGGCTGCATGCACAGTGACACCCGGGTCTTAGAGAACAGAGCAATGTATGCATGGTGGTGGGCATGGGCCAGCAGAAAGGTTTAGTGTGGGAGCATCGAGGAAGGCTCTCCTGCTGACATTCACACCTTCAGTAAAGTAGGACACAGAGATAGTCCAGGCAGAGGGAGGCACAGGATCACCTTTCAGGAAGGTGAGAATCCGAATGGCCACAACAGGTGGAGCAGGTGTAGGTCAGCCAGGAGGACTGCTCTGCCCTAAAAACTTGTCTCTCCAAGGGAAAACATTTCTGCAGCCATGCAGAGTCACATTACCTAGGACTGGGGTTCACCGGACAAGTACGTGGTGTGAAGAAGGTGCTAAAGGGAGGTGAACACATGAAGGAGGACAGCCACCAGGTAGGTAGATGGTGAGGACAGTGAGTTGTGGTTCCTAGCACAGATGGAGGCAGCTGTGGTCCAGATGTTAACAGGAGAGAGCCACAGAGCCCCATGGCTGTCTGAAATTGAGCTTATAGGTGGGGGGAGGGGGGTTGACAACAAGGACTAGGCCGTAGGTGGCAGACTGCAGGTCATGGTTGATAGACACCTCATGAAATCACATACAGTCATGTGCAGGATCTCATCAATAAAAATAAAACAGAAAAGGATTAAACAATGTTAGTGCATTGCACAAGAAAAGAGTATATATTAAATCATGAAATTTTTTTCATTTGTGTATTGGATCATAATGTAATATACATAAAGCATAAACTTTGCCATTTTAACTGTTCTTAAGTGTGTAATCCAGTGGCATTAAGTACATTTACATTGTTGGGCAAGCATCCCTACTATCCCCCAAATTTCTCATCTCACAAATTTTATACCCATAAAATTTATTTTTTTAATGTTTACCCATTTTTTAAAGAGAGAGCACACATGCGAGAGTGTGAGCTGTGAAGAGGCAAAGAGGGAGATAGAGGATCTGAAGCAGTCGTCTGGAATTGGGTTTGAACTCACGAACCTTGAGATTAGGACCTAAACAGAAGTTGGATGCTTAACCAATGGAGCCACCCAAGCATTCCCTATAATTCTTTACTGTGGTCATAGTTTAAAACATTTGAAAGGCACTGGACAGTGGGCAGGAAGGTGGTCCATGGCTGGCGTCCTGCACAGGGAAAGATCCTTACAGGAGAGGTGACAATGAGTTCACAGGCCAAGGGCACTGAAAGAATCCTCCATGATTCACATACATACTTCAGTCACTTAGACCTTAAGGGAAAGATGTAATCTCTAAGAATTAAGTTAGGAACCATAATGGAAAAAACAATAGAAAATGTGGTGCAAAATTTTTCAAAGACTGAAGGATTCTGAAGAAACAGAGCAGAAATCATTGACGTGCCCGAACTACCACATAGTTACTTAGATATGTTAAGTTTAACATTCTGCAGCCACTAAAATTACTCATGAAAAATCGCAATAGAAAAATGCCCCTTCCCAAAGGGGCTCACATAAAAATCAGGATTTTTTTTTTTCCAACAAAGGACTGAGGACAGATATTTGCAGTAGCAAAAAAATAAGTTTTTAAAGACAGTCTAAGGAATCTTGAAAATTCACAAGAAAAAGGAACATCCCCATCCCCACCCCCAGTTGGAAATTGAAGATCTGAAAGGCTTAAGTTAATGAAGAGATGCCAACACACATGTGACAAACGCATCTTAAAAATGATCATGAGTTCCGACTTTGCAGCCACATTTGTAAAAGGAGGGGATTTGGAGACATCGCTAGGAGAATGGCTAAGTTCTGACAAATGGACGATAAACAGAGACATTCTAAGTACAGTAATCAGATGCACACCCAAAGACCTAGAGAGATCTTTAAAAGATATACTGCATTGCAAAAAAAGAAACAAGATCTAACGCTAACATGTATAAAAATGTTATATACATTGTTACCTCAGCACTGTTTTTTTTTTTAATTATGTCATTCAAAAAACAATTTATAGAGGAAGGCTGTGGGACCAACAAAATAATGACCTAAGAGTCGCTGGGGGACGGAGTGTGGACGTCGAGATGGGACGGGCAGCCTGGGGGGCCAGGACGGCTTCACGGAGGATGGGGCTTCCTGTCGGGTCCGATTTGGGGGTTCTGGAGCAGAAGAGAGCGAGATACAGATAGAGGTTGTCAAGTAGAGTGGCTTGGAGAGTTCAGGGCGGGTGGTCGGAGTGGAGGACCCCATATTGTGGGGACCGAGTCTCTGAGTGGTCCAGGCAGGGAAGCCCGGGTCCCGCTCGTGACCAACCCGTGCGCCCTGCTTCGGTCCTGGAAGCCCTGGGCCCAGCGTCCCCTCGGCCGTTCCAGGCGAACGGGGAGACCGAGCGCCCGGGTCCAGGCCAGCCCGCGCTTGCGCGCTGAGGTCTTCTTTGAGTCCGCCCCGCGCCCCGCCTCGCCTCGCCCGGCGCGGCCCCGCCCCCTAAACTTTGCAATCCTCATAGGCTGGCTCCGAGGCCGTTCTCGTTAGGCCGGCCAATGGGAGTGCGTCGCGCCCCGCGGCACGTGCGCCCCCGTCCAGCCCGGCCGGGCGCGAGCTGATCGAGCTCCCGGGCGCCGAGCGCGCGGGGCGGG
>NW_024412707.1:295222-463751 GCF_014898765.1 Herpailurus yagouaroundi | reverse complement strand
CCCCCCCCCCCCCCCACGTCTCCTTCCCACTTCGGCCACGAAAAAATTAACGGAATGAACTAGATGCCTGGTGTGTAATAGGCTTGTCCCTCTTAAAAAAAAAAAATGTTGTGACTGGTGAGGGAAATGAGGACAAAAGAGGTCTCCTAGGAATGTTTATTAAAGGGGAGGGGGTGTTTTCAGGTTGCCCACATAAAGATCGTGACTAAAATGAATTGTCCTCCGTATCAGTTCCCCGCTCGTGGCACTCGGATTTTACTAAAGTAGAGCTTGCAAAAGCCTTAGCTTGGGAAACCTGCTAAGTAGGGTCCCCCTCCCCCAGGCCTGCCTCTGATATCTTTGATGTCCAAATAATGCGCTATGTTCCAGGAGGGAGGGGTGGGGGTGGGGGAGCTGTAATTTCATTTTGGGTAGATAATGACTTTGGAAGACCCCAGTTTTCCCACCCCCAAGCTTTTTCTGTTCACTTGCATTTTTTCTTCTTTGTAGTCAGAACGTACACACTTTGACCTGTTGTTTCTTTTGCCAAGAATATTCTTCTTTCCACCCACCTCACTCCTAAACTCCTACCCAAGCCTCAAGAGGAGGCTTACCTCCTCTAGGGAACACTTTCAGGTGTTTCATCTGAGCCAGCTGCCCCTCTCCCACACCCATGCACCCTCCAACCTCTGCTCCCATCTAGTAGGTGTGACAAAGGTTTGCTGAGTCCCTGCTCCATGCCAGGAGCTGTGTTTGATGCTGGTTTTGAATTTAGTAATCCTGCACTTGTTCTCCCCTACTTCTGGCCCTGAGCTCTTGGGTGGCAGTAGTGGCATAATTGAGGAATGCTAATACTGAGGGCTCTCCTAGACTCTTACACCTCCCAGGGTTAGAGTGTTTCCTTCTCGTAGGAACCTCTCCACGGTAGCACGGGGGCAAAATCATATCCTACCATGGACCTACAGCACAGGGTCTGGCCTGTATTGGGCACATAAAAAAAACAAAAACAAAAACTGATCTTAATTACCAATCTGAATAGTGGCCTCAAAGATTTCATCTTTAAGGAATCTCTGTACCCAACATGGGGCTCAAACTCACAATCCCAAGATCAAGAGTTGCATGCTCCGCTGACTGAGCCAGCCAGGTGCCCCAATAGCCTTTGCTTTTTAAACAAACTTTTTGTTATGGAATAACTTTAGATTTCCATAAAAGTTGCAAAGATAGTACAGACAGCCCCAATATGCCCCACACCCAGTGTTCCCCATTGTTACTATCCTACAATGCTGTGGTGCATTTGCCAAAATGAACAACTGACATGGATACACCCTTGTAACTGAAGTCCAGACATTAGATCTTTCCGGTTTTGAAGCACTGAAATGTGTAAAGCCCTTTATATTGGGAGCAGTGTTCCTGTAATGCCTATTCTTTGATTCCTGCCCATTGTCTTGTCTCTAAGTTTCACAAGGACTGCTATGCTGAGGGGCAGGGATGAGCTGGGAGAGGGAATGGGACTGCCAATAGAGTTTTACTGCATTTTTCCAAACCCTCGGAGACTGATAAATGAAAACTAGAATATGAAGAAGCAGTATTCTTAGTTATTCGGTAGCATGTATAACCACGTCAGCCCTATATGAAGTGGCCCTATAACCACTTCAGAGCTGTTCCAATGCGCAAAGCTGGCAAAACCAATACTCAGCTGCTGGAAATGCTTTAAATGCCAAGGTCAGATTGCCAATAGACTCTGCCTGGGTGGATTTAATGCCAGGAAGATATAAAATTGGCATTTCAAGAAGCTACTATGCTAAACTTTAATAACACAAATTCTTTTTTTTTTTTCAACGTTTATTTATTTTTGGGACAGAGAGAGACAGAGCATGAACAGGGGAGGGGCAGAGAGAGAGGGAGACACAGAATCGGAAACAGGCTCTAGCCTCTGAGCCATCAGCCCAGAGCCCGACGCGGGGCTCGAACTCACGGACCGCGAGATCGTGACCTGGCCGAAGTCGGACGCTTAACCGACTGCGCCACCCAGGCGCCCCTAATAACACAAATTCTGTTACCCTTGGAGCCCTGATTAAAACACAGATAAGCAAGGAAACCCCTATTGTTAACTAAGCCCATTGTGGCTATTTATTGCTATCCCTTTCAATTTGTAAGGGCTTGTCTGACTGTGTGATGACATCTGTTCTCTACCTGCTGGGTCTTTGATTTTGCCTTTTCCACATGTTCTGTTAGATCTAAGATACCGGAAGTAACTTCACTAACAACTTACCTACAGTTGTAGAAAATATGAACACTGAAAAAAAAAAAACAGCAATAGAAGTGCTTTCAAACCATTCTCTGATGCTCTTCATTTGAGATTCATTTGGTTGTATGTTTGTTAGATCTGCTAATCAGCAAAACCTCTAGGGGGTGGAAATTTTGTCAGGAGGATCTCAGGGGAGGTTGGAGAAAGTTCTGAACAGCCAAGACCCAAGGGCTGAGGGTTCTGGGGAGGATAATGCCAGTTGGATTCAGAAAAGCAGTCACCATTCCTCCTGTGATAGACACCCTGGGGCACCTGGGAAGGCTGCCTGCTGGTGATAGTAAAATGGAAATCCTGGACCCAGCCCACTGTCGTCCACACCCAAGAAAGGGCCCCTTAATCTGTCACCTGCAGAGACTCACAATCAGGACCAGATTCCCTTGGGGCTTATGAGGTGTGGAGACACCCTTGCCAACCCTCTGTCATACTGTAGCAATGACATGACATCTTGTGTAATTCTCTGGACCTCCTTGTGAATCGCAGTTTACCCACAGATAAGGTAACAGCTTGGCTTGAGGTTCCACGGCCACCAAATATGTGGCGTAGTCTGAATTGAGCCCTCTTGTACCTTTGGTTCCCCCCTGCCCCATACCACCGCCTGGCAGCCTGTTTCTTTCCAGACCTCACCTGCTGGTTCCCTCATGGTGCCACACTCTCACCCCTGAGCACTGGCCAACTTCTAATTGCTCTTTGCATCTCTAGTTTTTCTGTCTCTTGCCCCAACACAGGGCATCAAATGTTCGATTATGTTCTTTTTAACACTTTTTTTAAAGTTTATTTATTTGGGGGAGGGAGGGGCAGAGAGAGAGAGGGAGACAGAGGATCCAAGCAGGCTCTGTGCTGGTAGCGCAGCGTCCCATGCTGGGGCTCGAACTCACGAACTGCGAGATCATGACCTGAGCCGAAGTCGAGCGTGTAACTGACTGAGCCACTCAGGCACCCCACCCCCCATTATGTTCGTTTTAGTATGCAATTAAATAATTACAGGTTAAGATTCATACTCTCTGTCCTCCCACTTCCGTTGGCATTTGGGTCTAGAGCCCACCCTTTCAAGTGAGAAGGGCAGTGGTGTGTGGATAGTGCCTTGGCCTTTCCCCCTTGTTGATAGAAAGGAAACCAGTAGCCTCTGCTAGGATGTGTCCCAACGCCCTGGCTCTAGGGAACTTTGTTACCAGTGGGTGAAATAAAAAAGAAGGTATTCCAAGTTGTTGGAAAAGAAGGGCTCAGTGCGAGCACATTAATCAGTAGTCTGGTGGGAGACAGATGATGGAGGCAGGACTTGAGGCAGGAGGGAGGAGAAGTGAGGACTGGAGCTTGGAGAGCAGAGGCGCCTAGCCACTGGGTGTTGAAAGAGCCCAGACACCCCTTCCCAGATCCCCCAGAGACACAGAGCCTGGGGGAGGCTAGAGGGCCAAGGGGGCTTTATTTGGGGGCAGCCAGATAGGCGGTAGGACTGAAGGAGTCTTCTCATCTCTCCCAGTGGGTCCACTGATCACCAGGCCTGCAGTTCCTGAAATGTGGAGGAAAGCATTTCATCCTGTAATTCAAGTAAGAAGGAAGACTGTATGAAGGGAAGCTGGTTCTGCCAAAGGCAAACTAGACTCATGCTATTGCCCGTTGATGTGAATCCTTCCAGGCCTTTCCATGCACGTGCTGTGTGTGTGTGTTTGAACAGTGAGTACATACATTTGGTGTCAAAAATCAAAAGTTCCCAAAAAGTATAGTGTAAGGGAAGTTGCCTTCCCCCATCCTTCCTACCCCCAGCTGAGGTCCAGCCTTGGAAATGTTTATCAGCGCATTTACCCTTCTCCTTTGGTTAGACTTGAGATGGTTTCTAATGTTTTGTTATTGTTGAAAATATTGTAACAACCTTTATCCAGTTATTTGCACATGTGCATGTCAGTCCGGAGGTAAAATGCCCCAGATGGGCCTGAGGTCTAGGGGTGTGTGCCCAGGAGTACTGATAGGTGTTACCAGGTGGCTACAACAAGCCCTCAGCAGTGGTGGTATCAACTTTTTAAGTTTTATTTATTTAAATAATCTCAACATCCCACATGGGGCTTGAACTCACGACCCTGAGATCGAGTCGCATGCTCTTCTGACTGAGCCAGCCAGGTGCCCTGGTGGTATCTTTTTAAAAAATTTTTGCCCACCTGCTGGGTTGTAAGACATACCGGACTGCCTTTAATTTGCAGCGATGAGTGAAGTTCACACCTGTTCATGTGTCTTCAGGCACAGGGGTCCAGGGCTTGGACTATGGCTTGGAATCCACAGCTTACTAGCTGTGTAACCTTGGCAGATTGGTTAACCTCTCTGGGCCTCAGTTTCCATATCTGCCAGTGGGACTAATAAGAACCCTCCCCCCCCCCCCCCCCCCATCTTTTAGGGTTGCTGCCAGTTCTCTGATTCTCATGAAATCAACAGCTTAAAATAGTGCTGGTTTGGGCTGGGAGTCTCTTCAGAGCCCCTGTGTTTCCTTTTCTGTGATGGATGTTGATGTCCCTGCCACCCATCTGGGGTTCCACTTTCACCATGAACTCTAGCTGAATGCTTTCTCTGCCTGGTGCCTCCCTTCCTCCTCACAGGGGAAGTGGTGGGTTGGGACTGGAGCTTATGTGCCAGGAGCGGTAATACTGGGAGGTAACATGGTGGCACGGGTAGTAGAAAGGATGGGTATCCCCAGGTGTGGGGAAAGGAGCCTGCGGCCCTCGGGCAGCCTCCAGTCCATCCTGTAAATGTCAGAGCTGCTTGGTTGGGGCTTTATTTCTCAGTGTTTTTGTCTTTAGAAGTGTGATAATGGCACCATATGGACATGGGCCTGATTCACATTCTCTTAAAATAATTATACATGATTATTTTAGGAGAGAAATTTCTGAAATCCAGAATATTGTTTTTGCTCTAAGAAATTACCCTGCACAAATACCTTTTGGGGGGATGGTTGCTGCCCTCCAAACCCAAGGGAAACACAATGTCCTGTAGTAAACGTGATTCACTGAATGCATTTGCCTTTTAGTTACTTCACGGTGGTTCTTAACTTGCCAGTAGATCTGGTTGTAAAAAGCCCATTTGTACACTGGTTGCCTGAAAACTTGCCCATGATTTCCCCAGTGCCACAGTGGATATCCAGCTTATTTACTTTTTATTTATTTACTTTAACGTTTATTTTTGAGAGAGAGTGAACACACAAGGGGAAAGGAGGGTGGGTACAGAAGATCTGTAGTGGGCTCTGTGCTGAGAGCAGAGAGCCCAATGCAGGTCTCAAACTCATGAACCATGAGATCATGACCTGAGCCTAAGTTGGATGCTTAACCAGCTGAGCCACCCAGGCACCCCTGGATATCCAGTTTAAAAGCCAACTGAAAACAGTGTGACATACCCCTCAGTGACCATGAATCCAGGCCTGGCTGTTTCTCTGCCAGGACACCCTTTGAGGGATGGTGACAGGGGTGGAGGTCAGGACAAAATGGTAAAATGTGTGTGTATGAGACACACTCCTGCTTTTTTTTTTTTAATAAATTTTTAAAAATGTTTTATTTATTTTTGAGACAGAGCATGAGCGGGGGAGGGGCAGAGAGAGAGAGGGAGACAGAATCTGAAGCAGGCTGCAGGCTCTAAGCTGTCAGCACAGAGCCTGATGTGGGGCTCGAACCCACGAATTGTGAGATCATGACCTGAGCCGAAGTCAGACACTCAACCAACTGAACCACCCAGGCACCCCCACACTCCTGCCTTTCACAGGTTGGCCATGAGTACTGAGCATGGACAAGGCTCAGTAAAGGTGACAGGGCCGTTCCACAGAGGCAGACCTTCTGGACGCTGGCAGCTCCTCAGGTAGAGGACACCTGGGGCGGGGGCCGTCCAGTGGAGGCTCGCAGTGGAATGGCACACATCCATGCCATCGAGCAGAAAATAAACAGAAAACCCTTGGCAATTTGCCACTTTGAAAGGTGTTGTCCCATACAGAGGGAATTGCACGCGAGCTAAAAGTGAGAGGTTTCCTCCGTTCTTATGAATAAAAGTGAAATCACTTTTTTGTTTTCAAGTTAACTCTACCCCTTGACGTGGGGCTTAAACTCATGACCCCGAGATCAAAGAGTCACATGCTCTGCCCACTGAGCCAGCCAGTCGCCCTGAAATCACTTGTTTCAAGGCTGGAGGGCAGTTTCTGTAGTTCTCCAGTCATGGGGAACAGTGTTTCGGCCACTAAAGGGACAAGACTCCAAATACCTGACCAGCTAGCTTGTGAATAATCTGAGATTCCTGTTTCTCGGCCTCTTCACTGTGTGCTTTTGGCATCTTTTAGAATCAGAGGGAGTCTGAAGAAAGGAAAGAAGGGACAAAACTTAAGCCTCCTTTCAATAAAAAGAGAAAACTCAGGTGAAGATATTGAAACAGATTCAACATGAGTTCGGTAAGAAATAAAGTCAGGAAGCACCTGGCTGGCTTAGTTGGTAGAGCATGCAACTCTTGATCTCAGGGTTGTGAGTTCAGGTGTGGAGCCTACTTAAAAAAAATAAGTCAGAACAGGTTCATTCCTTCCTTATTGGTCATTACTGATGGGTGGGGCGTGTGTGTGTGTGTGTGTGGATCGACTTTGTCTATGTGGCCAGTGTGGGACATTGGGTGGGGACACAGGAGATGGAGCTGGGCCGGTGCAGGTGGTATCTGAATTGACAGTCACCTCTGTGACCTCCCTCAAAGATGGAAGGGATGCCAGGGTTCAAATTCATAGAGTGTCCAGTAGTTTGGGGCAACCGAAAAAACCTGATAAAATGTATTGGGACTAATGTGATATCGTGAAAAAGTGAAAGTTTGAGGAATCACTGATCTGGAATATCTCATATAATCAGACTTCTTCAGAACTACCTTTACACTTGGTTGAGAAGACCATATTTTGGAGAAAGAAATGGAGCTTCATTTTGGAGGATAGATGTGTAGGTGTGGATGTGTGTTTCTTGTGTGGAAATTTCCTCCACAATATTCTTTTTTTATTTAATGTTTATTTTTTATTTATTTTGAGAGCAAGAGCGAGCGAGTGCGGGAGGGCGCAAGCAGGGGAGGGGCAGACAGAGAGGGAGAAAGAGAATCACAAGCAGGCTCCACGCTGTCAGTACAGAACCGGACAAGGGGCTCAATCTCACAAACTGTGAGATCGTGACCTGAGCCTAAATCAAGAGTCAGACGCTTAACCAACTGAGCACCCAGGTGCCCCCACAATATTCTTGTAGTTGAGTTTCTCTGTTGGGAAATGGGATGAACCATTAATTTTTGTTTATGGTATAAAATAGGATCCAGCTTTTTCTTTTCCTGTAGATGGGTATCTGTAATGTCCAGCACCATTTTTGGAAACCTCTCTTTCTCAGTGAGGTGTAATACCACTTTGCTATATCTGGTGTTCATCTATGAATAGGTCTGTTTCTGGGCTCTCTTTCAGGTCATATTGACCTGTTTTCCTGTCCTGTGCCTGTGCCTTGATGACCATGGAAAATGGCAGGACTTGGGGCAACTGGGTGGCTCAGAGCCTGGAGCCCACTTCAGACTGTGTGTGTCTCTCTCTCTGCCCCTCTCCCACTCACACTCTGTGTCTCGCACTCAAAAATAAACATTAAAAAAAGAAGAAAGGAAGGAAGAAAATGGTAGGACTTGTTCTCTGGCAGACTCTGGTAGAGTACATGCTTCCTTTATGCTCTTTAAGAGGGTCCAAGTGTCCTCACTAGTTTTTAAGCTTTTTTTTTTTTAATATTTATTTTTGAGAGAGAGCAGCAAGAGCACGAACAGGGGAGAGGCAGAGAGAAAGGGGGACATAGGATCTGAAGTGGGCTGTCAGCACAGAGCTCAACACGGGGCTCAAACTCATGAACTGAAAGATCATGACCTGAGCTGAAGTCAGACCCTCAACCTACTGAGCCACCCAGGAGCTCCTTGTCTTCACTATTTGACCTTTGACATGATGGGGCTCAGGGTGTACTACCCTAAAATATGTCACTATATTGAATATCTTAAGCTGGAGGAATTTGAGAAAATGGCAGGAGGAGGAAGGTCACTCTGACCTCCCCCTTTGCCTTTATTCCCTGAAACAGGTCATTAAACTCCCATGTGAAAGGTGCCCTTCTGTACCAGGAGAATGGAAATTCTTACCACCAGAGACCAGGAATTTGGGGCAAAGAATTCTGTGTAAACAAACCTTGTTAAACCTACCCCACCTTCCTAATTATTTCTTCACCATGGTCTGCCCCTAGCCCGAACCCCTCTGCCTTGTCAGTTCTTCACAAATAAGTGGTTTCTTTGTCTAAAACGTAGAAAAGCTCCCTGCTCCGCTACTTCTTTGGGTCTTCATTCTTCTGTGAAGGCTCCCAGGTACATGTAAGCATTCAATAAAATTTGTGTGCTTTTCTCCTGCTAATCTGTTTTTGCCAGTTTAATTTTTAGACCCAGCCAGGGACCCCAAGAGGGTTGAGAAAACTTTTCCCTCCCCTACAGGCACTTCTAGGAGAAGTTTTAAAATTACATCTCTCTTGCTGGCTCCCTGGCTTGCATATATGTGTGCACACACACACCCCTCAACACGTCTTCCTCAATTTTTATTTGAATTGGATTTAATTTAAAAATTACTTTGGGGCATCTGGATGGCTCAGTCGGTTAGGCATCTGACTCTTGATCTTCACTCAGGTCTTGATCTCAGGGTCGTGAGTTTAAGCCCCGCACTGGGCTCTGTGCTGGGTGTGAAGCCTACTTAATTAAAAAAAAAAAAATAGGGGTGCCTATGGCCTGGGTGGCTTAGTAGATTGAGCATCCAACTCTTGGCTTTGGCCCAGGTCATGATCTCCTGGTTCGTGGGATCAAGCCCCACTTTGGGCTCTGCGCTGACAGCACTGAGCCTGCTTGGGATTCTCTCCACCCCTCCCTCTGCCCCTTCCCCGCTTGCATGTGTGTGTGCGCTCTCAAAATAAATACAACTTTGAAAATAATAAAAATTACTTTGAGGAGAATTCATATATTTATAATATCTTCCAGTCCTGATCTTGGTGTATCTCTCCATTTATTAAGATATTCCTCATTGTCCCTCAAAGTTGTATACTATTTTCTGTAAAGGTGTTTCAGATCTTTGAATTTATTCTTACTTTGTGTTGTTACACTGTTGTAGAAGTGTATATTTTCCATTCTAATCTTTATGCCTTCTTGCCTTGCCTTCCCCAGCTGGCTGGGATTTCTGGAAGTGCTGAATGAAAGTGGTGATATGGAGGTTCATTCCTGATCTCAAAAAGAATGTTTTCTAAGTCTGACCATTGAACATGATGTTCACTGTGGGTTGTTTCATCTTTATAGGTATCTTAACAGATATCTATAAAATCTATCTATAACAGATACCTATAAAATTAACAGATAAGGAAGTTCCCTGATGTCCCTTAGTCTTCATGGAATGTTAAAATTGCGAATGGATGTTAAATTTTGTCAAATGCTTTCTCTGCATCTATTGAGATAAACAGATTGAGGGAACCATAGGCAGTACATTTTATTAACTAAATTTTCTAACATTAAATGATTTTGTATTCTTGTGATAAAGTCAACCTAATTGTATTTTATTATCCTTTTAAAATAGTATTTGATTCTGTTTGGTAGTATGATTTAGGATGTTTGCATTTTGGCTTATGAGAAGAAAATTATAGTGAATTTTATTCTTTCACTGCCCTGGTCAAGGTTTAGTATCAAGTTAAGCTAGCTGTGTTCACTTTGATTTCACTAATGTTAATCAGATCTGAATTCAGGTTTGCTCTTTTCTTACTGAGTCCTATTTTTCAGTTGTATTTCTTCCAGGAATTTATGTGTGTGGTTCGCATTTTCAAATATATTAAATTGATCACAACATCCATAAATCTCACTCAAAGAAAGTGATATTCCATTTCTATTTCTGCCAGGTTATTGCTTTGATCTGATCTCTCCCCCACTCCCCACCTTCCCTCCAATCATTGGAACAAAGCTTTATCAGTTTTATTAGTCTTTCTGACAACAAACTTTTGGCTTCATTGATCCTTGTATATCCATGTTTTTCTTGTCTGTTGCATTGAATTTTTTACTATTTCCATATATTTTCTTTAGGTTTCTCTGTCACTTTTCTAACATCTGAAAGATGGGTGTTTAGCTCATTAATTCCACCTGTCTTATTTTCTAATCTACCTTCTAGAAAATTTTATGATTCCTTGTAAATACTAGGAAGTACTTATTGTTTAATTCAAAATATCTTCTAATTTTCATTGTCCTTAGACCCATGGGTATAAAGAAATATGTTCCTTTTTTTTCTCTTTGGATTATACTTTAAAAAAAATCAGTATAATTGACATACAATAAATATCTTAGTGGCTTCAGGTGTAAATCACATGGACTGGATAATTTTATATATTATGAAATGATCCCCACCATAAATCTAGCTATCCTCTGTCCCCATTCAAAGTTATTACAGAATTACTGACTATATTCTCTATCTGTACATTACATCCCCATGACATCTTTATTTTCTAAGTGGAGGTTCCACCTCTTAATCCCCTTGACCTGTTTTGCCCATTCCCCCAATGCCTGCCCCCTCTGGTAACCAACCATTTGTTTTCTGGATCTGTGAGTCTGTTTTTGTTTTTTCTTTTGTTTTTTTTGTTTAGATATAAGTGAGATTGTATGGTATTGGTCTTTCTCTGTCTGACTTATTTCACCTAGTGTAGTACTGTTGATGTTGATCCATGTAAGATTTCATGGTGAGATGGTAAGATTTTATTCTTTTTATGGCTGTGTAGTATTCCATTGTGTATATACACCACATCTTCTTTATCCATTCATCTATCGATGGACAATTGGGCTGCTTCCATTGCTTCCCTTTACTCCACATCCTCACCAACACTTGTTAATTTTTTGTCTTGTTGATAATAGCCAGTCTGACAGGGGTGAGGTGATAGCTTCTTATAGTTTTGATTTGTATTTCCCTGATGATGAGTGAGTGATGTTGAGTAGCTTTTCACGTGTCTGGTGGCCATTTGTATGTCTTCTTTTGAAGAATGTCTATTAACGTCCTCTGCCCATTTTTTTAAGTAGGCTCCATAATCAGCATGGGACTCAAACTCATGACCCTGAGATGAAGAGTTGCATGCTCCACCGACTGAGCCAGCCAAGTGCCCTCTTTGCCCATTTTTTTTTTAATTTTTTAAATGTTTATTTCTTTTTTGAGAGAGAGACAGAGTGACAGAGCATGAGCAGGGGAGGTACAGAGAGAGAGACACAGAACCTGAAGCAGGCCAGGCTCTGAGCTGTCAGCACAGAGCCTGATGCAGGGCTCAAACTTACAATGAGATCATGACCTGAGCCGAAGTCGGATGTTTAACTGACTGAGCCACCAAGGCGCCCCCCTCTCCTGCCCATTTTTAATCAGGTTGTTTATTTTTAAGTTGTGTAAGTCCTTTATATATTTTGGTTATTAACCCTTTATCAGATGTATGATTTGTAGATATCTTCTCCCATTGCCTGGGTGGCCTTTTGTTGATGGTTTCCTTTGCTGTGGAAAAGCTTTCCAGTTTGATGTAATCCTATTTGTTTATTTTAGCTTTTATTGCCCTTGCCTAAGGAGACTGGTCCAAAATACATTTTGCTAAGAATGATGTTAAAAAGCTTACTGTCCCTGGTTTCTTCGAAGAGTCTGTTGTTTTCTGGTCTTACATTCAAGTCTTTAATCCATTTTGAATTTATTTTTGTGTATGATGTAAGACAGTGATCCAGTTTCATTTTTTTGCATGTAGCTGCCTACAGTTTTCCCAAAGACCATTTATTGTATATTCTTGCCTCCCTTGTCATAAATTAATTGACTGTGTGTGTGAGGTTTTTTTCTGGGCTCTTGATTCATTCCATTGATCTGTGTGTCTGTTTTTATTTATTTATTTTTTGTATTTTTTAATCTATATTTTTAAATTTAATCTTTTTAATGTTCATTTTTGAGAGAGAGAATGTGAGCAGGGGAGGGGCAGGGAGAGAGGGAGATACAGAATCTGAAGCAGGCTCCAGGCTCTGAGCTGTCAGCACAGAGCCCAACGTGGGGCTCGAACTCATGAACTGCGATATCACACCTGAACTGAAGTGGGAAGCTAAACCGACTGAGCCACCCAGGCACCCCTATGTGTCTGTTTTTGTGCCAGTACCATACTGTTTTGATTACTGTTCATTTGTAGTATAGTTTGAAATTAAGGACTGTGATCCTCCAACTTTGTTCTTCTTTTTCAAGATTGCTTTGGCTGTTCGGGATCTTTTGTGGTTTTATACAAATTTTAGGATTCTTTGTTCTAGTTCTCTGAAAAATGCCATTGGTATTTTGTTTGGGATTGCATTGAATCTATGGATTGCTTTGGGTAGTATGAGCATTTTAACAATATTCTTCCAGTCCATGAGCACAGAATATCTTTCCATTTATTTGTGTAGAAAGTAGTACATTTCTGAATTTCTAAGCATATGAAAATTTTCTCTTGTGGTATTTTCTTATTGATATCTAAATTTAGTGTTTTGTGGTCAGAGAATATATTGTGTTTTCAATCCTTGGAAGTTGGTTGAGACTTGTGTGTTTGGCTTTTCTGAATGTTTGTGTGCTTTAAATGAATGTGGATTCTGAAGTTCTTAGATACAGTTTTCTCCATGTCTTTTATGTCTAGTTGGTCCATCACATCATGCACATCTTCTGTGTCTGTATTCATTTGTGTTTGCTCTGCCAGTCACTGAAAAGAATAAAATAGTATATTTATACTATATATGCTGTATATTAAGTGTACTATACATATGTAATAAGTATACCATGTTTATGCTTTATATACTATAATCAGTAATCCTACTGTGATTAAAGATTTATCTGTTTCTCCTTACGGTTCTATAAATGTTTGATTTATATATTTTGAGGCTATGTTATTAAGTAGTCAGATTTACACTTTTTTTTAATTTTTATTTTTTAAATTTACATCCAAGTTAGTTGGCATATAGTGCAACAATGATTTCAGGTTTTACTGCTTTATTTATTTTTTTTTTTAAGTAATCTCTACACCCAACACAGGGCTGGATCCCACAACCCTAAGATCAAGAGTTGCATGCTCTACAGACTGAGTCAGCCAGGTGCCCTGTCCTTTTGCTGTTTTAGCTACTTTATTGTGAATCACATGCATATAATAAATACACAAAACAGGGGCACATGGGTGGCTTAAGGACCTGACTTCGCTCAGGTCATTATCTCACAGTTCATGGGTTCGAGCCCCGTGTCAGGCTTTGTGCTGGCAGTTCGGAGCCTTGAGCCTGCTTTGGATTCTGTGTCTTCCTTTCTCTGCCCCTCACCCACTCATGCTCTGTCTCTCTGTCTCCCTCTCTCTCTCTAAACATTAAAAAAAATTTTTTTTAATACATAAAACAAATATATTGTTAGCAAATAATTATAAACTGTATGTCTGTGTTGCCATCACCCAGGTTCTAGCTTCATCTTTCAACCATTCTGTGTCCTTATGTTTAAGATATGTCTCTTGTAGGGGCGCCAGGGTGGCTCAGTCAGTTAAGCGTCTGACTTCAGCTCGGGTCATGATCTCACAGTTTGTGAGTTCGAGCCCCACGTCAGGCTCTGTGCTGACAGCTCTGAGCCTGGAGCCTGCTTCGGATTCTGAGTCTCTCTCTGTGTCTCTCTCTTTCTCTGCCCCTCCCCCACTTGCACTCTCTTTCAAAATAAATAAATAACTTAAAAAAATATATGTCTCTTGTAAATTGCATCTTAGATGAATTTTGTCTTCTATCCAGTCTGAAACCTTAAACTACCATTTAGCTTGATTTGGGGCTTGATCCTACAACTGAGATTATGACTTAAGCTGAAATCAAGAGTTGGATGCTCAGCCGACTGAGTCACCCAGGCGCACCTACCGTCCTATCTTTTTAAAGCTGTACAAAACAACACTGCTGTTCTTTTACTCACCTATTTACCATCTTCTTTATTCACCATTCCTTTTTTTAGACTCTGACGTTTAGGTAGTAATGTTTTTCTTCTGTCTGAAGCACACACATCCTTGTACTTCCTTTAGTGGTATTTTGCTGAAGTCAACCTTTATAGTTTTCTGAAAATGTCATTCTGGAATTCTTGAAAGATATTTTCACTGGATATAGAACTCTGGAATAGCCAGATATTATCTTTCAGGACCTTAAAGTTACCTTTCCTGACTACCCTCTGGATTCTGTTATTTTACTTGGGAAGTTGTTCTGTTGAAAGGTAGTTTTCCCTCTCCTTCTGGATACTTCTAAGACCTTTATTTCCTTTTCTTGGTGTTCTACAGGTGCTCTGCCCCATTTTTATCCCACTTTACCTTCTATAAATCTAAATATTTTTCTGAGCTTTTACTGTCCTTTTCAAGAAATCAAGCCACATCAATATTGTAAGCGTTTTCCCCTATATTTTCTTCTAGGAGTTTTATAGTTTCCATTCATACATTTAGGTCTTTGATCCATCTTGAGTTAATTTTTTTCACTGTTGTTTTGAGAAGCAGCAAGTAGGGGAGATGTGTGTGTGCGGGGGTGGTGACAGAGGATTTGAAGTGGGCCCCATGCTGACAGCAGGGAGCCCAATGCAGGCCTTAAACTCGAGAACCATAAGATCATGACCCAAACCAAAGACACTTAACCGACTATGCCACCCAGGCATCCATTTTTTGAGTCAGTTTTTGTATGCGGTGTTAAATAAGGGTCTAACTTCATTCTTTTGCATGTGAGTATCTAGTTTTCCCAGAACCACTTGCTGAAAAAACTGCCCTTTCCCTAATGAATCATAGCACCCTTGTTTAAAATCATTTGACCCTACACAAGGGTTTATTTCTGGACTCATGTAATTTTTTTTTTAATTTTTATTCATTTTGAGACAGAGCATGAGCAGAGGAAGGGCAGAGAGAGGGAGATATAGAATCTAAAGCAGGCTCCAGGCTCTGAGCTGTTAGCATAGAGCCTGACATGGGACTTGAACCCACAAACCATGAGATCATGACCTAAGCCGAAGTCAGAAGCTTAACTGACCGAGCCACCTAGGTGCCCCGAGGTATTAGTATTCTTTATGTATAATATTAAAGAATTAGATCTTCCAGTTCTGGCCCCCCCACCCTATTCCTCAAAACACATACCTCCTGAACGTGCCTCCTTGACGTATTTTGTTCCCTCCATAACCCACTACTTTGTCTTGATTCATTGACAGGTTGTGACATTTTTCTCTCATCCCAGCTGTGTGGACAGTGCCACACGCCCTCCGAACAACAACGGCTCTTGCATGCATATTTCAGTGTCTCTTTTGTCAGAGAGCCCAGCAGAGCCGCGGTTCTTCCGGTGCCAGCCCTGAGCTGAGCGAGGAGTGCCCTGCCGAGATGGTGAAGATGACAAAATCCAAAACTTTCCAAGCTTATCTGCCAAACTGTCACCGAACGTACAGCTGTGTCCACTGCAGAGCCCACCTGGCCAATCATGATGAGCTGATCTCTAAGGCAAGTGGTTTGTGCCCAGAAAATGATGAGATCCCCCTGAGGATGATCAGATGTCTCATTCATAGACAAACATTTAACCATCATGTGACTTTGTGGGTCTGTTGTGTCCTGGAAGGGTAGAGACTCCTGGGCAGCATTGATGAAAGTTTCGTGCATGGTGGAGTGTGACTGCACTGTGATGTTGGTGTGCTTAGTGTGTTGGTCGTGGTGTTTGTGCAGTGGGTGGGTTTTGGAGGGATAGAAAATCACAAAAAGCAAGAGGAGTAGGTTAGTTTGTCAGAGCAGTAAAGTTAATGTAAAACCAAAACACATCAAAGGAAAAAGGGAAGTCTAGCAAATCTGTGGGAAGAGTTTAATAATAAGGGAATTAAGAAATTTTAAAAACTCAGAATGCTTAAGGAGAAAACAGCCTATCATAGAGGAATGGGGGAAAGAGGATTTTTTTTTTTTAATGTTTTATTTATTTTGAGAGCGAGAATGCCAAGCAGGTTCTGTGATGTAAGTGCAGATCATGCTGTAAGTGCTATCGTGCTATAAGCACAGATTACGCAAAACTGTGAGATCATGACCTAAGCCGAAATCAAGAGTTGGACGTTTAACCAACTGAGCCACCCGGGCGCCCCGAAGAGAGGATCTTTTAGAAAAATCGTCAGGACGGACACTCTGAACAGGGCCACAGCAGCTGCCCTGGGCACTCTGTGTAGGACCGGGAGCAGCCTGGTAGATGAGAAAAGAACAGCCCAATTCCTTATTATTAAGTTGGACCCTTTTTTAGCAGCATCTGAGGTCTATAATCAACCACTTGTGAACACGTAAAACGATTCAAATGTAGTAGGTGGGAAGTTGTGACCGTTCTCTCCTGCCCATCCTTGCGGGTCACCACCACATCCCCCCATCCTCACAGGTTTGCCTTCTTGGGCTACGTGAACCTCATGCTCCTTCAAAAACAAAGTCAGGAAGTTGGGCCTTTCAGGAATCCCTGCTTAAGCTTCACACTTTAGTCAGTAGGAAGATCGCTTGCCTACTTGTGTTTTAGCTAGGTGATAATGAATGGTTGTCTCATTTCTGTTTATCATCTAAAATAAACACCGTGAAACGAGGCAGAGAGTTCCTGTGCTCTTGCTGCTGTGGCTCCTTTGTCCATTCAGAAGATTCAAGTCAGAAATGCGAGGGCCTCGGTTCCTGGTTTCTTGGGTGCCTTCCAAGGCAGGCTCCGTGTGTGTCACAGTGTCTGAGTTTGTGGAAGCCAGAGCCACTCTGTGACCGTCAGATGGGGCTGTGTGGCTTGGTGACCTCCCTGAGCCATGCCATCTCAGAAGGCATAGGTGTTTGTTGGCATCATCACGGTGTTGGTTCTGAAGCATGCTGGAGGCTCCATCATGGGGTGGGCCAAAAGGAATTTGGGATGCTTCTTTCAACAAGCCCGAAAGACTGTTTTTTAAATTACATTGAAAGTAGAGACCTGCTAGGTGGAAACAGCCGTGACCTTAACTGAGTATCTCAGGATGAAAGTCATGCTGAGAACCTAAATGCACCAAGCACACAGTCTGCATCAGACCTTGCATTTCAGCTGGTGATACAGGAAACTGCTGCTTTTCCTTCCATACATTGTTAGTCCGTAAGTTACCATGTAGAGCAGAATCCAGTTCATATGAGGACAGAATTATTGTCTTGACAGGTGTTCACGAGCCTCTGGGGCCATCTTTGTCACTAGTAAGCAATGCCTTGGTCCAGGGGAGCTATTCCTGGTACAGGCAGGTCTAGTTGTTAGAAGGCTCTGATTTAACTGTGGCCCACATCTGGCACACCACCTGTTTTCTGTGAAGTATTATTGGATCACAGCCATGTTCGTCTATTTATGTATCATGCCAGAGTAGTTGCAACAGAGGTTGCGTGGCCCCCAAAGCCTAAAATATTTATCAGCTGGCCTCGTTTACGGAAGTTTGTAGGCCCGCACTCTAGTCTGACTTCTATCTAAACCCGAACCTCAGATCGGACCATATCACTGATTCAAACCCTGTTTAAACAAGTAAGGATTTGCAGAGTAGGTGCGAGAATTAGGAAAATTGGTCTACCGAATTGAAGGCTGATAAGGATGTGCAGGAAAGCCTATGAGATGATTATTTGTTAAATTGGCCATGATGTAATATTCCTTATTCTAGAAAACCACTTGAAAACTCTTCTTAATCTGAAAGCTGTATATTTCTTTCTTTTTTTTTTTTTTTAAGTTTATTTATTTTGGGAGAGAGAACACACATGTGAGCAAGTAGGGGAGGGACAGAGAAAGGGAGAGAGAGAATCCCAAATAGGCTTCGTGCTATCAACGCACAGCACCACCCCCTCTCCCTGTCCCCCATGCAGAGCTCAAACTCACAAACTGTGAGATCATGACCTGTGTCAAAACCAAGAGTCAGTTGCCCAACGGACTCAGCCACCCAGGCACCCCTAAAAGCTATGTAACTCAGTCAAAACACTGGTAGCCTCAAGTAGGTTATACCACAGTAACAAAAAGCCCCCAAGTCACAGTGGCTTACCACACAGGTCTTGCTCCGGTGAAATGTCTGTCCAGGGTCTGGGAGCACTGTGACTCCCGGGTCCTGTGTGGGGTCCAGAGCCCCAGAGGCCTGTGGTAGCCGTTCCTCAGCTTGGCCCTCCACTCACGTTGAGGCCATGACCTGAAAAAGTGTCTCCACCTTTATTCCAAAATGCAAAACTCACCATCCCTTTTCATCTTACCACAACAGCTATGTGACAGCTTTTTCTTCTTTGCAGTCTTTTCAGGGAAGTCAGGGACGAGCCTACCTCTTCAATTCTGTGTGAGTACCACTGCCGTTGGCCTGTGGACCTGCTGTGTTCATGGTCACGTTACATTTATTGCTTCTGTACATCCGTGCAAACAATTACTCAAAGGCTAGAATGACCAGAGAGTTTTTTTTTAACTATTTTTATTTTCATTAAAAAAATTTTTTTAATGTTAATTTTGAAAGAGAGTGCAAGTGAGGGAGGGGTGGAAAGAGAGGCAAACACAGAATCTGAGGCAGGCTCCAGGCTCTGAGCTGTCAGCACAGAGCCTAACGCAGGGCTTGAACTCACGAACTGGGAGATCATGACCTGAGCCGAAGTCGGATGCTTAACCAACTGAGCCATCCAGGCTCCCCTTTTTATTTTTTTTTATTTTGAGAGCGAGAGGGTGCGTAAGAGCCAGGGAGAGGGAGAGAAGAGAGAATCTTAAGCAGGCCCTACACTCAGCACGGAGCCTGTCATGGGGCTTGATCCCACAACCTTGGGATCATAACCTGAGCCAAAACCGAAAGTTGGACACTTAACCAACTGAGCCACTCAAGCACCCCAGGTCAAGTGTTTTTAAGTGATCTTAAAGAATTGTACCCTTCAGTCAGAGTTTCAGGGAAGAGTGTGCTCTTACCTGAGGAACTAGCTCCCACATGTGGTGTGGTCTGTGCCCCATTTGTGGTGGGTTTGAATTTTACTGCGCTATGCACCACAGAACTGTCACCTCCCTAGGAACCTGGCCCATCTTGGAATTCTCCTGGGGAAATGAACAGTTGTTCCTTCTCATACAAGGTGGTGGTGGGCAGGGGGCGGGAAGGTGGGGCATTAAGAAGAAACACTGGTGCCTTTGGTAACCAGCTAGCTGGAGAAATAACCACCTGAGGCGGGAGCCAGGGGAAATGCTCTGGTCTTCAGCGATTTCCTGCCTCCTCCCCTGTAGGGTGAATGTGGGCTGTGGCCCCGCTGAGGAGAGGGTCCTTCTTACTGGCCTGCACGCGGTCGCAGACATCTACTGTGAAAACTGCAAAACCACGCTCGGGTGGAAATATGTAAGTAACTGTCTATTCCAACCTCTTGGACACTGCACAGATTACCAGATAAAACACATTACTAACAGACACAAAAGTCGCGAAGGAGTAAGCCCTCCCCCTGGAAGTGTCAATCCATGTTTTAAAATAGAAATTCTGAGCCAACTAAAGATAGACGTAATCACATAGGCACACCTGCCCACACCTGCGCTCCCAGGGCAGGGGTGACAGCCATGCCTCACAGTCCCACCCTGCAGACCTAGGCCCCTGAGGGGCCCCTGGAATGAGGGGAGGGTCCCACCTGTCTGGGGGATGCTCGCCGACTGGCCAGGCCTGCGGTGGCTGCTGACATTACTTAGCAGTAGCGATGTCAAGCAGAACCGTCTGTGGTGCTCAGAAGTTTCCGCCGCGCCCACTGAGGCCTGGCCTCCCCCTGCCCATCAGAGGTTTGGCCTGTGGGCAGCTTCTGCTCCCCCACACTCCCTGCTCCCGTTTTCCCCACCCCTCCTTTCAACTCCCAGATTTGTCCCTCTGGCCCGCACACCTGGTGCCCCCTGGCCATTGAGTGCACGTCCACCCTGGGCTCTGGCATCTGAGAGGCGTGTCTGGGTGTGGCTGGCACCTGCCTTCATGATGTGCTCTTCTGCAGCGATTCTGGTCATCTTGGTCAGGGCCAGCTGCTCTCCCTCTTTCTGTAATTCCCGATTGTTCCTATTCTCTGCATTCCCCAATCACACATGGAGATGGGCTTGGTGAGGCCTGCACACACCCCCAGCCCGTTCCGCTCCACTCTCACTGCCCACCCAAGGGCCTTCTCTTCTTCCGACGTCTTGAATGACCTCCAGGGCACTTGGCATAGTTGCCTTCACTTGCCCCTTACCCGAAGTCCCTGCAAAGGAGGCTCTGGCTCCTCGGCCTCCCAGACTGCCTCGCACATGGTAGAGGCTCGGTAGCAAATTTGAATTAGCCTTTCCCTGTGAGTTTATCGGCAACTTCACAACGAGTAGGAGTGGCCTGTCCTGGTCTAGGTGTGCTTGTCACCGAGACAGACCCTGCCCCCCCACCCCAGCCCTGGTCAGTACTGCACACAGATCACCTGGGGAGATTTAATACCATCCACTTATTTTCTTTACCAAGCGTGCAGTGAAGCCAAAGTGAAATCGATTCTGCCCTGAGACCTTCTTTCTACTTTTTTTTTCTTTTTCAAGGAACATGCCTTTGAGAGCAGTCAGAAATATAAGGAAGGAAAATTTATTATTGAGCTTGCCCACATGATCAAAGACAATGGTTGGGAGTAAAGTGAAAACTTTGTTCTCTTCTGAATCCTATTTTGTGAAAGAAACTGTAAATGTAACGGAAACCTAGGAGCATCCTGGATGACAGTATTTCTTGAACTTTGAACTTTGTAGGCTGGCCTCTCCCAGCTGTTCTGGTGGTAAGGTGTCCCCTCAGCCTCTGTCCTGTTCATGTACATGGCTGTTTCCGAAATGTTTCAATGACCTTTTCTTCTCAAGTTCCAGAGAATTAACCAACTGATGACTTACCCGTCTAGTTAATACCTTCTTTTAACCTATGCCTTTACAATAGAGTTTGGTTGTGCTCTTTCACGTTTGATAGAAAACCAAACTGAATTTCTGCGGACTACAGGGTTAGGGTCTTTTTAGAGAATAAGTTCATTCCTCTCTTTTGGAATGAGGGTACTATAACCCACTTTTTTCCCCTAATTCGTGAAACTACAAATGGACTGTTCCTCTTGCAGATGAACTGTTAAGGCATAGTGCTCATTTAAGAATCTTCCAGAAGCAGCCAATGAATCTATATGCCAAGGGACCTTTTTCTTTTTTAAGCTTTGCTCAAAAACAGAAGACACCACTGATTACATTTTAGATAAGCTATAAATAGACAAATATGCCTAATGGAACATCTTGTTTATTTAAGCCAACAGCTTCCCTATCTAGAAAGCAAGCATTAGCAAAGACTATTCCAGGGGTCTGCAGGGGCACGCTATTTAGGCTGCAGTCCGGCAGGGCCCTGGCGGTGGGGCTTCTGCATCAGTTGCTGAGGGTGGGTGGTCCACAGAGTTAGAGTTTAACACACTGGACCGAGTAAAATCGGATTTCCTTTTCTACTCTGATGTACTTGAAGAAAAATAATTACTTTTGCATATGAAAGAGGCCAGAACGATCAGGATAAACTTCCAAACTTGAGATTTGGGAGATTGTTTTAACATTTTTTTCAGGAAAGGTTAAAGTTCTAAGACCTATTTAAACTTTGTAAATGAATATGGGTCTCCTGTGCCCCACTGGTTCTGTCCCTTGAACTGATACAGAAGGGATCTGGGCAGTCTTCTAAGTCCTGTGTCTCAACCATCTACCTGTGCCTCTGCAGGGAGAGGGCACTGTGCAGAATTTTGGCCAATGTTCAGAGCATGGAGGTCAAAAATCATTCCCAAATAAGTTCTGTTTTTCAGTGTTTGAGCCTGACTCCAGCTGCTAGGCCTGGCCAGCTGCTCCAGGGGTCTGGTGGGGCCTCCAGTGTAGCTGGAGACCCCTGAGCCCCCATTGCTGGGGGTGGGGGCAGGAAGAGAGGGCCCAGGGAGGCAGGGAGAGAGAAGGGCAGCATGCCCAGAGGTTTCCCTGCCGGGCCCATGTCTGAAAGACAAGGTCAGCCCCGTGGCAAATGTGAGCTGGCTGGGAAGGCTGAGAACGGCTTCCAGTCCAGTGGGAGGTCCCTTTCCTCCTTCCAGCCCTCCTGAGCCCCAGAGCCCATGGCCCCCCTGGGTGGTTTTGGCACAGCTGCTCACCTAGTTTCCCTTTTGGCACCATCTCTCGGGTTAAGCCTTGGAACGTGGGGAAATGGCGCTGCCTTGCTGTGGGTGAGGGCACTGGAGTGCGAGCTAGTGTATACGCATGTCTCCAAGTATCGGAGGCAGATCTCTGTACAGCCGTGTAGGCCTCTGCGTGTACAGGTGCTCCAGCAGGCTGCTGCTTCCTGAGCTGGCGTGGGGGGGGGGGGGGGGGGCGCCGCGGATGTAGGTTGTCCCGGAGCAGCCCCGTGTTTGAGTTCATGTGCAGCTATACAGCCTTCAGGCTCCCAGGGCACAGTCCTGCACGCATGGCACACTCATTGCCACGGTCAGAAACCTGAAGACGCCGCACTTGAGCTGGCATGTGAAGCATGGTCACCTGCAGCTTTGGTCCTTAGTGGCAACTTTGAAAGGACAGAAAGACGCCTTCGTTGAGGAGTACTCCTCTTTGAAAACTTCACCTAAACGGACACCTCCCTTCTTGCCTTGGTGCCTCCATGAGCCTCAGTGCTGTGTCTGAGGCTCCAAGAGGATGAGGGAAATGGGGGTCCTGGGGGTGCTGAGGGCAGGGCTCCCGGGCACTTCTCTGCAAGATCTCCACGTAAACTGAAGAATCTTCTCAAATTCTTCTGACCGATTTTTGTATATACTAAACTTCTATTTAAAGCTTTTATATGTTCTGGGCAAGTTTACTGCTCCTTCGATTTGAGCACTTTGGTTTTTGTATTGTCTTTTGTGATGGCATTGAAACATTTTTACTAGTGGTCTTAGGAGGCCTTGTTTTATTTTGTTGGTAATTGATACCAACAAAAACCCTTACCACTTTTTTTGTTGGTCTTCTGAAAAATCCAAGCTCCTCTTGAAACCAAAAGAACAGACCGTGAGCTGACTTCAGGGAAGGACATTCACACACAAGACCACAACCAGATGTGCTGGTAAAGTGTTGGAATGTTCCACCCTTTTTTTTTTTTTAATTTTTTTTCAATGTTTTTTTATTTATTTTTGGGACAGAGACAGAGCATGAACGGGGGAGGGGCAGAGAGAGGGAGACACAGAATTGGAAGCAGGCTCCAGGCTCCGAGCCATCAGCCCAGAGCCTGACGCAGGGCTCGAACTCACAGACCGCGAGATCGTGACCTGGCTGAAGTCGGACGCTTAACCGACTGCGCCACCCAGGCGCCCCTGTTCCACCCTTTTAAATTCCTAAACAGTAAATATCCTGTGACTTTTATTTAAATTATTTAAAATATTTTTTTCCTTGAAGTTTGGGAAGTGATGCCAGGATCATAAATGCATTTAAACTATGTGGTGTTCTCTGGCACAGCACATCTACTCTAAAAGTGTGGTTTAGTTTTGTTGCTGTTTTATATATACATATATATATAGTATTTTTATACCTTAATGCTTATTCTTGATGGCATCTGTCAGATATTACGCGAAATCAGAAATGGGAATCTTTTTTCAAAAGTCCTTTAATTTACCTGATGACTTCACCAGGTACTTAAAAAATCCAAGTGGTTTTAATACCTAGAAAACTAAGTTCCAAAATGACCTACAGAAATGTAAACCCTCATTTGTCAAAGGCTCTTGGGTGGATCTGCAGCCCAGAGTGGCCTGGCCATGCCTTGGGCCAGGTGCATGTGGTCACTGGGTGCAGCTGGAGGGACGGACCAATGGACAACAGCCCGAAGGTTTGCCCCTTGGAGCAGGACTGTCAAGCTCACGTGCACAAGCCTCCTTCAGCCTCTGCGTCCAGCCCTCTGTCCTCTGTGTCCGTGTGAGGTTCAAAAATAAAGCTTCCAATGTCAGATGTGTCCTTCCCAGTAGCACCTCCTGTTGTGGGTACTGGGGGCCCTGGATTCCCACAGTTCTCATTGTCCATGGCTTCTCCCATGTGGGGTCTTCCTGTTCCTTGAGGTGGAGAGGCAGGTAGTCCTGGGTGTGGGCCACAGGGGAATGTGGCTGTGACTACCCATGGTCCTTGCTGGGTGGGCCTCAGTGAGTCCAGGCATAAGGCAACAGAGCTTTCCCTGCTGTGGCTCCGGTCCCATGTGGGGCCATGCGGCCCACTGTCTCCTAGAGCTCTGTGTCACCGGGCTCCTACCAGTTGGGCTTGTGCACGTAGCCCCAGAACGCCTAACTTGAGCTCATCCCTCCTGAACGCTGAGGGGTTAGGAGCCCTCTGGGACTCCCTCTTCACCCCCACGTACCCGGAGTCCACAAGCGACTAGTCAGTGGCCTGCAAGTGCGTTTACATGGCTGTCACTGCATCCAGCCCTCTCCTCCTGGGTGAACCAGACTCTTGGGATACATTTCAGGCACAAACACTGGAGTGTAAGCCCTTCACTAATTGGGAGGGTAGTGGTGAGGAGGTCATGAAGAGGGATGAGGGCCAAAGGCAGAGGCTGAGAGGTCACTCCCTAGAGCCCAGGTCCCTGGTTCCAGCTATGGTCACAGGCAAGGGATTGCAGAGGCACAGGGTGCCTGTGGGGCTCAGCCTTGTTCTCAGCACAGAGGAAAGCTGGTGGCAGGCCTGAAGCAGGATGACCATAGGCTGATGAGCTTTAGGCGGGTGACACAGATATGACCTGTGTGGATATGCACAAGGGGCTTGAACAGATGCAGGTGAGAGATAAGGGGCTTAGACCTGGGGTTCAGCATCAGAGATGGAAAAAGAAGAGCCCCCCGGCATGTTCTGGAATTTGAAGTTTGGGTGAGGGGAAGAACCAAGGACAAGCTGGAAAGAGTGGTGGCCTGTGCTGACCTTTAGACCATAGGCCTTAGGAGTGGGTGTGAGGAGTGGACAGCCTTGGGGCCAAAGGAGACAGACAGTGGGAGGCGGCAGCTGTCCCCACCCTTCTGCAGAGGCACTTTGGGAAGGCCGAGGTAGCCGTGTCAAGGTCAGAAGCATGGAAACCAGGCTGGCACAGGCTATGGAATGAAAAAAAAAGGGTGGGCAGGCAAGCAAGTATGTTTTTTAAAAGACATTTATAGAAAAATAGAGTTAAGGGATTTTTAAGTCTGGAAACGCTGGTGAGGCTGGCCTAGAAGCTCTGGTGCTAGGGCTGGGGGTCAAGTGAGCATGTGGGGAGGCAGGGGGCCAGGGGGCCCACCAGCTCTCTGCGGCCTTTGGCACATCCATTGGTAACAGCAGGCGCTGGCTGGCTTCTCCCATGTGTGGTCCTGGTCCTGTCCTGAGCCGGAGAGGTGGGCAGTCCTGGGTGTGGCCCTCGGGGGAACATAGCTGTGACCACCCATGGTCCTTGTTGGGTGGGCCTCAGTAAGCCCAGGTATAAGGCAGCAGAAGAGGTTTTAGAAACTGATGTCAAGGCTCTAGTCTAGCATCCTCAAGCCACCGGCAGCAGGGGCCCCCCAAGGTTTGGATGCCGAACCCTGCCCCCAGAGTCTCCCAATCAGAAGATCCGAAGTCTGAGACTCTGTTTCTAACCAGGTCCCAGGTGATACACTGAGTAAACAGTCTCAGACAAAATGACTGAAGTGGGGTGGGGAAGGGAGGAAGGCCAGAGTCAGGACACAGCCTTCCTCCCTGTCTCAGACCCGTGCTGCAGGCTGGTCTAAGGGCCACAGCCCACGCCTGGTGGTCCAGGTCGAGGGTTCTAGGTAGGCTCAGGCCTGGAAACAGGGCCAGGCCACTGTACCAAGTGAAGGTTGGGAAGGCCCAGGGGCCAGGAAAGGGGAACAAGCAAGAGCTCTAGTGAGCTGTAGTCAGGAGGACAGAAAACTCTGTGGTGTGGATACAGGTCCCCAGCCCTGAGTCCCTATGGGGATCCAGAGTGACAGACCTGCTGCTACCATGAGCTGAAGTCCCCAAAACCTTGGCTGGGTTTTTTCTTGGCTACAGGGACAACTGCACTGGTTGAGGGCTCTTCCTCTGCTACACGTTTCCTAGAAAGAGAAGAACCACTCTAGCTGCTGTGTACCAATTCCTGGAGCTGGGGGCCCAAACCCTCCCACGGCTCCCCTCAGCGTGATGTCACACAGCCATGTACCCCCAGCCCCAAGTCCTCAATCCCCAGCCTGCGCAGTGGCCCCCATGGCCCCTGCTTGTCCTCACCACTGGTGGGTTCTGACCCGTGGGCACTGGTAAGCTTGGAGAGCACCATGCAAAACGGGACAACAGCCCTCGCTCCACTCACGTGGCTGCCGGGTTGATGTACTTGCCCACCCCCTGGCGGTACGTCTGGGGGCCCTGGCTCCCTGGCTTGGGCTGGCTTGTTTTCAGTGTGCTTTCTAGGGCCACCTCCTCGAGCTGCGTCTTCTTCCGCTCCTCAGCAATCTGTGAGGGAACAGGACAACAGCTGGCCCGGAGCTCCTCAGGCTGGGCAAGTTCCCCAGAAGCCCTGCCCACCTGGTGGCTGAGGCCCCTTCACCTGAGCGTCAGCCTCCTCGTAGGGGTCCACAAACACCGTGGTGGAGTCAATGCGGATCTCCTCCTAGCAGCGGAGGGAGGCAAATGAGGGGCCGGCAGAAGGCAGCAGGCCCCTCCTAAGCCACCTGCCTGATGCCAGGCCTGAGCAGCGGTCCCTCTACTCTCCCTGAGTACATACCTTAGGGCGGTCAGTTTTGGGGTCACTCTCCACGTTCTCCATGGCTGTCAGTGTGTCAAAGCCCCCAACAACCCTGCGGCAGGGGGAAAGGGGTACTCTGTGCTGCAGGCAGTGAACCCCCAAAAGCCAAGTCCCTGTGGCATGCCAGGAAGAAGGGCAGAGGATGGGCCTGAGAAGGTCCCATAGGGGTGAGGGCCATGGCCCGGGGAGGAGGGGCCGAGGAGAGAGGTAAGAGCAGGGCCAGTGGGCCACCTGGCTTGTTCAAAGTTTTATTGGGACGTAGCCACACCCATTGCTTCTATGCTAGTGCCTTTGGCGCTACAGACAGCTGAGCTGAGGGTTGTGACAGACCATGAAGCCAGGAAACTGGAAATACCATCTGGGCCTTCACAAAACAAGAGGACAGAGAACAAACATGGACCAGACTTGAGAATTGGAACCATCCAGAGGAGAGCCTGAGGGGGGTGAGTTCAGGGAGGGCAGCCGGCCAGAGGGGGCTAGAGCTCCTCTCAGCCAGCAGGTCTGCATGGCCATGACCGTGGCAGTGATGGTGATGAGGGCAAATGAGCATGGAGCCAGGAGAGGGGGAAAGGCAGTGAGAGGGTCCCACTGGGGAAGAAGCCCACCCGCACCCCAGACCTCAGCAGCAGCTTCTCTTACCGCCCGAAGATAGTGTGCTTCTTGTCAAGGTATGCGCAGGAGCGGAAGGTGATAAAGCTGGGCAAGGAAGACAGGGCATCAGGACGAGCGTGCAAGCTCCCCCCCCAGCCTGACTTGGGTCATGGCTTCTGGGCACAAACCAGGCGTCCTCGTCCCTCAAGAGCTATTCTGGGAAGCTGGAGCTCACTCGCGTGTGTGGCCTTCATGCCCTGCCTGTCCAGGGGACCAGGACCCCTGGCTCCCCAGGAAGAGGCCCAGGGCACAGCTGCCTGGGAAAGAGCAGGAGAGGCTGTGCCTCCAGACCCGGCTAATGCCACCTCCTGTCGGGCAGACACTGCCAAAGCCTGCAGGGAGAGGCTGCTGGGGGAGTGAGTGGCTGGGGAAACTGGACACCAGAGCCCACACCAGTGTGACAGCAGCTCAAGGAGCAGGGACTCTGAACTGGAAGAAAGGACACGAGCAGGAAAGGGAGCAAAGACACTGAGGAACATGGGTAAATACCCATAAACACTGACCAAGTAAATTTTTTTTTTTTTTAATTTTTTTTTTTTTTCAACGTTTATTTATTTTTGGGACAGAGGGAGACAGACCATGAACGGGGGAGGGGCAGAGAGAGAGAGGGAGACACAGAATCGGAAACAGGCTCCAGGCTCCGAGCCATCAGCCCAGAGCCGGACGCGGGGCTCAAACTCGCGGACTGCGAGATCGTGACCTGGCTGAAGTCGGACGCTCAACCGACTGCGCCACCCAGGCGCCCCTGACCAAGTAAATTTTTACATCTAGTTTGGTATAAAAATGAGTGAAATTTAAATGCCTAACTATACTAATGTGAGATGGTAGAGCTGGGGGGCCAGGACTGGAAGGATCTGTCTGGGAGGGAGAGAGATAACTAACTAGTAACTACAGACTTTAAATAAATCTACTTAAGTGACACATCTAACTTCCAAATCAGGAGAAAGAAATGAAAAATATTTTTTATTTTATTTTTTTTAACATTTATTTTTGAGACAGAGAGAGACAGAGCATGAACGGGCGAGGGTCAGAGAGAGGGAGACACAGAATCTGAAACAGGTTCCAGGCTCTGAGCTGTCAGCACAGAGCCCGATGCAGGGCTCGAACTCACGGACCGCGAAATCATGACCTGAGCCAAAGTCGGCCGCTTAACCGACTGGCCGCCACCCAGCTGCTCCGAAAAATATTTTTTAAAAGGGTGACTAGAAAGCACAAATGAAGGTAACAGAAAGCAATCCAGACACCGTCTGGCAAGTTAGGTATGCACTTATGACTGTCAGGCTGAGATAAAATAGTCCCCATTCCAGCATGTGCTGTTAGAAAGACAGCCCCAAGACTTCAAGGATCTAGAAAGCTCCAAGTTAAAGGATGGAAGGATATGTTTAACAAGAGATGGAGGCAAAAGCATTCTGGGGCGGATCCCGGTGCATAAGGGCATGAGGCCACACCCCTGGAAGTGGTGCAGGCCGGGCAGCCTGCTGGGACACGGTGCGATGCCACCCACATCCCCGACAACCCACAGCATGCACACACGCACACACACCTGGCAGGGACGGAAGGCTGAAGCACATTCCTCCAGGGACAGCACTCCCTTGGGGCCCACCAGGTCTGACCCGATGACAAGGCCAGCGGGCAGGTGTCCACAGACGTCAAAACCCACAACTGTGCAGACCTTAACTCTGGCCACCGAGTGGGTCACTCACTACCACTCATTTCTAACACACATGGGGAACCTTAAAAGGGAATGAAATAGTCCCAAAGAAAAAAAAGGAAACAGAAAAACAATGAAAGGGCAAAGACATAATAGAAAGGAAGTCTCAAATTAGTTCTTTGACCTAAGAAGAAAGTGCCGTCAACATATACAGACTCAAATGTCTTCAGGGTGGAGAGCAAGACGCGAGGCTAAGAAAGGAGAGAAAGAGAAGAGAAACAGGAAGAAGCCATTAAAGATGGGAACTGAGGGAACTTACATGAAGTAAAAACAGAGAAGCCTTTCGTGAGCCATTAAGGAGAGTGGGAAAGGAGATACGGTGAGCAACAGGAAAAGAGATGCCATGGAAGCAAGTTTGGAAATCTAGACATGGACCAGTTACATTCTGGCAAAACAGAAACGTGGGCCAGTTGGCCCACGGAGTGGAATCTGACTAAGGAATTAGAGTGAATGATCTGCAAAAGCTGTCCTTGACAAGCTAACTGAACAAGCAGCTGACTCCAATCTAAGTTTAACCACCCCAGGCTATAAAGTGAGGGCAGGCTCACTGTGCAGGCTGCACCCTCTCAGACTCTGGTCCCACCAAACCAGTTCTGACAAGCCACACCTGGCTCCAGAAGATAGATAGTGGCACATGGTCTAAAACAGTGGTCGTCGGACCATCATTGCACAGCAAGGACCAGACCGGGTTTACTCCAGAACAAAGGATTGACAGACAGCAAGGCTGGTCAGCCCAGAGGATACATCCACAAATTCCAGGAGGAAAGGAAAACCATAGGACCATAGTAACAGATGCTAAGAGAAAAACATCTGGAAATGCCACAGTCTCTCCAAAAAAGTAGGCCCCAAAACAAATTTGATCAGATGGCAAAACAGCATGTTACACCCACTCCTCTCCTTACAGGCCTATGAAGTGACTGGTGTTCACACTAGAAGAGAAGACAGAACACCACCTTGTGCTGATAAACGTGAGTATCTAGAAAACCCAAGACACTCTTAACAAAAACTATCTGAGTTATAAGAGAATTTGATAAAGTAGCTAGATATAAAATAGACTTTCTCGGGGCACCTGGGTGGCTCAGTCGGTTGAGCATCCGACTTCAGCTCAGGTCATGATCTCATGGTTTGTGAGTTCGAGCCCCGCATCGGGCTCTGTGCTGACAGCTCGGAGCCTGGAGCCTGGAGCCTGGGATTCTGTGTCTCCTTCTCTCTCTGCCCATCCCCTGCTTGTGCTCTGTCTCTCTCTCTCTCTCTCAAAAATAAATAAATAAATGTAAATAAATAAATAAATAAAATAGGCTTTCTTCACATGCGCAACAGAATTGGAAAAGAATTCTTATTACAAAAATATCACAAGTCATAAAATCCTTAATGAACAGGCTTATCCAGGAAGGCAGGGAGCCCAGGTGAAGAAAACTATAAAGCCACATTAAAAGATATAAAACACAGCCTCACAGAATGTCAAGACACATTCATAAATGGAAGAGGTCATACATCTATCCTTCCAAACTATCAACATCACATCACTCCAATTAGAACCCCCATAGTCTGCTGTAGATAAAATGATCTTAAAATCTGGGGTGTGTGGCAGGCTCAATCGGTGGAGCATGCACTCTTGATCTTGGGGTTTGAAGTTCAAGCCCCACACTGGGTGTACAGCTTGAGAAAAAAATAAAATCAGGGCACCTGGTGGCTCCATTGGTTAAGCGTCCAACTTTGGCTCCGGTCATGATCTCGTGGTTTGTGAGTTCGAGCCCCACAGTGGGCTGTCTGCTGTCAGCACAGAGCCCACTTTGGATACTCTGTCTCTCTCCCTCTCTGCCCCTCCCCTGCTTATGCACGCTCTCTCTCAAAAAGTCTTTTTTTTTTAATGATTATTTTTGCGAAAAAGATCACGTGCATGCACACGCACACAAGTTGGGAAGAGGCAGAGAGAGGGAGACAGAGAATCCCAAGCAGGCTCCACACTGTTAGTACAGAGCCCAACTCGGGGCTCTTGGTCCCATGACCCTGAGGCTCAAGACCTGAACAGAAATCAAGAGTCAGATGCTCAGGGGCGCCTGGGTGGCGCAGTCGGTTGAGCGTCCGACTTCAGCCAGGTCACGATCTTGCGGTCCGTGAGTTCGAGCCCCACGTTGGGCTCTGGGCTGATGGCTCAGAGCCTGGAGCCTGTTTCCCATTCTGTGTCTCCCTCTCTCTCTGCCCCTCCCCCGTTCATGCTCTGTCTCTCTCTGTCCCAAAAAATAAATAAATGTTGAAAAAAAAAAAAAAGAGTCAGATGCTCAACCAACTGAGCCACCCGCGTGCCCCTGTATTTTTAAGAGCTTTTTAGTCATTGATATTCCAGATGTTTTTCCCAGGTATTTTCCATTTGACAAGATCCCAGATATTTTGTTTTAATGTTACTTTTTGAGAGAACAGGGGAGGGGCAGAGAGAAAGCGGGGCAGAGACAAAGTGGGGCAGAGCATCTGAAGCAGGCTCTGTTCTGAGAGCAGAGAGCCTGAGGCCGGGCTCGAACTGTAAGTTCGAGATCATGACCTGAGCCGAAGTTAGACACTCAACGGACTGAGCCACCCAGGCACCCCTGCCGTTGACTCACCTCTAATATGAGGGTGCCCATCAGAGCCCCTGTCAAGTGTGCCTGGTTGGCCCCAGACACCACGGGCACAGTGGAGAAGGGGGTGCTGGGACTGCCTGGGCCCCAGGGTGTCCTCTCTCAAGGGAGGCCCCTTTTGTATCTTGATGGTCCCCTAGCTTAGGTGACTCGTTCCAGGTGATTTTCCATAAATCCTTTACATCCTAAGCCAGGGCCTTCCTGCTGAGTGCTTCCTACAGAGAAGGTGCTCCTCCAGCAGGTGTTCTGGGAGAGGCCCGGCTCCTTTCCCCACCTCCTCCCAGGCATGTGTTACATCCTTGTGTAAATCAGGGCCTAATTCCAGATTATATATACATATGCACACACAAACTTCCTCATAAAAAGTGAACAAAGAGGAAAGAGTTGACAAAGAACAAGCAGAAACTAAAGACTTTAAAAATCAGAAATAATGAAACTTAGTGAACTCCTCCAGCTCCCAAGAGAGGGAATGATTGAGGCCAAGCGAAACCCTGCCTGGCTGGGCACCCCCATTCTACCCAGCTGCACGGCTCTGCAGGGGAATCCCATCAAACGTCCAGGAAAGCCACCATTCCTGCCCTGCTCGATGCCACCATCATCGGCCCCCACATTGCACAGACCGATCTCCCCTGCCCTGCCAGCCCCATTGTGCAAGGCTCCTCTGGAAAACTGTCTTGCCGCTGCCCCACAGACATCCCCCACCCCTGTCCCTCCCAGGTTGAGTCTGGCTGTTCCCCTTCCCACACTCACTTCTGGTGGGCCCTCACCCCTCGCCTTTTCATCTAGACCAGGGTGGCCAGGTCTTTACTTCCAGCTCATTCTCACCCCCTTGGCTGACCCACTAGGACCAGGCTGAGTGTCCCAAGCATCTCACAGCTCAATGCTGCAAGCAGAATTCTCACACCCTCACTGGGTCTCCCCATTTCCAGAAATGCACTACAAGTTCTAGCCGCCCCTGCCCCCCATCATGCACTCTCCCCACAGCCCGGGCCAGCCACACCCACACCCGCATCTGCCTCCTACAGCCGCTCTGGGTCTCTGTGTAACCACCCATGTCTATTCTTTCATGGGCACATACAAAGCACACACACTTGGGGGGTGGGGGAGTGGTGAGTCTCCCCTCAGAGTGCTGCCCACTTTCTGGGTGGGATTCAGGTAGTGTATGCTCTCTAGGGCAAAGCTGAGAGGGAGGACCCACCCACAGCTGCCGGCTGACTCACAATTGAGACTTGTTGGTGTTGGGCCCCGAGTTGGCCATGCTGAGGATACCCCGGCCCGTGTGCGAGAGGTTGGGCCGGAATTCATCTTTGAAGGGCTTTCCCCAGTACGACTCCCCACCTGGAAGAGAAAGCAGCATGACTGGCAGTAAGAATGACTGGGTCCCAGGCCAAGTGCAGCCCAAAGGACGAAGCCCAGCTCTGGAAATGTGTGTTGAGTCCCAAGGGGCACTGCTGCCAAGTACCTCAGAAGGCAGCCCTGGCCCCGAGGGACCCTCATCACTATCTCCCCATGGACTCCTCCCAGCCCCCAGGTCCTTCAGAGCCCCTACATGGGGCCAGGCCCCTACCCCTAGTACAAGGAGTAGAAGGTGAAAACCACAGGTTATTACTGCTCACACCACGTGGGGTGAGGGAGTGGCCCGGGCCCAAGGAGCCAACAGGCTGAAGGGTTCAAGAGGCAGCAAGAAGGCAACATGTTGCTTTTCATCCTCTAACCAGGCCTTACAACCATCTCAAAATGAGAAAAATGAGGGATGTGCCTGAGGTCACACAGCAGGCTGGTGGCTGGTCTGTCAGATTCCACATCTGGAGCTCTCAGCACAGCCTGCACCCACCTACCCCCTCGCGGCCTATGAAGCAGCCAAAGCTGCCAGGGTGGCCCCCATACTAGTACCTACCTGTGCCTGTGCCAGTGGGGTCTCCCCCCTGGATCTGTGAGAAGACAAGAAGCCAGTCAGCAAGCTGTACCCCTTGAGCCCGAGGCCCTGCCTGGCCCTCCTGCCACCGCCCACCACCACTGGCTGAATGAACTCCCCACCTGCCAGGGGGGCTCAAGGGAGTTCTGGGTGAGGACAAGGCCCTCCCAGGCCACTTCTCTGCACAAGCCTAGTGTGGCCAGGCTGGGGACTCTTAGGGGTCAGCCTGCAGGCTCCCTGCCCTGAAAAAAAAGGGGCTCATAGGAATGACTCCCAGGAGTCACCTGCAGGACTCACGCTGGCCAGGAGTCACAGGGCCCCTAGAGAGAAGCAAGTCTTTGGCCAGTGCTGACTCTTGTCACTCACCACAAAGTTCCTGATGGATCTATGGAAGATGGTGCCATCGTAATACTGCTTCTTGCAGAGTTTGATGAAGTTTTCACAGGTTTTTGGTGTCTACAAAATAGCCCAGATACTTATGTGAGGCAAGGAGCAACTGATGCAAGGATCACAACTGCCACCCAGGGCCCTTACTGTGCAGGGGCAATGGTCTGCTGCCCAGCCCAGACATGGTAAAGAAGGACCTGTGAAGCTAAATGACAAGACACTTGTATCTGCCGTGACCCTAAGCCAGGGCCGTGGAGAGACACTTGAACAAGTGGGGGGCAGGGGTGTGTGTGTGGAGCCTGACCCCTTTCGTGTGAAGGTTGTGCACGCAACTGCTCAGAGCACGGACCAAGGAAATGCAGTGCACCGCTAACAGGGTCCCTAACAGAAAGGGAGGTGGGGGTACCATACTTTCTGGAGACCAAGTGGAATTTTGTACCACGAGCATGTGCCAAGTGCAGCTATGTATTTAAGACCCTGGCAAGGGCCTGGACTTAGGTGGAGGGGATGGCAGCCACCTACCATGTCGCAGTGCAACTCCAGGTTGAGGTCGCCCTTGTTGGTGTGCAGCCGCACATAGCCCTTCTTCTTCACAAACTGGTAGCGCAGCACATCCTCATCAATGGCAGCTGCAAACCGAGGTCAGAGCTCTGTGCTGCCCTCCATCTCGGGCACGCCCACCCCACACCAGGCTCTAGGGCCGGGGACGCAGCCCCAGCTTTGGGGAGAGCCCAAGAGTCTTCCTGGTCTGAGCATAGGCTCACAGGGGCCACAGTGGCAGGACAGGGTGAGTGTACAGGTAGAGGGATGAGGAAGGGCTCAGAGGTTAAGGAGGTACTAGAAAAGCCTGGACACAGCAGGCTAGGAGGGGCAAAGGGGATGGTGGGGACTTGGCAGGCTGAGAACACAAGAGGAAGGGGCATGGGGATAGTGCCAAGGTGGGACGTGGGCTGGAGCCCAAGGCAGGGCAGCCCCGGCAGGTGGAGGGAGGACCTTCTACTCCCGGCCTGGCCCCCCTGCAGCCTCTGCCATCCCGGACAAACATACTTTCCAAAAGGGCCTATGGCTGCCTGACCATGCCTGAGTTGCCTAAGCACCCATGAAGGCCAGGCATGATAAAGTGATGCTCAAGGGGGCGCCCTGCCCTTGGACGCTGTTAAGCAGCATTGCTGGAGATGAAGGTGCAAAGGCAGCTACCTGCTTCGTGCGTAGTCTCTGGAACCATGGCAGTGGAGGTGAAGGAGGCGCTGACCTTGCCGGTGGAATAGTGCGCCTGGAGAGGAAACCACATGGGTGCATTAGTGGTGCCCTGAGAGGCTGGGGCCCCACTGCTCAGGCCCTGCTTGGTACCCTTCCTCCAAGAAACTGTCATGGCCGCCGCCCACAGAGCCCAGCAGGGACCTCCTGGGGGCCGGGCCCTCTAAGAGCTCACGGACTGAGGGGACCGAGCCAGGGTGCTCGCAACACAGGGCCCCGCCTGTGCAGGAGGCTGAGGCTGAGCTGGCCAAGGCTCTCATGTAAACTGAAACCCTGGAAGTAAGTAGAAACTGGTCACCTCTGGTATTCACAGTACCAGGGACTCTAGTTCTTTTGCAAACGTTTCAACTTTTTACAGTAAACACACTGCTTTTTTTTTTTTTTTAATTTTTTTTTCAACATTTATTTATTTTTGGGACAGAGAGAGACAGAGCATGAATGGGGGAGGGGCAGAGACAGAGGGAGACACAGAATTGGAAACAGGCTCCAGGCTCTGAGCCATCAGCCCAGAGCCTGACGCGGGGCTCGAACTCACGGACCGCGAGATCGTGACCTGGCCGAAGTCGGACGCTTAACCAACTGCGCCACCCAGGCGCCCCTCACACTGCCTTTTTAATCAGGAAAAAATAAACCCCAATAGGTTTTATTTTTATCTAAGACAGTGGGAAAAAAAAGATTTCTCCCCGTTAGAAGGAAATACATCAAAATACTAAGCACTGTTGTTTTAGAGGAATGGGATTATTAACCACAACCTTTCTTACTTTTGCAAATTTTTCTGGATAAGTCTTTAAGGATGGAGCCTCAGAGCCCCCTCTGTCCCCCTCATCCCCCTTAGCCCTGCCTGAACAGGCCATGTGTGGCCTCCAGCACCCCACCTGCCATCCCCAGCCTCCTGAGGCCCATTTTCTTTTAAAAAAAATTTTTTTTTCAACGTTTTTATTTATTTTGGGGACAGAGAGAGACAGAGCATGAACGGGGGAGGGGCAGAGAGAGAGGGAGACACAGAATCGGAAACAGGCTCCAGGCTCTGAGCCATCAGCCCAGAGCCCGACGCGGGGCTCGAACTCACGGAGCGCGAGATCGTGACCTGGCTGAAGTCGGACGCTTAACCGACTGCGCCACCCAGGCGCCCCTTGAGGCCCATTTTCAATGCAGCCCTCCTATGGGCCTCCAAGGGGCACGTGGGCTCTGAGGGGTCCTGGCCACCCCCCTCCAAGTGTATCCCAAGGCCTCCATGAGTCCCTTCACCAAGACCTCTGAGGGGCTGAGCTGGGCAGGCTGGCTGAGCTGGCAGCTGTGTGGCCCTCTGCCTACTCACAGCATTCAGCTTGTCCACTTTCTTCTTCTCTGGGACTTTCATGGTGGCAGCTAGAACCTCGTCCCCTTTGAACTCTTTGTAGAGCTCCTGCAGCGTCTCTCGGGTCTCGGCGTTTGTATTTTTCAAATAATAAGATGGGTCCTGTTTGGCCTTTTCTTCATCTATAAAACAGCACAGTGGCCCTGATCAGCCGAGCCCCCAGCAATGTCCCCAAATGTGCACGACAGGGACAGGAGGCCAGAGCCTGCTGTAATAGTGGAAGCCCAGGCTAGGACTTAGGCTGGGTAACCTGAACCTCCATCACAGTGACGCTTTCCTGGTAGCTATGATGAAGAAAAGGGTGTGCAGAGGGAGAGAGAGCGAGGAAACGGCTCACAAGGGTACAAGTCAACCCGCCCACAGTGTTCTCCACAGTTGGCTCTGGTCTGTCCCCAGCCGTGACCTGGCCCCAGTGGCTCATACACAGCCCTGCACCAAATGACACTGGGAGCAGCAACCAACTAGCTGAGCAGAGGCCACAGTCACCACCCCTCACTGACTACCTATTCCCACAATGAGAACAGAGCCAATTTCTAAGAAGCGAGTGGAGGACCTGGGAGAGGAAGCGGCCTAGAAGGGCCTTGGAGCTGGGTGTTGAGTGGGGAAGAGGCGGCAGCCAGGCCTCCATGGCATGAGGCGGTGGGCACCAAAGATACTGGCCCCAGCTGGGACGCCCACAACAGGCCCCCTGTGGGCAGGCATGGGCCAACAAGGTCCTGCCAACTTCAGCACAGAAGCTAAGTGTAGCCAGTCTAGGCTTAAGCAAGACTCCTGGATGCTCCAGCCCCAGGAAGGAGAGGGCTTTACCCAGAAAGCACTGGCACCCAAACCCCTGGCACCCAGACCAGCTGCCATTGCACCTACCAGGATCTGTTATTTTTATGTTATTCTTCACATGAAAGAAGTTGGAGACATTGAATTTGTCCAAATTGGTGGGGTCCTGCAGCAAAAAGAACACACACAGCACAGTGAGCCAGGCAGTGAGGCAGGCAGGTGGCCTGAGTGCTGGGGTTGGGAAGGAGAGGCCAGTGGCAGCACAGAGATCTGGGGTGTCGAGCAGGGAATGGAGGGTGGGCGTCAGGGGTCAGGGGAGGGCTCTGCCTGAGCACGGCCAGGAGCAGGGGTGGGGTGGGGACAGTGATATAAATGGCTAGCTGCTCTCCAAACTGTCCCCTTCTCCCTAGCACACGGAAGATGAGCATGTCTCGCATCAGGCAGCCATGGGACGGATGGAGTTTCGTGGAAGGGATGCAGGCAGAATGGGGCACCCATCTTAGCCTCCCACATGCCACACCCCATGCTCCCTTCGGCCGGCTGCCACAGACCCCTTGGTGCCTCAGGTCCTGGTGACAGCAAGCCCACACTGTGGGAGGGAATGTGCACGGACCTCCGATGAGGACAGGACAAGCCCTGGATGGGAGGGGTCCACAAAGGCCACCCCTGGTTTCTAAGTCCAGGTCTTTCAGGAACCCACTCTCTGACACTCAGAGGCACACCCTAGCCCTACGCTCACCACTGGGGTACAGCACACACCAGCCCATCCTCTCCCACTTGGATACGGAGATGGCTCTGGGGCAGAGAGGAGCGGCCTTGACATAGCAACGGCAGGCACTGGAAGAAGAGATGTGAAGCGGCCTCGTGAAGGCCCAGGCTGACAGAGAGCAGGGGTGCTGCCAGGAGCTGAGGGCAGCTGGGAAACAGCAGGCAGGTCACAGAGCCTGGGTGGAGAGGTGGGGTTGGCAGAGGGGTGCCACGGTCCCTCCTGGGAACAGCAGTGGGAAGGGGACACCCACCTGGAGGGTGATGATGTCCTGCCGAGAGAAGGGCTCGTCTGTCAGCAGGTCTCGGAAGTTCTTGGCCTTGATATTTAGTTGCTCCACTGCCTACAGCCAAGAGAGAGCCCACTGTTACAGTGCTGGCCCCAATGCTGGCACCAGGAGCCTGGAGCCTACCCAGATGACAGCGCCATTTCAGAGGTGAGGAAAAAGATGGGACCCACCAAGGGCTCACAGCAGTGGCCCCACCACTGAGGGCGGAGCTTGATAAGCCTGAAAGATTCAAATTCAGCCATTTGAGCAAAGCTCACCAAAGGACACTCTCATGATATACATCTTATGTCAATAAGCAGGCTCAACAAGGCCAGCCATGCATCTCTATCAAAGCCCTTCCACCAAATCTGTGCACTCTTTGGGCAAAAGTGACCCCTGGAGCCCCTAGGGTGGCACTGGCCACCAGGACCCTGCCAACAGCTGGTGACAGGTCTGATAACATCTCAGGGAGGGTTTCCCTGCAACATGGGGCCCACACCCTGCTCTGTACCCTGTGCTGGCATACCCAGAGCAGGAGGACAGGTATGGAAATCAGGGCCTCCTCACCCTCACACTTGCCCACCAGCCTGCATCTGCTCCTCCTGGGGACTCCACCAGGACGCGGTGGAGGGGGGCTCCGTGCTCCCCTCAGCCCCAGGCCTGCCCTCAGAGCACAGGTTCCCTTCCAGGGCCCGGTCAGTGAAGATGAAGATGGTGGGAAGGACCCCTGGGGTACAAAAGAACTGGCCAGGTTTCAGGTCTGGAGGCTGCAGGAAGGGCACACCTCTTCCTGTCTGCGCTGACAGCTCTCAGAATGTAGGCTCCACGGGGACAGGCTGTGCCCACTGCACCCAGTGCAACCTTAACGCCAGCCCAGGGTTTCCCTGGAGCATACACCCAAAGAGCCTGCATGGGACACAGTTCCCAAGAACCCACCTCATAGGTATAGACATTGCCCGTGGTCTTGACAGCTACGATGTGGGTATTGTTGGTGAACACGGTGAATAGCACTGGGCAGTGGTACTTTCCTAGAAAGAAGGCTCATCATCAGGGAAATACAAATCAAAACCACAATGAGATACACCTCACACCTGTCAGAATGGCTAACATTAACAACTCAGGCAACAACAGATATTGGTGAGGATGCGGAGAAAGAAGAACCCTTTTGAATTGCTGGTGGGAATGCAAACCGGTGCAGCCACTCTGGAAAACAGCGTGGAGGTTCCTCAAAAAAGAACCAAGAGCAAGGTTGGTGCCTGTGGGAGTCACCTCAACTCTGGTATCTGATGAATAAGAATGGTGGAGGGAGGGGCACCTGGGTGGATCAGTCGTTGAGTATTTAACTTTGGCTCAGGTCACGATCTCACGGTTCATGAAATCAAGCCCGGCATCGGGCTCACTGCTGTCAGTACAGAGCCTGCTTCAGATCCTCTGTCCCTCTCTTTCTGCCCTTCCTCCACTTGCACTTTCTCTCAAAAATAAACAAACATTAAAAAACAAAACAAAACAAAAACAAGAATGGCTGAGGGTGCAGAGAGATATAAAGCAGGAGGACCCCAGGGCTGGGGTGGGCTTTACAACCAGTGGTGAGGAGAAGCCCAGACTAAGAGCTGCCTGGCGAATCCATCACACTGCCTATACCTACTGCCCTGGGCCTCAGTCTGAGCAGCTTCTGGTTCCAGTGATGAGCAGACCAGCGCCTCATCCAGACAGGGTCCATGCCCACAGGACCCAACTATACACACAAAGGCCACCAACAACCCTCACAGCCCCACTGCCCTTGCGGGAAGAAATATCCCACCCACCCCCAGCTTTAAACAACTTGGACCTTTAAGGAAAAATTATACATCTTTTTTTTTTTTTTTAATTGGGGTAAAGTACATATAAACCTTTGCTACTTTAATCATTTTATAATTTTAAGTAACCTCTACTGCCAACATGGGGCTTAAACTCAAGAGTCATGTTGTCCATTGACTGAGCCAGCCAGATGCCCCTACATCTTTGAAAAATTAAGTGCCTGGGATGGGGTGCCTGGGTGGCTCAGTCAGTTAAGCACCTGACTCTTGATTTCAGCTCAAGTCATGATCTCATGATTCAGGAGACTGAGCCTCGGGTCGGGCTCTGTGCCAATATGATGGGGTCTGCTTAGGATTTTCTCTCTCCCTCTCTCCCTCTCTCTGCCTCTCCCTCACTCGCACATGCTCTCTCTGTCTCTCTCTCAAAAATAAATAAACATAAAAAAGAAAAAAAAACCATGTCTGGCTTGATCAGAAAGGAATGATGGATTCTGCAGAGATCTTGGTGAGAAACAGGGGCTATGGGGTCTGTGGGCCAATTTTTGAATTGGGTGTCAAAGGGATCACTCACCTTCATTGTTCTTTGCAAAGTTCAGCTTGATCAGGGACCTCCCATCCAGCTTCTGGAAGGAAAATAATTAATAATTAGTAATAATGAATAAGTGGCTGATGTGAAGAAATGCTGAGGCTATGATGCTAGGTGAAGCAGAGACTGGAGGTCTCTGACCAAGCAAGCCTTTACAGCTACAGGCAAGAGGAAAAGCCACACAGGTGCTGACCCAAGGCCCCCAGGACACAGAAGTAACCTGGAGAAGATGGGCTGTACAACCCAGGCTCTAAGTGGGCAAACTGAACTGCTCACAGGGGCAGACCCCCAGCTAGAGGTGGAGGCTGAGTGTGGAGATTTGTTTTATACTTCTCAAATGTTCAGACATTTTTATTGTGAGCACTGATTACTTCTGAAGCTAAAAAAATGTGTGTATTTCTTCTTTTGGGTGGTGGATACAGAGATGGGCACCTACAATTCTGCTGTATGACTATTTAAAACAGAATATTAGAAAGTGGGGGGAAAGGAATCAATATACCCAAATGCTGAGTGACTGTGATGGGATCCTCTATTTTCCAAAGTTCCTGCACTGTCTGCAGTTTACCTCTTCTGTGGGAAACTTTACAATAAAACAAAGTCCAGGCAGCCAGAGGAAAAATGCTGCCCCAGTGTGGGAGGGCTAGGTTGGAGGCAGTGAAGAGGGCTGTGGAGACCCCAGAAGGGGAGGCAAGGCTGTGCACCTAGGAGCACCTGAGGGCCCACAACCTGGCAGCCTCTGACCACTCTGGTGCGGGCCCAACCCTGACTACCTAACGCACAGAGAAAACGCTGGGTGGGCATCCCTGGGCCAGGCCCCCATGTCCTCACCCTCCTGAGTGGCCAGGCCACATGCGAAGCCTTGTGAGGCCACTGCCTGCTGGCCAGCCCACCCTTGTTCCTCCACGGCTGGTTTCATTCCTTCCTTTGCCACTCAATGGCCCTTCTCACCAGTGCAGGTGAGCATTAGACTCTACGACAGACAACAGGGTCCCTGCTCTGAGGTTGCTCCCATCAGAAAGCCCTCCTCCTTCAGGCCCAGGCACATGATCCAACCCAGAGAGACCCCATATACAACTCCTGGTGGGAGGCCAAGCCCAGGACATCTACATGTTTTGGGGGCCCTGACAAGCACCTGAGAAGCAAAATGTCCACAGTAACAATATCCACTGGGAAGGAGACAGAGGACATATGGACAAGAAAACACAAGAGGGGTCAGGGGCAGAGTGGGGCCTAAAAGACACCATTGACACCACAAAGCAGACCCTCAGCAGCAGAGGAGCCCCAACATCAGATGCTCCACTGAGGCAGAAGTGACCTTCATGTCAGGGAAGGCAATGTACCCCAAACACAAGCCAATCGCACGGGGCACAGGCAGGCAGCACAGACCCCATAGGAAGCCCCTGGAAGCCCACAGTGGCTTCCAGAAGACAGCCTCACAGAAAAACACTGCCAGTCACACTTTCAAATGACAACAAATGAGGAAGGACACAGCAGACACCTGAAAGAGAGCACTCTCCTTAGGGAGGCCAGACCACCAGCAGCACCTCAACCACCTGAGAGAAAAGTCCACAGGCTCTGGGCAGCCGGGCCCAGAACATGCACCATTGGTCTAGCCCTGTCTCATCCAAGGGCAGGGGAGCCACTCACTTGATCCAAGGGGCCCAAAGCACCCTACACCCTGTCACAAGTGCCAGAGGAGCCCAGATAGCACAGAAGGGCCTCCAGAAAACAGGTAATAAGACCTTGGCTAAGTAAAGAACCAGTGACATTTCACTTGTCCCAGGCTGCCAACCAGGACACTGTTCACATCGCTCACCCTCTCACTACCTCGCCCTCAAGCCTCACAGCAGCCAGGTCCTCCTGGGCCTCCCTGACGATGGCCTCCACTCTGCATGTTCTCAAGGGTCTCTGTCACAGAACTAGTTGGGCCACACCCAGCTTACTATCTTCTCAGTCAGGTCCGGACCTCATCCCAGCAGACAGGGTTCCAACCCCAGCCCCCTGGGCCAGCTCTCCACTCCACCGTGCCAGAACCCACCCTGCCCACCTCGTCCTCACACTCCTCCTCCTTGAACAGTCCATATTTCATCAGGTTGACCTCTTAGCCTCAAACACCTCCCTTGGACACCCTGGAGTTGACTTGTCCTCGAAAGTCCCACAGAAGTCCCCACCCTCCCTGCTGGCCCCCCTCATTCCCCCTCCACTCCAACTGCCCACCCTCACTCCATGCTCCCAGCTCCCTCCTGCTGCCCTGCCCATGGCTCTGCTTCTGAGGGATCCACCTTCCTGCCGAAGCTGCACTGGCCCGGAGCGCCAAGCACAGGCTGGATCACCCGGTTCCACCTGTTGTCCATGGCACAGAACGTGCTAACTGACCCAGTCCTTTCAAAACGTGGCTGCACTTGAAGATTTCTACTGAGCTCTCCCCCCGCCCTGGGGACACACAGACCCTGATGTGATGGCCCAGCAAGTCCCACAGGCCCACCCTTCACAGCCATCTTGGGTCCAGCCTCTTTGTGCCACCTCCCCTGCCTCACCCTGGTCCAAACTCACACACCACCTCTTACACAGACAAGTGCACAGCCCCCTCCCTGGCTGCTTTCCCACCTTCCACCCTTGACTCCACATAGTCCTGTTTCCCACAGGGCAGCCAAAGTGGGCCTTTAGAACACAGGCAGGATCACAACACGCTTGGGCTTGAAACCCTGCCCAGCTTCCAGCACCACCCCCCAGAACAAACTCACGCTCCTCCCACGGCCTCCAAGCCTCCCCCGACCGCCCATGTGCCTCTATCTGCCACCATTTCCCCATCCCCCTCCGTCTCCAGGTCTCAGCTTCAACGGCACTGCGCTGCTCCAGACATTCCCCAAGCCCCCCACCCCCAGCCTGCCTGTCGGTGAATACCTCTGCCTCCACAGCTCACGGCTCACTGGCCCTGCACACAGCACAGGCTACCACCACGCTGAATAAATGGATGCAACGATGCAAATGAAAAAATGAAGAAATGGGCCTGGGCTGCATTGTGAGGGAAGGAGAGAGACCTCTCAGAAGAAAAGGGACCAACAGAATGTGTAAAATATAGGAACACCACAGGTTTGTGATGGAGGTGTGCAGTGGGGGGCAAAAGAGGAGAATAAGGTGGAACTTGGCTCTGGGAACCTCCTCCTGAGCAACACAGAATTCGTGTCATTGGACCTGTATACACGACATATAAATACCTGCTTAACCTAAGTCATGATAAAAATACAAATTAAGGGGCACCTGGCTGGCTCTGTCAGTAGAGTCTGAAACCCGTGATCTTAGGGTTGTGGGTTCGAAGCCCACGCTGGGTGTAGAGATTACATAAAAATAAAATCTTAAAAAAAGTTAAAAAGTGTTTTCACTCTGAGGCAACAAAAAATTTTTAAAAAATTGATGATATCCATGGTTGTTGAGGGTATGAAGAAACAGGCGTTTGCAACTTCTCTGGAGGACAATTTGCCAGTAGCTACCCAAACTGAAAATACTCCCACCCTGTGACCCAGCCGTCCTGGAAGGACACTCCCATGTGTGCCCAAAGAAACGTGCACAAGGGTAGTCCCTATCTGCTGTTAGTAACAGCAGGGGACTTCAGATGTGCTTCAGCAGCACATGTCCTCCCTACAGGAGGACGCATGCAGCCACCACAGAACGCAGTAGGGCTCTATGCACCCATGTTCAGGTCTTCAACACACTGTGGGGGTGGGGGAGGGGGGAGAGCAAGTACAGAGGAGTTCGCACCTGTGATTACAACCATGGCCCAAGGAAAGAAAATGTACGTTTATGCACATGCGTGTGCACGTAGGGAACATTTCTGGAAAGAAACAATGTGGGGAAGGGGGAGGAGGACAGTCCCGCTCACCATGCCTCGTGAACAGTCCTCTACCGCGCTTGCATGTACATGAAAACCACAGAACAAAAGGTCAGACAAGAGGATAGCATTCACTGGCATCACTTAAACTCCTGCCCGGCCACCTACCTCTCCATTGCTGGGGTTGGTCCCATACTTCTTAAGCCAAGGGACGATGTTACTGAAGGGAAGAGAAGAGACAGTGTCAGTAAGGCAGTCAGGTGCAGGCTGGTGTGGAGGCCACAGCTTAGGAGGGCTGCGTCCAGGTGAGGGCTACGAACAGGCTTTGCTCTACTTCACTTCTGCTAGCAGAAGCCAAGAAGAGGAGCATCCAGCCTTGACCAAGGAAGCAAGGGAGTGTTTCTGGTTTCAACACATGTCCAGGGTTTTTATTGTGGTTACATATAAACAACATAAACAAGCAAAAAAAAAAGACATATATAAATGCTGATACGTCTGTGCAATGAGGTGCTGAGCCAGCATCAAAAATTATACTTCCAGGGGCACCTGGGTGGCTCAGTTGGTTAAGCTTCTGACTTGGGCTCAGGTCATGATATCACAGCTTGTGAGTTCGAGCCTGCTTCAATTCTGTGTCTCCCTCACTCTCTGCCCCTCCCCCGCTTGTCCTCTGTCTCTTTCTTAAAAATAAAAATAACAACAACACAAAAGTGTACTTCCAGAGAACTCTGAATGACACAACTGAGTGAAAAATGGATTCAGAACTATCCTTGCAGTATTACCTCAACTATGTTGCCATAAATAACCTCACAGAAAAAGAGGAATATAAGTACTGACAATGGTTATCCTTGACAGTGTGATTATGGTAAGTTTTTCCTTTTACCGTCAAGTATTTTCCACATTTTCTAAAAGGAGACTAAAACACAGGAAAGTTTTAGAAGCTGGTTTATGTTGGAACATAAGACCTTAAGCATCATGTTCTCATGGTTCATGAGTTTGAGCCCCACATCTGGGTCTCTGCTGACAGCTCAGAGCCTGGAGCCTGTTTCAGATTCTGTGTCTCCCTCTCTCTCTGCTCCTCCCCTGCTCGCCCTCTGTCTGTCTCTGTCTCTGTCTCTGAAAAATTAAACATTGGGGTGCCTGAGTGGCTCAGTCAGCTAAGTGTCCAACTTTGGCTCAGGTCATGTTCTCAGGGTTGGTGGGTTCAAGCCCCACATCAGGCTCTGTGCCGAAAGCTCAGAGCCTGGAGCCTGCTTCAGATTCTGAGTGTCCCTCTCTCTCTCTGCCCCTCTCCTGCTGGCGCGCTCTCAATCTCTGTCTCTCTCTCTCTCTCAAAAAATAAATAAACATTAAAAAAAAAAAAAAAGACTAAGCAACATGCTTCAAAATACAGCACTGGGAAAGTATGTACCTAAATTATGGCTCTACTTTCATAAAGTGGAAAGTACTCAGTTTGTTAACATTCCAAAGCAGGATAGGTAGGCCAATTAGAACACTAGCCCCCCACCCCCCATGTGTGTAGAGAGGTCAATGCCACCCCAGGCAGGGACAGCAGTATCTGCCAGCAAGGTTGCCTGCCCAGGGGTCACAGCAGCACTGCTGTCTCATCCCTAAGGCCCTGGAAGTCCCTCCTGGGTCCCCAAGAGGCCCACTCAGGTCCCGAGGTTGCCAAGACTTCAGTATGGCCTGGCGTGGCACGGCCTGAAGACACAAACCCTCCAGCTGGTCCCATACCCCCTTGCTGAGTGGGTGTCAACAACCTCACCCCTTTTGTTAGCTCAAAAGTCGAGGGCAAACTCACAGCAAGTCAAAGACGACTCCTTCGGGGGTGCAGACTGGGTAGACGAAGGGCTGCAGAGAGAGACTAAGAAAGGACAGAGTCACTCCAAGTCATACAGTGATTCCCGTGACTTCTCCCTTTGCTCCTCCCTCCTTCCCTCATTCCTGCAACAATACCAGTGCTCCTCTGCCCAGCCGGGGCTGGGTGCCAGTACAGAGGTGACCCCACAGCCCTGACCCTCAGAAGCTCCCCACACAAACCAATAAATACAAGGCAAGGGTCCCTGGAATGACAAAAGCCTGGTTCTCCCCACACTCTCTACTGTGTCATATAACACACACGTGATCACATTCAAGCCCCAAAGAGGTTGGGGGTTTGGGTTTGGGACTCCCCAAAACCTCACATAGCAGGCAGGCCATACTTTTCTACTGAAAACTACCCTCTCGCATCCCAAGAGACTCTGTGGAGCTATTGTGATCTGGGGGTGCCCTGCCTGCTCCTGACCAGAGTGTGCACACAGTTGCCCAACATTTCCAAGGGACAGGCACGTGACTCAAGCAACAGCCGATGCCCTAGGAGCCCTGGGTAAGTTCTAATACATGGATATGGGGGTAGAGGGGTGTGCAGAGATCCAGACTGCCACAAGCCATTTGCCACCTCAGGAGGGTTGGCTTTGGAAAAGGAGAGCCCACAGATGAGGGGAGACAGTACCTGGTGAGCTTCTTTATATCAACACCCTTTTTTCTTGCATGAGGTTTCTATCACTAGCCATCAAGAGCCCTGGTTGACCTGGCTTGTTTGCACCTCGGTCACCCAGATGGCACAGGCCAGTCCTCTGGACCTGGACTGCCTGGTGGCAATGGCATCACCTCCCCAGATGCTGCCCCAGAAAGCTCCCATGGGGCAACCTCACCACCTCCCCCTCTGGCCCAACCACTGCTCTAACCCAGTGGTGATCCTGGTGCTGCAGGGGACTGATGAGAACACGACCCAGCACCAAAGCAAGCTCCAAACGGCAAGACACTGCACATTCATCTTCTCCCAAATGGGCCTTGAAGGGCATATTCTCAAAGTACATTTTTACCCAGAACCCAAGGTAGTTAAAAAGTAGATGAAACACAGCTTAGAGAGACCTCTTGGAGGAACTGGAAACCAAGGACCAAAATATTTCCATAAAATCCATTCATACCCACTCTGAAGGATACCACATTCCCATGAAGGTGATGACAAAACTTGGTGGGAGTGGGGAGAAATCCAACCAATGAAGCCTGGGTCTCACTTGCTAACCCTCCCTGAGCAAGTGCTATGAGAAGGGAAAAGCCCTCACTCAGTGCTACATGGGAGCCTCTCGGAGCCGACCCAGTGGCTGCATCCCTGGCCTTCCCTGCACCCTTCTCGCCCTATGGTGTCTGGCTGACCTGCCCCAATCAGGGTGCTGGGATCACTAGTAGAGCTTTGTCAGTTCTTAAGCTCATCATGCCCAATGGGACACACACACACACACACACACACACACACACACACACAGCATGTGTCCAGGGCAAGGATGATCACAGCTTGAGCTTGGAGAAACTCAGGCCCAAATGGACCATTGGACCTGCCCAATCCCCAAAGCCCCAAGTCTTAGGGTTCATTAATCTTAGCCCCACTTCTCCAGCAGACACACCTGTTCATACACATACCAACCACAGTGGGAAGAAGCATCTGAGTGGCTCTGCAGCTGGGTCCCTCCTCATCCTCACCAATAACCTGTGCTCGCAGGGAAGGGGGAAGGGGTTCACAGTATCATGACTGTTGCTGCTGCTGTTACTGCTTAGACTGTGGACCAAAAGTAAAGCATGAAAGACATGGGCTCGGAGTCAGGCCACCAGGTCCAAGCCTCAATGGCATCACTTCCTGGATGTGACACATGGGTGAGGGACTTCCCACTTCTAAACATTAATCCTCTCACCTGTAAAGTAGGCTAAACAACAGAGTCTACCTACCTTGGAAGGCAAGAAAGAGGCTGGAAAAAAAAATGCAAATACATAGACACCGAATGAGCAGAAATATTAGTTCTTATCATTGTTAGGTCATCTTCTCTCAGTTCAAGGAAGATCTAGACAGGAGAACACAGACAGAACCCACATCTGCATCCCCAAAAAATCATATTCACTGTCAAAATATGTCATTAAGTAACAGAAAACAACTAGGAGGGAAAGATAAACACTCAAAACTCTTACCTGCAGTGATCAAAAGGTAAGCGACGAAAATTTGCTTGTGGGATATCTGTTTAAGATGAAAATAAAAGATGGAAAGTTTATTCTGTAAAACACTTCATGTATGTGTTCCTACCAACAATTCAATTCCATGTTAAGAAAAAGTTCATGTGGGGGCACCTGGGTGACTCAGTCAGTTAAGCATGTGACTTCAACTCAGGTCATAATCTCGAAGTTCGTGGGTTCGAGCCCCACATCGGGCTCTGTGCTGACAGCTTGGAGCCTGGAACCTGCTTCGAATTCCGTGTCTCCCTCTCTCTCTGCCCCTCCCCCACTAGTGCTCTCTCTTTCTCAAAAATAAACAAATATTTAAAAAATAAATTAGGGGCGCCTGGGTGGCACAGTCGGTTGAGCGTCTGACTTCAGCCAGGTCACGATCTCGCGGTCCGTGAGTTCGAGCCCGCGTCGGGCTCTGGGCTGACGGCTCGGAGCCTGGAGCCTGTTTCCGATTCTGTGTCTCCCTCTCTCTCTGCCCCTCCCCCGTTCATGCTCTGTCTCTCTCTGTCCCAAAAATAAATAAACGTTGAAAAAAAAAAAATAAATAAATAAATAAATTAATTAATTAATTAATTAAGGAAAAGTTCATGTGAATTACCTAGTGCAAAAACTGCTGTGGATTAAAAACCTTTCAATAGGTAGGACACATGGATTACATCAAGAAAGAACTTAGAGAAAAAATGACATACTTGCGTAAGCCGCTGGGGTTGGGTTTCTCCCATAATCCTAATACCCTTGCTGTGGGGCCTGGCTTTGCTTTCCAAGAATCCTGTGCTGGTTTTACCCCGGTCAACAATTATGAGAATGTGCTCTTTTTATTTCATCTTGTTTTGTGAATCATCTGTGTTCTCAACCCATTTGTCTGCTACACTTTGTGTTCTTGTTCATTGTTAATTTTTATAGTCTCATTGTGTAGTAAAAACATCATCCCTTAATTACAACACCCACCCCCCGCCCCGCCACACACACACACACACACACACACACACACACACCCACACCCACATCAAGGAAAACAGAAAGATTTCATGCCTTACCTGGTTTCTTGCCACCATAGAAGTGAGTGTATTCAGCACAGGTAATGTACCTGAAGAAGAGACAGAGAATCTTATTACCACCCCCCTTTATAAAGAGGACAGTCTCTAGAAGTAACTGATGATTAAATCATTTCACTCATTCAGCAAATGCTTATTAAACACCTATAATGTGTGAGATGCAACACAGACATACACAAACTAGTAAGCAAATACAAACATTCCTGCTCTGCTCTGAAGGAAATGAACAGAATTTAACAGAAGGCTTGATGATACAAAGGAGCAAGCCATGTGAAGATGTGCAGGAAGAGCTTTCTAGGCAGAGAGACCAAGCAAGCTTATCCCATATAAACGTCCTGACACAGAAAAAGCTGGTGTGTCTTCAGAAAAGGGTGAAGTCACTGAAGAAGAGTGTGCACGGGGGCATGTGGCAGCAGGTGAAGAAGGCTAGCAGTTGGATCACGAGGGGCCCCACAAGCTGTGTGATGGCTGTGGATCTACTTTAAGCGGTATGGAAAGCGGCTGGAGGGTTCTGAGTAGGGCCCTGACATGCTCTAACATAAGTCCTCAAAGCATCACTCTGGCAGCTGTGTATAGAGGGACAAGCAAGAGAGGCAACAGAAAACCAATCAGGAGGCATCTAAAAATGTCAAAGGAGGGGTGCCTGGGTGGCTCAGTCGGTTAAGTGTCCGACTTCGGCTCAGGTCACAATCTCACTGTCCGTGAGTTTGAGCCCCGTGTCGGGCTCTGTGCTGACTGCTCAGAGCCTGAAGCCTGTTTCAGATTCTCTGTCTCCCTCTCTCTCTGACCAACACGCCCCCCCCACGTTCATGCTCTGTCTCTGTATCAAAAATAAATAAATGTTAAAAAAAAACTTTTTTTAATAAAAATAAAAAATAAAAAAATAGGGGCGCCTGGGTGGCTCAGTCGGTTAAGCGTCCGACTTCAGCTCAGGTCACGATCTCGCAGCCCATGAGTTCGAGCCCCACGTCGGGCTCTGGGCTGATGGCTCAGAGCCTGGAGCCTGCTTCCGTGTCTCCCTCGCTCTCTGCTCCTCCCCTGTTCATGCTCTGTCTCTCTCTGTCTCAAAAATAAATAAACATTAAAAAAAATTTTTTTTTAATAAAAAATAAATAAAAAAAATAAAAATGTCAAAGGAAATGAAATACACTCCACCTACTGAGGGGTTTGGTGGATTAGTGAGTGCCTTCCTATTCCACATTTACTTCCTGGATGAGCCACAGGATTTACTGATGAACAGGGGGAGGAGAGAGCCTCAGGAAAGAGGCACCAACGCTAACCCCCAGACTTCTGACCTGTGTAAACTAAGTAGCAAGCAGTATGACCACTGAGATAGGGAAAATGAGGGGGGAACATATTAAATGTGAGATGTCGGGACACCTAGGTGGCTCAGTCGTTTGAGTCTCTGACTTCAGCTCAGGTCACGATCTCTCCCGGTTTGTGAGTTGGAGCCCCACATCGGGCTCTGTGCTGACAGCTCTGAGCCTGGAGCCTGCTTCAGAGTCTGTGACTCCCTCTCTCTCTGCCCCTCTCCCACTGGTGCTCTGTCTCTCTCTCACTGTCTTAAAAATAAATAAAAACATTAAAAAAATTTTTTGTAAGTAAATGTGAGATGTCTATCAAACCTCCAACTGGAGATATCAAGTAAGCAGGTGACCACTGCAAGATGAGAGATGACCAGGGAGAATGTAAAGGGAGAAGAAACGTGGGGGACATGGACGTATGAAGTCTGAGAGAGTGGGAGAAAGACCCAGCAAAGGAGACTGAGAGAGGCCATTGAGACAGATGGAAAACAAATGGAAAAGGGCATATGGGGTCTCAGATATCAAAGAAGGGCCTCAGAGGGAGCAAGGTGGTCAACCGTGTCACACGCTATTGACAAGCCCAACAAAACGAGAACTGGGAATTGACCACTAGATTTAGCAACAGAGAAGTTACTAGGATCCTGACAGGAATAGTGCTGGGGAGAAAAGCCTGACTGGAGCGGTTTCAAGAAACAGCAGAAAACAGCAAGTAGACACAGGTCTTTGACGCCTTGTTCGGAAGAAAGAAAAAAAAAAACCACGGTGGCAGGAGAGGAGCACGGGGCAAGGCTGGTTTGTTTTAAAATGGAAGATTCCGGATGTGTGTAAGCCAATGAACGGCACACAGGTGGAGGTGGAGGAGAAAGAGGGGCTGATTAGGGGCAGAAATCGAGAGTGGAGATGGGGCGTTCCAGGGCAAAAGCCGAGGAGCCGAGGAGCCGAGGAGCCGAGGAGCCGAGGAGCCGAGGAGCCGAGGAGCCGAGGGGCCGGGGCTCGCACGGCGCCGACGCGGTAGGAAGGCCGCGCTCAGAAGCACTGACGGTGTTAGTACCAAGAAACCCGGGAGACCTCGGCGGTCGGGGTAATTCCCCTGCCTTGGAGGAGACAAAGGCTTCCGAGACGAAACGGCATTTAAGAGTGGCTCTGGGAACCAGCTCTGAGAGAGGGAAGAAGGGCGGCGCGGACTGCGGGACAGGTGGGCACTGAGGCCGAGCGGGGCCGCGCTTCCGGCTGCGGTTCAACTTACATCTTGTCCTTCTGATGCTGCCGTTTCCCCATGGCGGCGGGAGCGGTAGCAGTGCCAGGACCAGCGAGTGAGGAAAAACGACAGCAAACGATTTAGAAGCCGACTTCTCGACCGAGTTCCCTAACGACTTCCGGGTCCCGCAGACCCGCCCCGGAAGTGGGCGCAGGGCATGCGCGAACAGTGGCACCTGGTGCCAAGTGCGCATGCCCAGTCGGTGCACTCCAGTCCTTGGGCACCTGGACAGTCTGTGGTAGGGTTTGCCGCCTGCTGGGGGCCGGGGGGCCTCGAAGCCCCACTTCCTCGGGCGAACAGAGAAGGCTATCTCTAGACCTTTTCTCCTTTCCATCCCCCCGCTCAAGCCTGCCCTGGTTTGACCTGGTTTCTCAGATTTTTTTAAAAGTCCACCTTAAGTCTCACCAGCCTCTGTCTCATCTCTGCTTCCTTCCACGGCAGACGTCTCCAAACCTACGTCCACATTCGCTGTCTACCGGTTCTCCCATTCAGTCCCCACCACCTCCAGCCCTCTCCTGGGAGGCTTAGGGGCAAGTAGCCATTAAGCCCGAGAGTCCAAAGCCCTCACTCATCTCTCTTACGGACCCTTCCCGCGGCCAGATCACTATGTTTGTGTGCCCCAGCCTAAGCCCTGGGCCTCCGTCTACACACAAGCACCTGGTGATCTTTCCCAGGCTTGTGGCTTTAAATACCACTCATATCTCTTGACTCACATCATTAAATGGCCAGCACTCCAGATTCCTGACCTCTATTTTAGGTACCATTGATCTCAAATTTAACATGTGTGGTCAAAACAGAATTCTCCACCCCCCCACCCTCCCTCCCCCTCCGCATAGGCTCCCCTTGCCACAACTGTACCGCTATCTAGTCACCCAGAGCCAGTGGTCCTTGCCCTTTCTCATTTCATGGCTGCCTCCTTATGTTTTTCTAAGTTTCAACATAAATGTCACCTCCTCAGAGAGATCTTCCCTGACCACCCACTGCATACATGTCCAACTCAGCTTCCTTAGGGCTCATCACAATTTATAACCCTGTTATTAATTGGATGCACTAGTTACACATACAGTCACACACACACACACACACACACACACACACACACACACACACACAGAGAGAGAGGAGGATAGGATGTAAGCTCCTTAAGAGCAGGGACACCAACTGCTTGGTTTATTATCTCCAGTCCCAAGCAAGGTGTGGAGCATACACAAGGGTTCAACAAGTATCTGCTAATGTCCAGCAGTCATTAAGCATTTTGTGAGGGCTCATGTCTCACATGCAGGTTTGACTCTAAGGCTGGTGTGTAAAGCAACAACAAGAGTCACATCTCTGAAATTCCTTAGGGAGGTGCCAAGTTGGAAACTAACATGCCAGCTTATTTTCCTCCAGGGAGGGAACAGATCACTGTTTCTAAACCTGCACCCAGATAAGGCTTGAGTTTAGAGCCCAGGTGTAGGAAAAAATGATGGAACTGCAATTCAGTGAGGTCAAGTGAAGCTCAAAGGGGCCACAGAGTCACTGTAGAGAAGGGCAGTGCTGTCTCCTCACTCATTTCTCTTTCAAAGTGTCATGGCTAAATTCCCAAGTTAGAGAACAAGCAAGGGGACTTCACAGTAGCACTGACCTGAACAATTACTGTATGCAGGCTCAGACTAAAGGGCCTCTGGCTTGCACTATTCTGACAAACTCTTCCAGCAGGACGAAGCCCAAGGGACTGCACAGCCTTTAGGGAGCCCAGCACAAGTAAAGCACCTCCATGGGAACTTTATTCATTGATCTAGCCGTGGTCTGTAGGAAAGAGATTACGGACCCCTCTTGTGGGGCACAGACTCCGTGCTGCTAGGGTCATTCTCAGAGTCATCTTTGGGTCTTGGCACAGGCTGGAACTTGAGCAAGACAGGCGGGGTGAAGATGGAAGTCTTCACAGGAGGGGATGGTGTCTCCTTGGTGTTGGGGGAGCCACTACAGGCCAAGGTCCTGTGCAGGAGACAGCCAACACATGTCCATGAGGTGGGATACCGGCACACAGAGCCATCAGAAGTACGCATGACAAAACTTAAGGCTGTGGGATGGCCTTCAATACATTTCTACTTCCATAATGCTCTCCCATGGATGTTTTGTTCCAGGCTGTTCATCACAGCAATGTTGGTGATTATGAAAGCCTGGAAACAATCAAACATCCATCAAAGAATGGCTAAAGGAACCATGGACACCATGCAGCAGACCATTCTGCAGCTGTTTAAGTTCTGATGATGGCCCAGCCCTGGTGCATGGCCCCACAATTCTGTGAGGATCTGATGATGCCAACAATGCCTTGCTTCTACATTTTGCATCATAACAACACTGCACAAGTGATTGCCGGCAACCCCTTCTCCATCACTCGGCAGTCAGTCACCTTCCTACTCTTCCATCCAACCAGGAGGTAGGATGATCTGATTGGATAGCTTATTGTTTCCACTTACACATAGTTCATGAATCTACATAATCAGGTTTAACCATGTTCATAATTTTATGTCTGCATAATATTCCATAATTCTGTGAATGCACATTTAAGCTGTTTCCATTTTTTCTCCTTTTACACTGCCATAAACACTTTTGTACACAGTCGCTTTTTTCTTTCCCTTAATCATCTCCTTGAATTGAAACTCTCCCAGAATTGAAAATACCAGAGCAAAGAATATGAGAACGTCTATGGCTCCTGACATTTTGATAAACTGCCTCTCAAAAGACTAACCTTAAACTTTGGTGATCCAAAAAGACCAGAGAAAGAGAGAAGATAACCCACATAATATGAGGAAATATTTTGCAGATCCTACGTCTGATAACAGACTTGTGTCTTTGGCAGTCCTTCAAAATATATTTACCATATGACCCAGCAATTCCACTTTTAAGACTATACCAAAGAAGGGGTGCCTGGGTGGCTCAGCCAGTTAAACGTCTAACTCTTGATTTCGGCTCAGGTCATGACCTCACAGTTTTGTGAGTTCAAGCCCCACTTTGGACTCTACACGGAGCCTGCGTGAGACTCTCCCTCTCTCTCTGTGCCTCCACTGCTCACACTCTTATCCTTCTCAAAAATAAAAAAAATATTTATAAAGAGTGTGCCCAAGAAAACTGAAAACTATGTCCTCACAGAAACTTGCACAGAAATGTTCATAACAGTATTATTCATACGAGCCAAAAATGGAAACAACCCAAATGCCCATCAACTGATGAACTGACAGATAAAATGTGGCATATCTACACAGTGGAATAATATTGTTCAACCATAAAAAAAAGTCAACCCATAGAATGTACACCACCAAAAAGGAACCCCAGTATAAACTATGGACTTTTGGGTGACGCTGAAGTGTCAATATAGGTTCATCAGTTGTTAAACGCACCACTCTGGTGGGGGATATTGACAATTAGGGAGGGTATTCATGTGTGGGGGCAGGGGACATGGAGGAAACTTCTGTACCTTCCTCTCAATTTTGTTGTAAACCTAAAACTGCTCTAAAAAAATTAAGTCTTAAAAAAGAAATTTAAAAAGCAGGAAATTCAGAACTGACACATGCTAGAACATGGATGAACCTTGTAAACGTTATCCTAAGTGAAAGCAGCCAGTCACCAGAGACCATGTTATTGTATGGTTTCATTTATATGAAATGTCCAGAATAGGCAAATCCACAGTGAAATGTTAGTGGTTGCCTCGGGATGGGGGAGAAAAGAACTGGGGGTGACAGCTTAGTGGTGCTAGAGTTTTTCCTTTTTTTTTATTGTAGTAAAATATGCACAAAATTTACCATTTTAACCACTATGTGTACCATTCAGTGGCATTATACACATTCACAGTGTTGTGGTGACCATCATCATTATCTATCTCCAGGACTTTTTCATCATCCCAAACAGAAACTGTACCAATTAAGCAACAACTCATCTCCTTCTCCCAGGCCCTGGTAACTTCTCACCTACTTTGTCTTTAGAATTCTGCCTACTCTAGATACTTCATGTAATGGGAACCAGACAATAACCTGTCCTTTTGTTCTGGCTTATCTCACTTATTTCAACATTCTATTATATGGATAGATCACATTTTGTTCATCTTGGGTACACCTGGCTTATTTTCTCCTTTTAGCCACTGTCAATACTGGAGCTATGAACACTCATATACAAGTATCTGTTTGAGTCTCCACTGCAATTCTTTCAGGCATATACCTACAAGTGGAATTACTGGGTCATATGGTAATTCTGTTTAGTGTTTTGAGGAACCACCATACCCTTTTTCCATGGTGGCTACACCCTTTTACATTCCCACCAGCCACACACTAGAGATTCCAATCTCTCCACATCCTCATCAACACTTGTCATTGTCTTTTTAAATTTATTTTATTTTTTAAAGTTTATTTATTTATTTATTTTGAGGGGGTGGAGGGGCAGAGAGAGAGAGAGAGAGGGGGAGGGAGGGAGAGAGAGAGGATGAATCCCAAGCAGGCTCCACACTGTCAGCACGGAGCCCAGCTCAGGGTTCAAACCCAAGAACTGTGGGATCATCACCTGAGCCGAAATCAAGAGTTGGAAGCTTAACCAACTGAGTCATCCAGGTGCCCCTTTTGTCTGTCTTTTTGATGGAAGTAGGTGGGAAGTAGTAGTTCACTGTGGTTTTCACTTGCATTTCCCTGATGTCTAATGATGTGGAGCATCTTTTCCTGTGTTTATTGGCCATGTTGTAGGTCTTCTTAGAAGAAATGTCTATTCAAGTCCTCTGCCCAATTTTAGAATGGGATTTTGATGATTTACAAATATTTTCTCCTATGGGTTGTTTTTTCACTCTCTCCTATTTGGCATGATGGAAATGTTCTAAAATTGGATTATGGTGATGGCTTCACAAATGTGAACATACAAAAAGCCACTTAAGTTGACACTGTAACTGGGTGAATTTATATGATACTATGTAAGTTATCTCAATAAAAGAATTTTTAGGAGCACCTGGGTGCTGTCAGTTAAGCATCCGAACGTTGATTTAGGCTAAGGTCGTGATCTCAGAGTTTGTGGGTTCGAGCCCCACATTGGGCTCTAGGTTGATAGTGCAGAACCTGCTTGGGATTCTCTTTCTCACTCCCTCTCTCTCTCTCTCTGCCCCTCCTCCACACTCTCTCCCTCAAAATAAAAAAACTTAAAAAAATTTTTTTAAATTTATTTAAGTATTTATTTGTGAGAGAGAATGTAAGCAAGGGAGGCACAGAGAGGGGGTCAGAGGATCCAAAGTGGGCTCCATGCTGACAGTGGAGAGCCCAATGTGGGGCTTGAGTCCATGAACCATGAGGTCATGACCTGAGCCAGAGTCAGATGCTCAACCGAGCCACCCAGGCACCCCCCCCCAAAAAAAATAATTTTTAAAAGAATTAAAACAGGGGTGCCTGGCTGGCTCTGTCGGTGGAGAATGCAACTCTTGATCTCTGGGTTGTGAGCTCGAGCCCCACATTAGGTGTAGAGATTATTTAAAAATAAAATCTTTAAAAAAAAAAAAAAAAGAATAGGGGCACCTGGGTGGCTTAATCGGTTAAACGTCCGACTTTGTCTCAGGTCATGATCTCATGGTCCGTGAGTTCGAGCCCCGCATTGGGCTCTGTGCTGACAGCTCAGAGCCTGGAGCCTGCTTCAGATTCTGTGTCTCCCTCTCTCTCTGCCCCTCCCCCGCTCTTGCTCTGTCTCTCTCTCTCTCTCAAAAATAAATAAAGATTTTAAAAAATTTAAAAAAAAAGAATAAAGCCATTTTATATTATTTTCACAGCAAAAATGAGTCTCTGCCTACAGCCTCGATAGCACAGGATTCTCTACTTTGGGCTTTTTGACAGGTATATAACATACATGCTAGCAACCTTAATGTGTACATCTTTCATTACTAAGTATGCCAAAAATATTTTTAAAGGTTTGCTTACTCTTTGGGTGTCATCTTGGATAAACTTTCCATCAACTAAATTTAGAATCAGCTTTATAGAACTGCGTAGGTTTCTTACAAAAGAAGCCATCTGAATTCTCACTCATTGCTAGTGGGAATACACAATGCTATAGCTACACTGGTAGTTTCTTCAAAACTGAACATATTATCACCATGTGATCAGCAATCATGCTCCTTGGTGAAAGAGTTGAAAACTTATGTCTGTAAAAAACCTGCACATCTATGTGTATAGCAGCTTTACTCATAATTACCAGAATTTGGAATCAGTCTTTCAGTAGATGAATGGATAAATAAACCACAGTACATCCAGACAATAGAATGTTATTCAGTGCTAAAAAGAAAGGAGCTATCAAGCCATGAAAAGACATGGAGGAAATTTAAAAGTGAGTATTACTAAGTGAAATAAGCCAATCTGGAAAGGCCACATACTGTAGGATTCCAAGTATATGACATTCTGGAAAAGGCAAAACTGTGGAGACAATAAAAAGATCAGTGGTTGTCAGGGGTTACAGGAGAGGGAGGGGCACAGAGCATTTTGAGGACAATGAAACTATTCTGTATGATACTATAATGGTGGACACATGTCATTATACATTCGTCCAAACCCACAGAATGTACAACACCAAGAGTGAGCCCAAACATATGACTTCTGGGTGATAATGATGTGGCATGGTAGGTTCATCAATTTAAGGTGGGGAATGTTGATAGTGGGGGTGCCTGTGTAGGGACAGGGGGTAGAGGGGAGCTCTCAGTACTTTGTCAGTTTGCTGTGAATATAAAACTCCTCTAAAAAACAGTATTTTTTTTTTTTATGTCATCTGAAGCAGTGAAGTGGTCAGTTTAAATATATACTTTGAAATAACACTCCATGGAATGACATGGGAAATACTTAACAACACCCTAAGTGGAAAAAACAGGCGACTAAAAAACAAACCAACAACCATATTCAGTAAATCCCTGCTTTGCAAGACACATGTCTATAAACCTTAGGGCTGCCCACAGTCGACAGAATTGTTTCTAGTGGGTCTCTGAGCTGCTTGTTTCTGATTCTTGCCATTACAAACACTAGGAAGGGGGAGTGACTTTTCCAGCACCCTATTACATTAGGGTCTTTTCATGAAACGCAAAGGACTATCATACAGAACGTTTTTCTGGCCCTCATGCACACTGCCATGATGCCATCAAGCCAGGCAAGCCAGGATGGTGTCAAAGGCATGCTTACCAGGGGTAGCCAGGGCAATGAAGCTGATGTGCACTGTTTCCAGCCAAGTACGAGAAATGGAAGCCTCTGGGGTTGAGGACCAAGGGGGTCAGATCAACCATGTGGCTGCAAGACAGAGCGGAGAGAGTAACATCAGCTCTGGGCTCCTCCCAGGCAGGCCCTTCCCAGCCTCATTGCACACAGAGCAGAACCGAGCCTCGATTCCTTCCCTATTAAATGGGAATAACAACCCCTCAGGATTATTGTGAGGATTAACAAGGTAGGGAAGAAATGGCAACCGAGTGTTGGCACACAAGCTACCCAAAACACTCTTTTTTCATTTGCCCCAAGTTTAAATTCCACCTCTTTGGGTTCGATGACAGGCCAGCCCAGTTTAATTTCACTTCAGACCTTGTAACTTCCAACTTCTCTATCTGCGGTATAGAAACAAAATCTTAGGACAAGTTTGGGGGCCTCGCTGAGAAAAAAAAACACCTTATACAGGAACCAGGGGAAGTACATGACTGTCCTTCATTTGACAAATACGTCAGGGTCATCCTCAGTGCCCACCTCGAACTTGGTGTTAGGGTAACAGAGAATGTGATGGGGGCTGGGAACTGACAGAGGATGGGGGTCTGCCTGGAGTGAGAGTGCGGGATAAGGGGAGATTAGCAGGGACAGGCAGATAGGAAGGCACACTGCAGAGGCACCTAGAGAGTAGCAAGAACACCACCCATGAGGCGAGGCAGGTGTGGGGCTAGAGACATTGGGGGGCAGCCATGGTTCTCCACCTGTCCTTTGGGCACCCCAGAATTCTGCCCAGTGTTTTGGGGACTGCCTCACTCAGCTGAAGCACAGCAGGTAAAACTCTGTGCCTCCAACCCTTCAACAAGAGCAGACCCCTTTTCATCTGCTTTATCCGTCACCATTCCACCCAAGATAGTGCCTGCAGATAGAGTTCTGCCACTTAAAAACAAAGTTCTGAGAGCCACTGCTGTGGGCCCAGGAGAACCACTGGGGTGGTTCTGAGCAAGGGGCAGAGGCTGCCCTTCCTGGGACCACATGAGTGGGGGATGCGCTCACTGACCGACTTGCTGGGCAGAGGAGGGAAGGGGCCAAAGACCCTAGGCATAGTGTAGACAGAGGGTGATGAGGCCACCATGGAGGCCACAGTAGTAGCAGTGGATGGCAGTGGTGGAGGTGGCAGCACGGTTGGTGGCAGGCATGGGGAGGTGGACCGGTCTTGCAAAAAGATGGGTTCTGGTTTCTTCAGTTTTGGCTTTCTTCTCTTCTTCTTGGCATCTGTGACAAAAGGGACCAGTGAGTGCCTACCCCACAGCCAGAACAGGATAGAGTGGGAGCCCAACAGTAGTATAGGGTCTTCACAAGGTTCCTCCCCCAAAAGGGACCGCATGATAATGCCTAGAGCCACTGTTGACAGGCACCAACATGTACCATCTCATCAGCCCATAACTATCCCATGGGGAAAAGGTATTTTTGTCTCTCTTACAGATACAACTGTAAGCTCCAAGTGTACAAGGCACAGGCAGGATCCATACCCCAACTGTCTGACTCCAAGGCCAGAATTTCAGGGGAAGTCACAGAGTATCACTACCAACAAGGGCTTGGCTTGCCCTAGGCAAGTCAGTCTGCCACCTATGCCCAAGCACTGTGGAAAGCTCCTGAGTCTGCCAGCACCTTCATGAGGTATCCAGGCTCTGGACAGTAAGCTCACCAACTACACTCAGCCCCAGGGCCATCCTAAGGGTGTGCAAAGGCTCCTTTTTCTGTAAGGAAACCCATATGTACAAGGTCTTACAGAGGTGGGCTCAGGGAGGGAATCTTTGAGAAGCAGGACCCTCAGGCCTACCCCCTCTCCTCTTTCTGTATTAGGTTTTCTTCCTATATTCAACAAGTCTGGCTATTTCTACTGTTCAGAGTTATAGGAAACCAGCAAAGTGGGTGTGAACAAGTGCCTCATACAACCCATTAGAACGGCTCATCTAGAATGATGATCACCACCACCAAAGAGCACTGACCCAGAGCTAAGAGCCTGAGCCTCAGAGCAACCCAAGCCTGAGTTCAATTCCAGATTCTACTTACTATGTGACATTGTTGTCACATAGTTGGCTACCCTCCCTGGGCTTCTATGCTCTCTTTCATAAAATGAGGATAAATAGGATCAACACTACCTTGGGAGACTATGGTAGGAGCTACATATGCCATGGGTTGGGATGAAATGGTGACATGGAGCACTCACACTTTCCATCATGGAAAGTAGGACCCCCAGGTGAGCCAGGCTTCCTAACATAATGAAGCAAGCAGCTCCACTGCTAGGTAGTCTATCACTGAAGACAAATGCACTGAAAGAACTGAACCCAAATCTAATCAAGGCTTTAGAACGACTGTCCAAGACATACAGGCAGAATGGGCCGCCTGGGTGGCACAGTCGGTTAAGAGTCAGACTCTTGATCTCAGCTCAGGTCATATCTCACAGTTTGTGAGTTCAAGCCCCGCATTGGGCTCTGTGCTGACAGCAGGGAGCCTGCTTAGGAGTCTGTCTCTCCTTTTCTCTGCCCCTTCCCTGCTTGTGTGCACTGTTTCTGTCTCAAAATAAATAAACTTAAACACACAGACACACAGACACACAGACACACACACACACACACACACAGGCAGAGGAGAATAAAACAAACAACACCAATGAGCCATAACAACAGATATAAACCCATTAAGTGGATTACCCCAAAGGACAATGCAGTTCTTCAAGTTGATGGCAGGGGGGACAAAAGTGAGGGCATCCCATCTCAAGAGGTTTCAACAGATGTGGCCACTATACTCATTTGCCATCCCTGTGTGGTCATTAAAGTGGCCCCTTCCATTTCACTCTTACAAATGTCCTAATATGGACACAAAGTATATAGCCATCCTAGTAATGGAAAGTCAGAGGCTGAACACCAACCTAAGTATCAGCTAATATTATGGAACTGTTGTCAATTATGTCCGGGGTAACACTGTGATTACAAAATATCCTTTTAAAAAAAAATTTGGGGGTGCCTCGGTGGCGCAGTCGGTTAGGCATCCGACTTCAGCCAGGTCACAATCTCGCGGTCCGTGAGTTCGAGCACCGCGTCAGGCTCTGGGCTGATGGCTCGGAGCCTGGAGCCTGTTTCCGATTCTGTGTCTCCCTCTCTCTCTGCCCCTCCCCCGTTCATGCTCTGTCTCTCTCTGTCCCAAAAATAAATAAAAAAGTTGAAAAAAATTTTTTTATAAAAAAAAAAATTTTTTTAAATGTTTACTCATTTTTGAGAGACAAAGCATGAGCAGGGGAGGGGCAGAGAGAGAGGGAGACACGCAATCCAGAGCAGGCTCCAGGCTCTGAGCTGTCAGCACAGAGCCTGACTTGGGGCTCAACCCCACGAGCTATGACATCATGACCTGGGCGGAAGACACACTCAACTGAGCCACCCAGGCGTCCCACAAAATGTCTTTAATATCTAAAAAAGCATTCTAAAGTATTGAAGAATACAATGATGTCTGAGATTTCCCCTAAAATGCTCCAGAAAAAGAAAAGGGGGGATGAAGCAAGCATGGCAAGATGGGGATAATTGCAGAAGCTGAAGGGAGACCAGTATCTGAGTGTTCACTGCAGTCTCCAGTTTTGTTTATGTTCGTTTTCATAAAAAAGACTCAAAAAATAAACACCAAACAATCGAAAACGTACCAAGCACAGGATCAGGGATCAGGGATCCTAAGTCAGGTGTGCTGGCAGAGATTGACCCTCACCCTGGGAGTAGAGGTGCACGCGGTGGATGCTCCTCTTCAGCTGTTCCAGGCGCTGGTGCATTTCCAGGGCACCCATGCTGTTGCAACAATTCAGCTCCCCCTGGACTGCACAGAAAAACTTCGCCTACAACAAGGGGAGAGGCAGGGCAGGAAGAAGCGGGAGAGGTGACACAGCTGCCTACAGCACTCCCCACGCTGGGCCTCCTGGGCCTCCTGGAAGACCCTACCCTGCAGCTCCACCTACGCCCGACGGCCCTCCCCACACCCGCTCCAAACCTCCAGTCTTCAGAGCTCCGCCCCATCCCCCGAAGCCCCGCCGGCGGACTCGCACCCAGAGGAAGGAGAGGAGCCCGCGCCCCTCGTACTCGGCCAGCTTGCCCTTGCGCACCACCCTCTCGGCCAGCGCGGGGTTGCGGTCGATGCTGCGAAAGAGGCGGCGCAGCGCGCGCTCCGTGTAGGTGGCCGCCTGCCTCTCGAAGTCCTCCTCGGAGATGAGCTGGCAGAAGGTCACGCTCTGGGAGAACTCGCTGTCGAACTCGTCAAGGACCTCCATCCGAGAGGCGCTGCGGGCTGGCTCGGGTGGCCTGGGGGCGGAGCGGTCGTCGGGGCGGGGCCACCGAGGCTCCAGGCGCGCCGACTCCCACCCGCCTCGGGCCAGGAGAGAGGGGCAGCTCCCGAAGGGCCCGGGATCGGTAGCCGAGGGCGGGCCGGGACCCACCTGCTCTCTTTCCCACAGCCGCCGAGCCTACGCAGCCTCTCTCCGCGAGCCGCAGCCACCGTCCCGACCGTTCTAGCCAATCCCCCTGGAGCTCTCTAGCAGGGGGCCAATTCGCGCGAGGGGGACGCACGTGACAATGCCCGCTGCTCTGGGCATGCGCTCTGGCGCCTTCGACGGAGCGAATACTCGCGCGAGCGCGCGGTGGAACCCTGGTCCTGATGGGGTCCCGCAAGACTTGATGAGGGAGCGGGCAAGGCACGCAGAGAACATGGTCCGCACCCAAACTCTTTTTTAGGCCCTCACTCCTCCTTGCTCCGACAGCTCACCATCTCTCCTTGCGGTCTGTAGACAACACCCTAAGGACTTCACTCAGCCCCTGACTCATCTGCCCCAGACTTCACTCTTCCACTCCTGATTTACTCTCCAGCATCAAATCCACCCACCCCTCCCCAGCTTCTATCTTCTCTCTTCCCCTGTATAACTCAATACTTTGTGTTACTTTGCTCAATACTTTATGTTGCCTCTTCAGCATCTAGCTGCTCCTTATGGGTTTAAGAAGGTCCTATCTTCATGGTACCATCTTGGACAATTTAGCCCACTCTGAGGTTCCAACTCAGGGCTGACTTAACTAACCCTAACTTATATCTCAGGCTCAGACCTTCCTTGAGTTCCAAAACCACATCCAAGTGTCCGATGGGGAAGTTTTGGGGGCATCTTATGCTGCACACATAAGATTGGCATATAGGTTCTTCTCTCCCAACCCCAAACCTGCTTCTTTTCTCCTCTCCTACTTGGTCAGCGATGACACCACCATCCACCCCAACCACTAACAGGGGGGTGCACCCTGGATTGCTTCCTTCCTATCACCTCCACCGCCCTTCACCCCCAACAATCCATGGAGTGTACCTGATAAGTCTAGACAATTTTCACCTCCCACCACCAAGCCACCAACCCTCTAGGCTCTGCTGTCCCCAACATCGGGCCCTCACTTCCTCCTGCTTTGAGGTCAGAGAGCAAGATGGAAACAACCAAGGAGGAAAAATGTTCTAGCCTAGGAGGACAAATAGACTTAGATACACCTGGGTTCAAATCTTCATCCTGCTTCCTGACCCTGTGTAACTTAAAATGAGACTTTACTTTGAAATATGTAGTATGTGCCTTTTTATAAACAGCAGAAGCATCCTCTGAGGGGTAGAGTAGACCCCTAATTAATCTTCCCCCATGTTCTGCTAATAATACTTTACACTTTATGTACTTATTTGTATTTTTTTTAGTTGTATCAGTCCCCTCCTCTGTGCCAGGCACTGCCAAGAGAGATATAAAAAGGGATATTGTCCCTGCCCTCAGGGTCTAATGAGGACTTCAGCCACAAGGAGAAATTTCAATCTAACATGCTCTGCTGGAGGAATATTGGATGTTGTGGAGCCCAGGAAAGGCTTCCCCTAGGACGGAACATTTGAGCAGAACCCTGAGTTCAAAAAACATCCCCCAGCAAGGGCGAGAGACAGATGTATGAGAGTCTCCAGGCAGTGGGCACAGAATCTACACAGAAGGATGGCCACCTCCAAGCATGCATGCCTGGGCTTCTACCCTCAGGGTGGGGTGAAGCTGGCATCTTGATGTGCTCAGCCAGGAGTGAGGGGTATTCCCAAAGGCCCATCTGGAAACCTGGGCCTCCTCTTAAAGGAGACAGGCTTGAATAACTGTCGCTGGGCACAGAAAAGCCTTTTGCATTGTGTCAGGTCCTGATGGTGGAGCCGGCCCTGCAAGCATGCCTGGGGCCTGGCTCTTTGACAGTTCCTTTAATTGTAGCTGTTAGGATGGGCATGCCAGGCATCTCTTGGTCCCTTCTGCAGTCTCAGGGCAGCACACGTCCCTGTAAGAAAACAAGCTGACATGGTTGATGGGCATCACCTGTGGTCTGCATATCCCAAGTCCACCTACCCAGCCCAGATAGTGCTGCTCCTAAGATCCCAGGACAATGTTCTCTCCAGAGCCTGACCCTCCCCAAGCCCTCAGGGAGGCCTGGGTGCAGTTCATCTGCACATGGTCAAGGTTGAGCTGGGTCTGAGCCAGACCCTGGCATACCCTTCATGCAATACAGTGAATCTTCATTTCTCCACAAAGCCCTGACCAAACCTGGAGTCCCCAGTCTTACCCAGGGAGTTGGTGTGGAAAGATCCTCTTCAAACCAGAGTTCTTCTGATCCCAGGGCCTCTGCCCCTGCTCCTGTCCAGCAGTATCCCAGAAGGAGAATTTGTGGGATGATCCCCCAGTTCTGCACTCACCTAATCCTCTGATGGAGGGTCCAGCCCAGTTCCACACCTGCTCCTGCTAGGAAGTGGAGCGAGGCAGCAAAACTCCCTCCCCTCAGGCACTGTGGGTGGTGGGCTGGGCCTGACCGATGCCCTTTCATCATTGCACTGCTTCCCAGCGGCCCACAGTAGTGCAACAGGGAAAGAGTGTCAGGCAGGCCTGCCAGCGCCTCTCCTGGTGGTGGTCAGTGAGGATCTGAGACCTGGAATGCAGGCCCACTGGGGTGGGGCCCCGAGGCCTGGGGGAAGGGTGCCCTCTGACCCTAGAGGCCCAGGCCTGGCCAGGATCTCAAGTTTCCATGGAGAAGGGAGTGAGCTGGGGATGGAGGTGGGGGGAGGGGAGGGCCTGCAGGCCCAAGGGGCCCGGCCTGAGGAGGGTTGTGGTGTGGGGGAGGGGGGGTCCCCAAGGCTGGTCCCAGATGCTTTGACAATATCATTGCACTGCTTCTCAAAGCACAGTAGTGCAACCTCGTCAGAGCAGCTGGGGCCAGCAGGGGAGACCCGCATGGTCCCCAGTAAGTGCAGAGCGGGAAGCTCAACCGTGGGTGGGTGGGGCTAGAATCCCTGTTCAAGACCACAGGGAGGGGAAGAGGATTTCAACAGGGCTGCTGTCCTGGAGATAGTCAGAAGGTCTGGGACTTTCTCCAGGCACTCTCCACACTGCGGTGCGGGAGAAACCCCAGACTGAGGGGTAGCTCCAACCCAGGAGCGGGAGAGGACGGGGGAGGGGGTAAACACACAAAGGAGAGGGGCCCGTGCTCCACCGCAGTCCGAAGCCCACTCGTGCACGGAGCGAGGGTGGGTACACCCCGATGACCCTACTCCCTCACTCGACCCAGGTCTGCAAGAGAAGGAGGGTGGCCCCATTCCGATCCACGCGCCCCTGTCGGCTTACGCCCCCATCCCTGGCCCCTAGTCCCCAACTCCGCTCCGTGTTCAGTCCTAAAGATTCTCTGCCTGGAGGCCCAGAGCGAAGCAAAAGAACGGGGGGGGGGGGGCGGGGCGTCCCGCCCTGCTGGAGTCCCCTGCGGAGAAGGCGCCAGGGATCCGAGCTGCGCCCCTCCGCACAGTCCCACCGGGTAGGGCCGCCCTGCCTGTGCTCTCCACCTCGGACCCTGCTACTCACGCGGCGGGACACACCTTTCGAACCAGGCCAGGCCAGGACGCGGAAGGTTAGCAGGAGAAAGGTCTTAGCGGTTGTTCGCTCCCCTCGTACCCATCAGAACGACCCCGCACCTCGTGGCGCCCTCTTGCTCACCGGCTCCATCTTTAACCCGCTGACAGTCGGCGGGGCCCGGCCCCCGGCTTCTTAGCATAACGCCGCGCTCATTGGCCGGAGCCAACGCGGGGCTTCTCTTTCCGCACGCCTATTGGCTAAAACCGGAGCGATTTCAAAATAGCCTCCGGGCCTGCATTGGCCGGGCGCGGGCCAAGTCCCAGGCTCCGTGGTTTTAACAATGAGTACTACAAACACTTTCTCCTCATTCATAACTTATCAAAAGGAATTTTACCCGCCTTTTCTCGGCTCCAGTCTCCGCGAGTTTAGAAGCAGCGCCCGCGAGAGCGCTTAGAAGCCCGGGGCGGGGGGGGGGAGGGGGTGGCGTCCGCGCAGCTGAGCTCGCTGGGAAGAGGGCTGCGATCCTAAGAATTCTGAAACCCTGAAACCTGTGTCTAGCCTGCTGTGGAGCAGGGCTGCTTCGTTTTGCGTGCTCACATCCCTCCCTGTGTCTCCCGGATTTGATATTCAGCTGCATTGGGTTTCCCGGCTGGGTAGCTCCCCTCCCCACCAAACCCCACCTAATCGTCCTGCTTGACCAGAACGGGTTTGCCTGAAGCAAGCCGGTTAGGTCTGCAGAGATCCGGTCCTGGAGCCCAGGGAGCCTTGTGGATCTGTGGGAGGTATGGGGAAGTGGGGGTCGACTTGGGTCCATTTTGTAGATAAGCATTCATTAAGTGCCTAACCAAGGCTGATGACCCAAAAGGATATACATTGGCCCTCACACAGCTGCAGTGTGTGTGTGTGTGTGTGTGTGTGTGTGTGTGTGTGTGTAGGCGGGGCGATGCTTAGGCTACATTGCTTCTGTCCCTTCCCATACCGCCCCCGCCCCCCATTTTATTCTCAGTCCAATGGCTGAGAGTAAATGTTTTTGAGGCAGGCAGAGCTGGGTTTAAATCTTTACCAACTTGCTGCCTCCTCTGCAAAATTAAGATGATAATTGAGCCTGCTTCAGGGTTGTTGCCAGGAGCAAATGAGATGCTGTGTAAATCCTTGGCCCAGCACCTGACAGTGTTCAATAAATGAGTGCTCTACTGCTACCGCAATTTAATTTTTGGTCTTGTCCTGCATTCTGTCTGCAGCTATCTTATATGCTCCCACAGCTTCAGCCTTGGTTCCCCAAGGATTCCTATGTGCTGTGCACTTTTTGATTCTGCTATTAATCTAGTTGTACTCCAATCCTGTCACAGGTCAGGTGAGTGATGGGAGAGGAGGTTAAACTTGTAGACAATGTCTGAGAGGTTTGGCAGTGGAGGGGTCAGGAGCTCTGTGTTTGACTAGAGCAGGAGCTCATGGGTTGGGAGAGTGGGGAAGTAATGGTTCAGCACCTACATGTGACCCACCTCCCCTCAAGTCTCACAATTGGTTAGAGCTATTCTCCCACCCACATAACGCCAACAGATTTCTCACCTGCAGTGTGCTCTGCCCACATTCCTCCAAGCCTCTTCCAACCAGTTGCCACCCCCAGCATCTCCTTGGGCTCTTGTATTCTCATTCAGGAAAAGTGTCACTCTCTACCCCCAGCAGCTCCCTTAAACCCCTCCCCTCCTATATAAACAGCCACACCTGGGCCAAGTTTAGCAAATCCAGGAAGCCTGTAGTCTCCACCATAACCTCTAGAGGTCACCTACACACCAGCAAAACTAACTGTTCCCTTCATTAGGGCCCTCCTATTTATTGTTCCTGCCTTTAAGTTGCAATGTTTTGCTTGCCCAAATTGTGACTGTCCTTCCAGGAAGCCTTCTCAGATATCTGCAGGTAGCAGTTCTTTGTGGTTACTTTCCCTTGCAATATCTTTTGAAGTTCTGTAATCTCCTTGGGACCCTGGAAGGTTGTAATGGGGGCTAGAGATGCCCACATACCCAGGCAGGCTAGGGTGTGAGGGGTGCCATTTGCACCAAGAGTGAGGGAACTTGTGATGTTAATTTCCAACAGATGGGCAGTCTTGGTTTGGTGCTGAATCGAAGACAAATGTCAAGACTGCCACAAATGCTAGAGGAGACGTGCCAGGCAGAACAGGGACCCACCTCAAGGGATGAGGGCACTAGAGAACTTGTGCTTCATTATAACTGGCAGGCAGTGGGCCTACTGTTCATCCTGCTGAGGCCCTGGCCCTGGTCATAGCCCTTAACAGAAGATTGATGAAGCTCAGGGGCTAGGAAACTGGAGTCACTTGCTATTAGAGCATCTAAGGATAGAGAAGGGTGTTGTGATGGCCCAGGGCAGTGCTGGAGTACATGAAAGAGCATCAAGGTTTGGACAGGTTTAGCTGTCATTCCGTGCTGGAGTACATGAAAGAGCATCAAGGTTTGGACAGGTTTAGCTGTCATTCCGTGCTGGAGACAAGGGGTTTTGCACTAAGGAAGAGATAGTGAACCAGTCAGGGAAGCTGGGTACCTCCTGGCCACCCCAAGGCTCACAGCAAAACACAATCACAGACTAACATTCTTTAATCACAAAGGCACTTGAAAACCCCTACAAACCCAAAGTCTCCACCAAGAGTGGTCCTGTAGATGCCCCACCCTTCTGCCCTCCATCCACCCATCCATGGCACTCAGAGTTCATCGTGACCTGCAGAGGGATCCACACTGGGTTTGATGAAGATGCCTTCCATGGCCTTCCACATATTGTGTGTATTGGCACTGGACATACCATGCACTTCGTGCTGCCCACGGATGGGGCTCCCATACTGCTCCCCGGTAACCGACAGGAACACGGAGGTGCCCACGTGCTGGAAGCGCACGGCAGCCTCTCGCTCCCAGTGCTGCCCTGAGCAGCGCACGGTCCACAGGTCCAGGTCGTCACCCTCACCGTCTTCCCCAAAGGCGCTCACCTCCTATGGGTGCAGGGGGCAGATGGACAGTGTTCACCACAGAAGGCACAGAGTCCCCTGTGGTCACTTGTCTGGCACCAACACTCACACCCAGAACACTGGGCCTTGGGTCCTTCCCTGTACCTTTCTGAGCCTTAGCTTCCATAGCTGCAAAATGGGACACTACAACCGCCACTCCCAGCACCCAGTAGGCTCTCCCCAGCAAGGGCTCTTCAAATACACGTCCACCCTACCCCATCTGTCTGCGCGGTGATCACAGACCCCCACATAGCTAAAGCCTCCTCCTCTCTCCATATTCTCCTTCCTAACCTCTCTGAGACTCACTCAACATGATGCCCAACAACCCCTCACTCAATTTCATACTTTTTCTTCTGACAAGTCCCCTAAGCACTCAGGCCCTAACCCCACAAACCCCTCCCACCCCAACTCCACCCCTCTACCTCTCCCTCCCCAAGTTCCAGTGAACTCCATTGGAGCACAAGCTCTTCCCCAGGCCTGCAAAGCCGCTAGTCTCCCCTCTGTGGCCTAGAGGACTCCTACTCATCCTTCCTGACCCAGCCTGAGTTCCTCATCCCCTGCTGGGTTTCATGTTCCCCACCCCAAAGGCCTTATGGATCCTCTTCCTGGGTCCAACTCACCCCCAGGAGAATAAGTTATCCAGCCTGATCTCTCTTCCTGTCAGTCGCCGGCAGAGGTAGTGCTCAGGCTCAGAGTCACTGAGAGGAGTCTAGATTCTGTCCCTGCACCACCCCCCCCAACACAAGTAATCTCTCCCGGCCGGCCACTCACCTGGTTATTGGACAGCGGCGACGGAAAGTGGTGCGTGTGTAGGTTCTTACCGGTGAGCACGTGCGTGAGCCGAACCGCCTGCCCGCAGCGCACCGGGGACCCACGCGGGCACCCGCCCTCCGAGCCGCCACGGATCCGCCAGTAGCTATTGGCGTCGTCAGACGCCTCCACGCCAGTCACCGACTGTTGGCCGCTGCCTGTGGGGCGACACCCCACCCCACCGCGAGGTCGCGGTCAACCTCTGAACTCCCTATACTTGGCTCGGACACCATAAACTTTCCCGACAACCTCAACCCTGGGACCCCAAGGGCTCACTCCCAGCCCCAATCCCTGGCCCTTGGTCTCTGGCTGAACTCTCAAGTCCCTTAGCCTGCAGCTCCTGGACGACCCTCCTCGCTCCCAATATCCCAACGACCCCCTTAAAACCGCCGGTCCTTGTCCCCCTGGGCCCCCCAACAACTCCAGGCGGCCAGTGAGGCTCCCTGGTGACCCCCAGACCCGTGGCTCTGCAGACTCCCCACGACCACCCAGCCTTCAGACTCCCAGCCCCGGGCTCCGCCCCCTGACGATGCCCCATTCACGGGCCTCTGCGCACCGGATCCGTATTTGATATCGTGCGAGTGCAGCCGCACCCTGTGCTGCGTGTTGAACAGCTTCAGCACCGACCCGCAGGTCACGAGTCCCGCGCCGGTCTTGGCGGCACCGCTGCCTGGCACCAAGAGAGTCAGCAGCAGCCCTACAAACGCCGGTCCGGCAGCTCGGCCGCGGCCCGCGCTCCACATCGCCCCGGCCGAGCTCCGGCAGCTCGGGCCCATGGGCCGCTTCCGTCTCCGCCATCGGCCAATGAGAGAGGCACTGGAGGCAGCCAATCGCCAGCCAGCACGGCTCTCCGCCTGCACTGCCATTGGGTTGGCATGGAAGGGACTCGCCCCTAGCTTTCCAGAGAGGCAACTGGGGAGGGGGCTGGAGACACGAGGAGGGTTTTGATTGGTCCACGCTTCCGAGGACCCACCAATGAATGATGCCTAAGGAAGGCTGGTGCGGCGCCAAGTGGTAGGAGAGAAGCTGCGGAGTCGCGCTGTAGGTGAGGGCGCCCCACCCAGCAGCCGCTGAGACCCTGGACACCAGGCTGGGAATCCAAGACCCTGCGGGTACGTGTTCACAAAGCCCTTTGATCTTGGATCTTCGGGGCTTCAATCACGATCTTTCCTCTCGGACTCTTGGTCCTCAGCTTCAGGGTCTCGAGGTTGCCGGACTACTAGATTTTGTAGTTACAAGGTCGATGTATCTCAGATATTGGATCACTTGGCTCTTCAGTCCCTGGATCCCGGGATTAGTTAATCCCCCAGTTACTCGGTCATTGCCTTCCTGACAATGGGTCACCTCAGTCTCTGGACTTTGTGGGTTTTTAATTCCTCTGACCACTCACTTTTTCCAGGGCAGAATCACATGGTCATTCGACTATCGGGCAGCAGAGGGCAGCAGAGATCTGTGGTGTTGAAGATGATAGGTTCTCTCACCAGGAGACCCCAAGGTTTCTTAGGAAATCAGAGCCCTGGCCAACCAAGTGACTTTGGGAAATAAGTGTAGATAACCATGTGTCCCAGGTTTCTGACACGAGTGGGTCCCAGTCTCACTGCCTTCTCAGAGGGCTTTCAGCTGTCTTCAAGGGGGAAAACTTATATGACTGTTTATTTATTCATTCGTGGAACATTCTTATCTTGACTTAACTCCCTGTGCTAGGGGCCACTGGGGAACTGGCTCTGGGCTGCATTGCTCAATGGGCTGACTACCCATGCACTTGGGGTGCAACAAAGCAGAGATAAAAGTTTATATTTAATTAAATCATTCAGAATTTTGCGTTCAGAAAGTCCAGAATAGAGCCATTTTAATTATAGAAACATGTTATTTTGGGGTTTTCATGTTTAATATTGTTTCTATTTTGAATTACATATGGTATAAGACACTTGATTCTTTCAGGGTTTAGGGTGTCTAAGTTGCTAAAGGTATGCCCTGGCATTGGCAGACCCTGCCCTTGAGGGGCCTCCACTACAGGGTGGAGGGGCTAGAGTGTAATCTGGGAAGCAATGAAAATATCCTCTTGGATACCAACAAGCATCTCAGACTTATTATGTCCAAAGCAGAATTCTTGGTCTCTTCCCTCAAACTGCTCCCTCTCCATAGAGGGAGTCTCAGTAATGGTACCTCCGCCCCGCCCCCCCGCCGCCCCCCCCCCCCACCGTTTGGGACTTATCTTCAGTTGCTCTCTTTACCGCATACCTAGCATCTCATCCAACACATATTGGTGGCTCTAACTCTAAAACAGATTGTGAAGCATCTCTCCTGCATTCCTTATCACCACCCTAATCCAAGCCACCCCATCCCCCCTCCAGATATTGACCACTGCCTCTTAACAGATTTCTGTTTTTCCATCGCTCCGGCCCCTCCAAGTCATTCTCCAACAGGGAGAATATATACCTTTTTATACCTTAAAAAGCATATATCATAGGGCACCTGGCTGGCTCAGCAGTAGAGCATATGACTCTTGATCTCAGGGTCATGAGTTCAAGCCCCAGTTGGACATGGAGCCTACTTAAAAATAATAAAAATAAAAAATCAGGGGCGCCTGGCTGGCTCAGTAGGTGGAGTGTGTGACACTTGATCTCAGGGTTGTGAGTTTGAGCCCCAGGTTGGGTGTAGAGATTACTTAAAAATAAAATCTGAAAAAAAAAAAAAAAAAAACAACATATATCAGATCATGCCAGGCACCTGCTGAAAGCTGCCAACAGCTTCCCACTGCATGTAAGACCAGAGGGTGGTGAGGACACAGCAAGCAATCTCCCCGACAGGCAAAGGCAGAATTCCAAGTACAGCAGAGACCCAAGAACTGGAATAGGAGAAACCAACATGGCTCTCCATCAACTTTCTCAGAGCTTCATGGCTGGAGCTGTTCTCTTTCCCTGCACCCCGCTGCATACCGGCTTCCGCAGCTGGCAGATGCTCAGGGCTGACTATGGTGTCTCCGCAGACTTCTGCTTTCCAGCCACAGTTTGTCTTCAGGTTCAGAAAAGAATCTGATCTGCTCCACTTGGTTCCAGGGACTGCTCAAGGTGAAATCAGCTATGGATGGGGAGGAGGGGTAGTAGCTGGTCTCCAAATATGGCTACTAACAGTTCCTTCCATCCCTGTAAGTGTAAGCTGCTTCTCTCATTAACACATGGACTCCATTTTCCCTCCCCTTGAATCTGGGCAGGCATTGCCATTCGCTTTGACCAAGAGAATGGCACAGAAATGCTGTTTTGGGGCTTCTGAGCAAAGCTGCAAGAGGACCAGTGGTTCTCGATTTGTCTCTTTAGGAAGCCAGCTGCTGCACCGTGCTGTAAGGAAGTGCAGGCCAGAGGACTGAATGAATGGGTAGGGGCCTTGGGGAGATCCTAGAGGGGGAGAGGCCATGTGGGATGTTCTGGTCTCAGCCATGTCCCCAGCTAAAAGCAGCCACACAAGAAACTATCTCCACCACTGCCAGCTGAGCCTGCCAACCACCAGCATCAGGAAAAATGATGACTTTGTTTGAAGCCACTTAAGCCTTGGAGTGGTTACATAGCAACAGATACCTGATACAGATACAGGAGCTAAAGTCAGATGTCTTTAGCACAGTGTACCAGTGGTTCCCAAAGGGGCTGCTCCCACTCCAGGGACATTCCCTAGGCATGTGCCTCTGAGGCCAGGGTGGGTGTATGTTCTTTTTCCCTTGAGGACTTGGCAGAGAGACCTGGAAAGCTGGCAGGTTTCATGCCAGCTGCTGTCTCTGAGAGCCCTAGGGCTCCCCTCCTGGTTCTGTCCTACAGACAGGATTTCTTGCCTCTCCAGAGGGGGGTGGGTGGGGGGGAGATGCTCCACACTGTCCACCCTTGTTTTTAGCACTCAGTGCAAACTGCACCAGAATTTCCCAGTCTATGCCAGCATGCCTGGCAGGCTCAATTGGAAGAGCATGTGACTCTTGATCTCAGGGTTGTGAGTTAGAGCCCCAGGTTAGGTGTAGAGCTTACTAAAAATCAATAAACTTAAAAAATAAAAATCTCTCGGTCCACCCCAATTGCAAGCTCCTAGGGCAAACACCTGACTGGCCTAGCTTAGAATAGGGATGTGTCAAGAGGGCTAGTCAACTGTGGCCAAGTGATATGGCAAAAAGGTACAAAAATGTTGTGGCCCGACACTGTGGGTGGCCTCAGGGAATGGGCCTTATGAGTTGAGCATATGCCCTAAAAGATCCTTGCCACAAGAGATCTCTGGAAAAATGGGTCCCTGATCCACCAACTTAGGACCCCGGTTGCTCTGACTGGCAGCAGAGCAGGTCTTTCTCCTTGAACCACAGGGCATGGGTGTGGTATGGAAGCTCCTCCCTGACTGGCTCCAGAGAAGCTCTGCAGTCACTGTGTCTTCACACATGGAGCGCTGAGCGTGGTCAGGCTTGGTTGAGCAGACTTGGGCTCTATACGCCCAGGTGGGACCTGTGTGATCTGTGTGAGCAGGTGGCTCACACCTCCCCCATATCCCTGAAACAGCAGCCCACACAGCGAGTGAGAGTGGAGCATCTTCACATGTTCTTTTGACAGGGTGGAGGGGAGAGAGGTTGAGCGGTTCCCTAGGTGAAGATGCCTGAACAGCGGAACAAAATGGCTGCCCTGGGAAGGCAGAGAGAAGGCAGGTTCTGAGCTGGTAGCACAGGATGGCCAGAAGCCCCAGAAAAACCTTGGAGATGAGACCTGCCAATCACAGCACCAGCCATGCCCACAGACCCTTCCAGAGAAAGCTGTCTGGCCAGGGGCACTACTGAAAGGGTAGTCACATGGCCAGCCTGGAGCAGCCAATCCACAGCTTGACAGACCGTGAGCCCCCATGTGACCTAGTTTGGATCCTCCAGATTCAGGAGCTGGGAGCTGGGAAATACAAATTAGGAAGACAGGTAGGCATGGGAATATCAGGAAAGGGAGGATGCGTGGTTCCCCAACAGAACATGAGGGTGTGGCATAGCAAAGGTAGCAGGTTGCTGCCCTGGCAGAGGAGGAGCTCTCTGGAAGCAGGAACCACAATGCTCAGGAGCCATTAGGAAAATGCACCATGAATCCTAAGAGGCTTGAAGAGTCAGGAAGGTGCACACTGGGGCAGAGAAGAACCATAAGCAGACACTTGTGTTCAAGCATGCATGTGAGGTGAAGGGGAGGGGGGGGGGGGTCAGGGCATGGCCAGCTGTCATGATGGCTGGCTGTGTCCAGGCCTGCGGGAGGTGTTACTTCAGGTGCAGGTGCTCAGTCATACGGAAGCGGGGCTGAAATCTCCAGACAAGAAAACTGTGCTCCATCAACACAGACTTTATTTCTCCCTCTGGCTTTCCTGATAGGCCAGCAGAGCTCCTCGTGGGCATTCAGACCACCCTGACCTCTGCTCAGGGCAAGGGCCGGTGTGGGGGGGGGGGGGGCAGCACTCCATTGGAGCAAGAGGAGCAGCAGGGAATCAAGCACTGGGTGCAGCTCATAGGCCTCACGGAGCGTGACTGTGGCCCACATCTCTGGAGTCACTGCTGACATCGGCCTCCACTTGAGACTCGGGAGAGCTCTGGGGTTTGCCCTTGTCCCCAAAGAAGTCATCATTCTTGTCCTCGTCCTCTTCCTCCTCGTCACCTTGACTGTCCATGTCTACAACTTCCTGACACAGATCGGAGCCCCTGTCTGTGCCAGTGAACATGAAGGGCCTGGGCTCCTCCTGGCTCTTGGGCTCCTTCTCCTCGAGTGTAGTATCCTCCTGAGCTGGGAGGAGCTGAGGGTCCAGCAACTCACTGTGGAGAGTGGGCTCTGTGTCCTCCTCCTGATTCTTTTGGGTGGATGGCTCAGGCAGCGTGGAGGGGGTCTCCGTGTTGCTCCGGGGCGCCCCCTGGTGGGCAGTGCTGCGGTGGGCGGTGCCGCGGTGGGAGTCGTGCTGGGACCCTTGTCTAGACAGCTGTCGGGCCCACTCTGCCTCCTCCAGCTTGCGCAACAGGCAGCTCCAGTTGATCTTTGAGGACAGGCAGATGTGGGAGCCCTTCACTTTCTTGAAGCCCAGGAGGAGGTCCACGAGCGTCTCGGTGACAGGGAATGAGATGAAGCCTAACTGCTTGGAAAGGTTCTTCTCGAATTTGTACTTGCAGATGAGCAAGGACACAGCCTGCTCCACCAAGTAGTTGATGAGCTCCTGGTACAAGGGGTTGGAGAGGTGGGATATGGTAGACTTGGATGAGATGGAGGGCAGTGGCTTCTTCTTCATGAACTTGTAACTGGGGCTCTAGTGCAATAGCCGGGGAGGGAAAAGGAGACACGTCATGCCATTCCTGATGCCTCAGGATGCCCCTCACACCCGAGCACCCTCCATCCACATCACCCACACAGATGCCACGCTTGTTGCACTAGTGTTATGGCCTTGCCACATCTGCTATCCTGTCTCAATCAGCAGCTGAGCCCTGGTCCTGCATGTGGCCACACCCTCACACTTACCACACTGTTCCCACACTTGACCAAACCGGTCAGGCCTGGGGCCAGGCTGGTGATGTCAGTCACAGTGCCACCCAAACTGGAGCGTGGATAACCTGGGCTCTGGTAGATTGTCCCCCAGACCAAGGTTCAGAGGAAGGAAGCCTGCCTCGGCCTTGATGGGTGAGATGAAGGTCAGGGGCTGTGCTGGGGGTCTACCAGGGTGAAGCCACCTATGTCTTCTCTATACTCTTTCTGAGCAACTCCCTCTCAGCAGACACACTGGAGGATCCTAGGTTAGTGGGAGCACAGGTAGCTGGGCCTAGGATGTGGGGCCCCACTCTGGGTTTAAGCTGCTGTCTACAAGGGACAGGACCCTCCCCACAAAGAAGGGCCCCTCAGATTCACAGGCAAACGTTACAAAAAGACCCAGAATAAAATCTTGGCTTTATTCATCTTCAACAACACCTGACAGTAACCAGGCCAGGATTTCTGCCCCCCATCAGTTCGTCCCCAGCTCAGGTGGTTTCCACAGTGCAGGGCAAGATACCTGTGATGGTGGCTAAGTGTGGTTGCTGAAGGAACCCTTCCCTAAACCCCCTTTTCCCACCCTTGAGGTCACCTCTGGATACAGTGAAGCAGATGGGGAGAAGCTTCTTACTGAGGAGGCAAGTGGTGAGAACACGGGGAGGTGGTGGGAGATGTGAGGGGAGAGGGAGATGAGAGGAACTGTGCCCTGGGTGGTGGGCTGGGTCTGGCTGGAGGGCCCTTCAACCACGATCCCAGGGGCAGGCAGGGTGAGGTGCAGGCTCCGCCAGGGCTGGGCCTTCTGGCTGAAGCTCAGGGGCCCCGAAGTAGGTATGGATGGTGTCTGTATTTCAGGGTCCTGGCCAGGCACCTCCTGTCTGCGGTGGGGTGAGGGGACCTTGGGTTCTTCTGTGGGTGTTACCTTGAGCCTGAGTCTGGTGGCCACTTGGGCACTGGACATGGGGGAACCACCTTCCTTGGGCTTGGCCTGTCCTCTGCCCTTGGTGCTCTTTCTGCAAGCCATCTTGGGGCTGGAGGTTCTGGTGGGTAGCATATCATAGGGCTCCTCCTCATCAGTGGGTGTGGCTAGCTTGGAGCCTGGCATGGAGTCAGAGTTGGGCTCTGTTGCGGGCTCCCATTCTGATGGGAAGAGAGGGCAGCCATCATGGCGGCGGGCACCACGGAGCTTGTCCACAGCCTGGCTGACCACACTCTGCAGGGCAGGGAAGAGCTGGTGCTCAGCCAGAAAGTCCAGAGTCCGATGGGGCTCACGGAATGAACAGTAGCCAGGCAGGTCAAAGGATGCTGGCTGGCTCAACAATGACTTGATCTTATTAAACTCTTGCTTGAGACAGATCAGTTCCTGTTCTCCAGGGCCCAGCTCTGATGTTTGAGGTGTGCCTGAGCTTGAGCCCAGCTGGCCTGAGAACGAGGACAGAGGCGGCTCCCGGGTCCACTGGCTGCTGGCATGGCTGTCCAGTGAATCCCACAGCAGGGAGTCCCTCTGGAAGAAGGACCGATCCAGGCCTTTCTGCAAAGAGAGGGGGACTTTCAGGGGCAGCCAAGCCAGGCCTAACCCTAGCCCTGGGTTCTGGACTGGGGTCCATCCTGCCTACCCTGTGCCATGGCCCTGGATCTCACCCCTCTGTTCTCCAGCTTCAGCAGCCGTTTGAGGTTCTTCTCCAGCAAAAGTTTGTCCCTCATGGGTGGCAGTGAGCCCATGCCACGGGTGCCCAGGTCACTGTCCTGGCCGTGGGATCCCAGCCAGCCAGCTGTGAGGCTGCTATGGGAGTCAGACATGGAGCTGGAGCAGGATGGGTAGTTGTTGGGACATCCAGTGCAGAGGCTGGGCCGGACACGGTGCCGGTGCATGGTACTGAGGCTAGGCTGGGCACGTACCCGCCGCCTACCCCTTGGTACCTCTATTGGGTCCTGCACCTCCACCAGTGGCACTCCAGCCTCTGTCTTCATGGTGGTCATGCGCTCAGTGGCCTCCTCCACCACCGTCTGTAGGCTGTCCAGCACCTGGCCTTTGACAAGGAAATCCAGGAAGCTACCAAAGGGCCGAGGGTCCCTTGGGTTTTGTTGGTGGCCATGGAGCCCTGAACTGTCTGTGAGAGTGTACCTCGATGGTGGGTGTGGCATGTGGCCCAGCTTGGAGACTTGTCCCATTTCCAGGAACAGTGGCTTCTTAGGCAGCTGCACCAGAGCAGACAGGCATCATGTCATATAGGGCATAGATGCTCCACAAGGAGTAGGGGGTTTCCTGGAGGTCCTCCTAGGGCACCAGGAACTGGGTGGGAGTGGGCAGTGGAAGGCACTGTGTGTGTGTGTGTGTTTTGTTTTTTATAAAATTTATTGTCAGGAACTATGTTTTAGAGTCAGAAAGTTTCTGGGTCTGGACCCTGGCTCTGCCACTGCAGGTTGTGACACCATAGGCATGATGGCCCCTCTTGAGGTCCAGTTTCCTCTTCTGCAAAGTGAGGCTTGATTTCAGGTCATCCTAACCCTTCCCTGACACATACATTTCACATATATAATATGTGGCTAGGGAGTCAGAAAGCCCACTTCTGCCCTCACACAGGGCAGGACAGAAATGGGCAATCACAAACCCCTTTGAACCCTACTTGGGTTCCTCACCTGTCCTTAGAGCAGACCAGTCCTGTCTCCACTGCACAGACCACCTGTAGTCCTGAACCCTTGGCTCCCCATGGCTGTTTCTGAAACTTTGAGCCTTGGGCCCTGAGTAGACTCCATGCTTCCACTCTGGAGTACCAGTCTACCAAGCTCCTCCCCAGCTGCTGGAGGTCAGGGGACACAGTGAATGAAGTTTGAGGGTGACTAGGGCCCAGCAGGGGGTGCGAGGAGTGGTCAAGGTGATAAGGATGTCACTAAGAGGCCCAGAGAGGAGGTCAACAGGCACTGAGAAAGGGGGCTGTGGTCTGGGGTGCTGGAACTGGCGGGGAACATTTTGGGGGTCTTAAAGTCAGGGTCCTGCCAGACACACTTACCCGGGCCACGTAAGTGGTGTGGCCGGCCTCATCGTCTGCCAAGTATCCTGAGTGATGGCGGCAACTGGTCATGGTGAGGGTGAATCGCTGTCGGCCTCCTCTCTCTCTGGTTCCGCAGCACAGCCACGGATTCCTCTCTGTGCCGGGCGGGGAGATGGTGTGAGGGTCTCCCTAGGCCTCCATGAGTCCGACTCTCCCTTCGTCTGTCAGCTACTGTGTCAGCAATCCCGGGATCCGCAGGTTCCTCGCTCCCCTCACCCCACGTCCTTCACATGTCGGGCCCTTCCTCTGCTCGGAATTCCCTGGGTGTCTGCGCACGGTGGTCCGTGTCCAGAGTCGTCGGGGCTGAGGTCCCCAAGGATGTCCGCATACTGTCTCTGACCATCTCTGGGCCTGGATGTTTCCGACCCTCCCTCCTCCTAGACCCCGGAAGCCCTGTTGTCTGCCCCTGGCTCAGAGCCGACCCGCTCACCAGAGTCCGTGCCTCTCTCAGTGCCAGGCAATATAGCCTCCCACTCCAGGGAGCTCTGGAGTTGGCCCACGTCAGCACGGCTTGCTCATTTCCATGCTACGTCCTGATTGGCTCGCAATGCTTTCTAATTCTGCCACAATGGTTGAGGGCGGGACCCAGGCTGGCCCCTCCCCCACTTCGTCTGAATTTGCCTTGCCCACATTCACTGTGGGAGATTCAGGGGTTGCTTCCGACTGTTCCACGTAGGAGACTGGGCACCTGAGGGAAGCCCTAAGGGTCAAAGCCACAGTCTCCTCTGGTGACACAAGCACTTTCCTCCTGGGCCTCCTGATCCTTTCTAGGGTCCTCTCCTTGCCCAGTGTGGGGGACCTCAGGAGAGTCTTCAGCCCTCTCCCTCTGCAGTGTCCCTGAGCACAATGGTAAGAGTCCCGGCTCTAAGTCACAGACCTAGCTTCAATTCCTAGCTCTACTGTTTCCTCCCAGTGTGACTCAACCTCTTGTCATCTGCTCCTCCTCTGTAAACAGTTGAATGTTCTTCCATATGAGAATATAGAGATTAAATCAAATCTGCATACAACACACCTGACACCCCAATAAGAGCTCTGTGTATCTTTACCTACTTTCCCCCTCTGCCCAGTAAACTCCTCCTAATGTCCCTCCCAGGTGTCACCTTCCAAGAAGGCCTGCCACCCTCAACAGAATTACCAAAAAACCCATTCTAGGCTCTGCCACAAGGTATTGTTACTCATTTACCATATGGTGCTCCTTGGGGGTAGGAACAGAGGCACACACCCCTAATCTCTAATATTTCTAATACCAGTAAGTGCTCAATAAATGTCAATTTCCTCTTTCCAATCTGCTTACCCTCAAGGGCTGTGGTCTTTTCAGGATCAGCTTCCCAGTGGAGAAAGATAGTTTAAGTCCAACAATTCAATAATCACAACTGAACACAATAACCCTTATGCCAAGAGGTTGATAAGGGCTCTATGAGGCCTCTGATCCATACAATGTCCCACAAGGAACATATTATTTGTTATTCTCAAATTCAGCTCTGCCTTCTCTGCCCCTGACCCAGGGGGCTGCTAGGGTCTAGAGGACCAGGGTAGACCCAGAGCTTTGGAGGTCAAGTCGCAGCTCCACTACTGGCAGGGTCACTTTGGGCAAGCCACTTTTCCCCTCTGAGCCTCAGCTTCCTCATCTGCAAAACAGGAATAACATTACCAATCTCATGGGCTGGAGACAAATGTTGCACTTTCCATTGGGAAAAGAAACAGCCACATCACAATGAAAACTCTCACTGTCAACCATGGTGACTATATAGTCATCAGTAAAGAAAGCTTTTCTGCACCATTGAGGAAAAAAATGAGATTATGAATGTAAAAGTTGTATCCTGGCACAGAGCTCAATTGGGGCAATCAAGGACTAATGCTTCCTCAAATGAAGCCATTGTTATACACGTTTTGTTTCATTTTCTTACTTAGAACGTTCTTTCTAGAATGTTTTTTTTAAACCACCTCTTAGAAAAAAAAAATCACCAAAGACAAATAGGCAGTTTGAAAAAGTTCATAGTCACTATCAAAAAAATGAAACACTACAAGAATGGGATGACACTGATGTGATCATTATCTTCTCAAAACAAACAAAAACTTTAGGGTGGGGGAGAAAAGGAATTGGGTTTATTTGCTTAGAAAAATGCTGGAGGGACACTATCTAGAAAGTTAACATTAGTGACTTTAGGGAAGAGTAAGAGGTTTTTTTTTTAATAGGGTTTTTTTTCCTGTATTTTTCACATTAAATATAATTTTTGCAGTTACCGAAAGTTCCGCGTTGCAATAAATCCGGCGGAGCGCGCTGTGTGGTCCAGAGGATCGTTGCAGGGCCTCATTGAGACCGGTAGGTGGCGAGAACAAAGGCGAAGTGCAGCTGCGTGAGGGCGTGCGCTTCAGGGCGGAGCCTGCGACTGCGTCTAGGGGTGGGGCCTGGATCCAGTCCTCTAGGGTCCAGGGCAGTCCGCGGAAGTGTCTATGGCTGGACCGCGCGTGCGCCTCGTGGTCACCGCAGACGACTTTGGTTACTGCCCGCGGCGCGATGAGGGCATCGTAGAGGCCTTCCTGGCGGGGGCTGTGACCAGCGTGTCCCTGCTGGTCAACGGCGCAGCTGCGGAGAGCGCGGCGGATCTGTCCCGCAGGTGAGTGGCGGACCCCTCCAGGGTCGGGGCTGGCTTCGGAAGCCGCCGCCCCGCGGCAGGCAGTTCTCCCGCTCGCGCTCCGCCTGCAGGCACAAAATCCCTACGGGCCTTCACGCCAACCTGTCCGAGGGCCGCCCCGTGGGCCCGGCCCGCCTAGGCGACTCGTCGCTGCTCAGCCCCGAAGGCTTCTTCCTCGGCAAGATGGGATTCCGGGAGGCGGTGGCGACCGGAGGCGTAGCTTTGCCCCAGGTGCGGAGGTGCGGCTGCAGGAAGATGCTCGAAAGGATCCCCAAGGCTCCGCCCTGAGGGTACCGTGAAGCCATTAGTGGCAGGAGCTGGCGATGGATGTTTCCCTAGTTCAAACGAGCAGTCACACGGAGGCACCTGGAGGGAACCCTCCTTGGTAGCTGCTCCGGGACGTTCAAGATGCCTGTCATCCTCTCTCTCCAGGTGCGGGAAGAGCTGGAGGCCCAGCTGATACGCTTCCGAGAATTACTGGGCGGGGACCCCACTCACGTGGACGGGCACCAGCACGTGCACGTGCTCCCAGGTGGAGGGCATTGTTCCCTGGAAGGGGGCTGCGGGTGAGAGGTGGTCCCAGGTAGTAGGAGGTGCTACTTCCTGACTCCATCCCGCCCGCAGGCGTGTGCCAGGTGTTCGCAGAAGTGCTGCAGGCCAATGGGGTGCGCTTCACAAGGCTGCCGGTGGAACGTGGGGTGGGCGACCGCGCGTGGCTCGAGGCCCCCGCGCGTGCCTTCGCCTGCTCGGTGGAGCGCGACGCCCTGGCCGCCGTAGCCCCCTTCTCCCGCTACGGCCTATGGTGAGGCCCCTATCCCGTATCCTAGTGAGCCCGGCCGGCAGTTCACCTGACAGCTATGTCCGTTCCTCATCGTTAAAGGCGGTCAGGCGTCGACTTACGTTGCCCCCGTCCCAGATCTGTCCAGTCACAGGCCTAGCCCTGCCCATCACATAGTCCTGCTGCACCCTGCCTGCCCCTGATGCCCCGACATCCACAGGTGGACGGATGCCTTCGTGGGCCTGAGCACCTGCGGCCGGCACATGTCTGTTCATCGCGTATCAGGAGCACTAGCACGGGCCCTGGAAGGCATACCCACGGGCCATACCCTGACAGCTGAGCTGATGGCACACCCTGGCTACCCCAGTGTGCCTCCTGCCGGCGGCTGTGGTAAGGGTCCCGATGCCTTTTCCTGCTCATGGGAGCGGCTGCATGAGCTTCGTGTCCTCACCGCACCCACACTGCGGGCCCAGCTTGCACAGGACGGAGTACAGCTCTGCGCTCTCCACGACCTAGATTCCAAGAGGCCTGGGGAAGCCACTCTGAAAACCTTCCTGGAGCGCTCCCGGCCATGACCCTGATAGCCAGCCAAACATAAACACCCATTAGTACACAAAAAGGGGGCCAGTGTCAAGCCCCGGGACATCCTGGAACCAGGCTGAGAGCCGGGGTCCAGTAACATACTTCCCTGGGCGGGACCCTGTCACATCTGTGTCCAGGTCCTCATGGCTCAGAATGGTGGCCAGAGCTTTGGCAACCCATCTTGGCTACAGATGACATCTGGGTCTGGGGCCTGCCAAGCATTTGGTGCCCTTCAAGTTGTCATGTAAGTTAGCATCTTCCTTGTCCAGATGTAGTAGAGATCGCTGTATTAATAAAATATTTGTCTTGTAAACTTGGATGGTTTATAAACTGTGCCCAGAAAACGTTTGCGGACACTTAAGGCAAAAGCAACTCAGGGCCCAAACCAGGTCATTATTCCAGAGTAGATATGCAAAACATACTCCACATTTGGGAGGAAGGGGTTTGGGAGAAGAATGTCTCACTCCTTGCCTACTTTTTGGGAGATACTATAATCTCAAATTTTATTTTAAAAGTCACCTGTTCCAGGCACCTGGATGGCTCAGTTAAGCATCTGACTCTTCATTTCAGCTCAGGTCATGATCTCAGGGTTGTAAGATTCAGCTCCAAGTTAACACCTAGCGTGGGAGCCTGCTTAAGATTCTCTCTCTCTCTCTCTCTCTCTCTCTCTCTCTCTGCCCCTCTCCTGCTCTCAAGTGTGTGCACGCGTGCTCTCTCTTAAAAAGTCACTTGTTCTCAACAAGCAGTCCTTTGCCATCCTAGGGGCAAATAAAAGGAGGTCCTGCAAGCCTGTTTAATATTCTCCAAGAGGAACAGTCTGTGGAAATGGGATCCTGGACTCTTCACTGGACCTGGTGATGTGTGCATGCCCCGTCACTGGGGTTCATGTGTCTCGGATCAAGGAGATGCAGGGAGCAGATGGGGAAGGTGGTAGGGAGTTCTTGGGAGCACAGTCCTGCCCTGCCCGGCTCTAGAGTGTTGAAAGGCAGATGGAACGATGATCCTGTTTCATTTAATCTCAGGTAATAGTGCCTATGTGCAAGGACCAATGTCCTCATTTTACAGACCTAGGAGTGGCAGAGCTTTGAAGCTGCCTGTACATTTTTTCACCATGCAGTGTCAGGCAAGCAATCAGGTGCCTAAAGAGCTCTCTCTTGGCCTGGGCTGCCTTGAGGGATGTACAGCTTTCTTTGAGAGGTGAGGGTGGGATCTTGCTCCTCCTTTCTGCTGTCCGGATCCTACATCTCTAACCCTTGACTGTGGCTTCACGCTTTTCTTTCCTGGCTTCATCTTCTACTCTAACCTTCCCTTGACCATGATTCTTCCAGCAACAGGCCCTTTCCTCCGTAGCTGTGAAGTGGAATCCCTTAGCCCCTCCAATTGCCTTGCCTCAGTGTACTGGGGTCTGGCCACATTCCTGCAGGCTGCTGGCCAGAGCTGGTAGGGGTGGCCTGAAGGCAACCTATTGGCACAGAAGCTCCCTTGAGGGAGGTTCTGCTATTTTGAGAAGAGGAGGCAGTTAGCTGTGTGGCTCTGAGGCTGAGGACAGAGGTATGGGTGGACAGGAGAGAGATTTGGGATCTGCACAGCTAAAGCTGTGGAGTCACCCAGAGAGGGAGAGAGGGGTGATCAGAGATGAGGGCCCAGATCAGCCCTAGGGGCCATGAGGGTTTAACAGTGGAGAGGAGAGAGGCTGTGGCCAGGAGACAGAGGTCTACTTCACAAGGGGTGGGAAAGTGATAAGGCAGAAGGCTGCAGGCAGATCAGGCCCACTGTGGGGCTGGTCACTAGCACCCCACTGGGGAGATGGGGTATTCCTTATGTCAAACCTGCTGTGCACTGGGTGGCTTGGACAAGGGGTTTACTGTTCTCTACCCATCAGTCATGTATGGAAGGTCTGCTCTGGGCCAGGCAGGACTGGGTGCTCAGATTGCCTAGCCTGTGTGGAGCTCACAGTCTGGCACATACATGGGCTTAGCTGGCTGGACTGCAGTGGGAGAGAGGGGGGAGGAACACAAAGTAGAGTGTGGGGCCAAAGGGGGGCTCCTAACCCAGCCAGGCCTGCTCAGAAAACGCTCTCTGGAGGAAGTGACTTCCTTCTTTGGGCCTTGGTTATGGGCCTCCATCCACCATTGGGCAGTCCTTTCCACTCTGATCCTCTGAGGTGTGTATGGTGTCCCCAGGAGCCCTCCTGCAAAAAACATGTCCCAATCACCCAGGAAACAGCCATTTAGCAAGTACCACCTGAGCCAGGCCACCTTCAGCTCTGCTCCTCTGGTTGGTGCCACTGCCCCACACTGCGTGAGGGAGGCAGGGAGAAGAGGAAGAGCCAGTGCAAATGGGGCAGGAAGAACTAAGACCAGTCTGGCTTTGCCTTTGATGGGGTCAGGTGGCTGCCCTGCAGAGTGGGGCACAGAGATGCTACCAAATGAAGAGAGTAGGCTGAGAGGCTGACAGCCTGTGGATTGTGCAATGAGGAAGTCCTGGGGCCCTTGCCAGGGAAGCCTCAGGAGGCTGGCCAGGGGCTGACAGAAGCCAGGCTGCAGTGGGCACAGGAGTGATGAAGTAGATGCATATTTTGAGCTGAACAATTAATACAGGAGTGAGGAAGGCAAGAAAATGGTGGCTCCAGAGTTGAGGAAGTTGAGAGAAGGTCCTGTAGAGCTCTGGTTTTGGGAAAGGGGTGAGGACTGTGGCTGTGTCTGGGGTCCAAGAACCTGAGTGATGGAATGTAACAGGCTCTGGAGCCAAACTGTAAAAACACAGGCCACGTGTCCTTGCCTGTCACTGAACTTCGGTTTCTTCCTCTGTAAAAATAGGGATAATGGTGTCCATGGGGTTGTCTTAAGAGTCACAGAGGATAAAGTCTTAAGAGGCAGCAGAGTTGATCACCCTGTTGATGATCAAGGGAAAGGACTAGCTCCTTGCTTGCAGGTAAAATGACACTCCAGGAAGGTTCCTCCTGGACACCTGCAGATGTAGCTGACAGGGCAGGTCTGGTATCAGCTTGTGTCAAATTCCCAAGGGGACTTAGGAGGCCTTGGAGGCAGGTTTCTGGCTGGAATCATTCAAGGAAATGGCCTAGCCTCACCCTCAGGTACACCCTCATTTAGTTCAGTGAGGTTGAACAAGACAGCCACCCTCTAGGGGCCTCAGTCTGCTTCTCTGCTAAATGTACATAATACCACTCTCTTGGGACTGACAGATGAACTGAAGTGATGCATATACAGAGGCCACTGTCCCTTCCCCTGACACCCAATGGGTCCTTCCACAGGCCCCGATGGCCTGGATTTCAGCCTTTTCTGCTTCCCTCGTGGAAAGACCACACACCTGTGTGTGCCTCTTCTGGAAAAGCTGGGCATGGGGGGAGAGGAGCAGGCAGAAGAGCCTAGGTCCTGGCCACCCCTTCCCCATCTCCAAGAACACAGGCCCCTGGCTCTGCCCACCCCCAGTAAGGAAGAAACCCACAAAACCAAACCAGTGTCAGAGAGCATTTTTATTAAGGGCAGCAGAACGGGATCGCAGCATCTTAGAAAGCCTATTCTCTGCCGTTGGCAGGGAGCGGGAGGGAACCCGGCGCACTTCGAGGAACCCAGTGCTTGTGAATTCCTGAGTAGGCTCGGGTCAGTGGTGGCTGCTCGACAGCTCTCCCCTTCTCCAGAGGACCCAGCTGTTTGGTTGTGGAGCAGCCAGGGCTGTCCGCCAGCATGCTCAAAGCCTGCCCTGGGGACTGCCAGTCTGGAGGGAGGCAAGCTGCCCAGGCCTGAAGGAGGGACCATCCCCTGCCTTGCTCTCTGAAGGCCAGGCCTCTGACAGGGCAAACCATGGGGTGCCATGCCAGGGCTGAGAGTCCCTGAGGGGCTGCCAACTTTGACAAAGGTATCCTCCTGAGCACAGACATGAGAGGGCGACAGGCAGGCAAAGCTACGCTGGTAGAGATATGAAGCAATGGGACAGTTTCCAAGAATGGCAATATTTCTGGATTCAGAGAAGCAACGAGAACAAATGGTGGCTTATTTGGATAGCTTCTGACAGAATTTGGCATTTTATTAACAAATCTGTGTGTGAGTGAAATAAAGTCCATTATCACCTTTCTGCTAATGAAGAGACAGATGTGGAAACACTGGCCCGGTGCTCCTGCCTTCCTGGGCCCACAGGAGTCTCCAGAACCTGCCCTGGCGTACCTAGGACTGAAGAAGCCAAGTTCATTGCCACACTGCAGGGGCCATGCACCTGGACAACTAAACAACGTTCTGCTGCCTAACCTACCCATCACACCCACCTCTGCACAGGTAAAACCATCTTACAGGTCTGTAAGGCCCAGAAAGATCTCAAGTAAGAGAGCTAAAAACAGAAAGCCAGGTTTCTTTATCTTCCCCACAGGATCTAGTCCCTGGCCCGCCCCCCGCCCCCCCCGCCACCCAAGAGCCAAGAAGGGCAGCCACCAGTGGCAAAAGAGGAGTTGGTGACACACGGTGTTTAGACCATCAGCTTCCTCTGGGTGTCAGTGACAGGTATTCTCTATTTCAGGGGCAGTCCCACTTGCTTTGAAAAGACATTAACATTCAAATCCTTACAAGTTCATCTGATGATAAATTCTAAGGTCAATTTTTATTTCTACAAAAAAAGGCAGTCAAAACAATATAAAACACATGTAAAGGATATTATTGAGTGAGCTTCAAGTGGAGCTTGACTCTGCAAAGGCTGTGAGTCCAGAGGGAGGGGGAAGGCCGTCTTGTTCCTGGGCTGGCCGGCTGCTCCGAAGAAAGGGGCCAGCAGGGTGCCAGCAACCCCACACTGGTGCTGGCTACAGCCGAGTCCCGCCAACTCCAGCCAATTCCAACCCCGCAAAGGGTCAAACTGTGCCAAGGGAGGGTCGCAGTGGGGCTGCGCTGCACTGAGGAGCTGGGAGAGGGAGCTCCGTGGCACATTCAGATGGAGCTCGGTGACAGGTGAGCGTGGAATTTCACATGGACATTCTGGCTTTGGCGTTGTTGCCTGCACTGACACATCTTCTACAATGGCTGCAGGGAGGAGTGTCAACCTTTGGCTTCAGGAGCCTCTCTGGCGAGAAATTCCTCACACAAGTGCCAGCTCACACAAGTGCCAGCATCTTCTGGTGGGCAGGCCCTCCCCTGGGGTCACCACAGACATGGGTTACCCCAATCAGGCCAGGCCAAAGTTCAATCACGCACACAGACATCAGGGTTTGCCCATTTAATCAACGTTATTGTGGTAACACCAGCCGGATTTTTACATAAGAACTGGGCCTCCCTTTTCACGGAATTTTTTTTTGGGGGGTGATGAGGGGGAGGTGGTGGGGTGGTGAGTGGTAGTTTGCTTGTTTTAAAAATTTTTTTAAAGGATGTTATAAATTGGGGCCAGGAGAATTTGAACCAACTCCCACACAGGGCAGTGCAACATGGGAGTAGAGAAGCCACCAGAATCATCAGGAGTGGTCTCTTCTCTTTGCGGAGGAGATGGGCCTGAGTCTGGGGAAATGAATGAGTGAAAAAAAAACCGAATGCAAGAAGGTGGGAGTTGCAGGGGCAGGGGAAGAAAGGGAACTGCAACATTTTTTTTTTTTTTTTTTTTTTCCTTAACCTTAAGGGCTAAATGTAAATTGAAAATTTTGGATCAATTTGGACAAGAAAAGAAATACCATTCTTTTAAAGTAGATTGAAGCAGTGATTTTTAAAACAAAGAAAGCAGAACTAGAACATCTTAAATTTTTAATCCTTTCTTTACAGGTTACCTAGACCACTTTTGATTAAGAAAACTGTAGAAAGTTAGTAACTGCCACAAGCAAACGCCAGGCGGCGGAACGTGTCAATTTTCCACAGAGTCCTGCTTTGCGGGGTGTCTGAATGCGCTGCTCGGGATCTCCGCTCACACTCGCTGGAATCAGTCGCGGCAGAGTTTAGTCCACAGGTCGCTTCTCCCCATATTTCTTTGTAAACTCTTCAGCGTTCTTACAGAATTTTTTACGGTCCTTAGAGTATTCTTCAGCTAGGTCAGCCCGAAGTGGGTGCTCGGGCTGGGGGTCGTTCACCAGTGCTATGAGGGACTGGATTACTGCCAAGAAAAGGACCAGGCACCGCTGGTTAGAACAGTCTCAGAAAGGGCAAAACTTTGACTGCAACACTGATTTACATCGATGTGCTTTTACGAGAAAGCAGCCTCCCGTTTATCCAAAATTCTAACCACCAGGGCGCAACCCATCTTTTCTCTGTAGCTGGGAGAAGGTGCTGAGCCACAAGCAGCTAATACAACAGCAGTTAACTGGTCAGATGACACCTCCACCTCTCCAGGAACCTTCCTGAACTGACACCCTGGGGAGCCAGTCACCCTCTCCCTGCTTCTCCCAAACTGTGGAGCTCTCAGGCCTAGCAAGAACACCTCCTCACATGCACATACACATACTCGCACGCACGAGTGGAGCTTCTCCAGGGTAGGGATTGGGTGACGTCTCCCTCACTACAATCGGTTCAGGGGAGTTTCCATAAAAGTGTACTGAGACAGCATGGCAATGAAGGGTGCATGACAGGTCTGCACAATGTAAATACATAATAAGCCCACCCTGGAAGACCACTAGGAGCTTCTGAAGCAGCTGAGAAAGGTTCACTTGACACCCGAACTGCTGGAAGGCAGGTAACCTTCAGCACTGTTACGCTCTCAATCGCACAGCTCAGGGTGGGTTCCACAATGCTTTCCCAAAGTACAGTAAATCCTAGATGTACTGGAAGGCTAGCCCTGGGATGGAAGGGCCACCAGGGAACAGAAGATGGGAAAGAGACATCAAGGGGGAAGCACGGAAGGCTCAGCAACCCCAAGCCTCCTCACCTCAGAAGTGGGGTGCATGCAGCCACTTTGCCTTCTCCCACATGCTTCTCCTCACCCCGCCCTGATTAGGACTGGCACCCCCAGAGTTCCATGTTTCTTCCCACTGTCATGTTCCTAGCAAAAAAGGCATCTCTTCTCTGGATTACCGAAGCCATGGATTCCTTTCCTGGGAGCCATGTTCTTCACCCTAGCATTACAAGTTATGGATTACCTGCTACCACTGGCTGGGTCAGGTACAAAGACATAACCAGCCAATAGGTCCACTCTGAGTGGGGGGAACAGCACAAAGTACTCCTGGCCAGGCATCCAAATACCACCTGCCCTCACCTCTATTAGTGTTACCAAGTGAGACAGGGCAATTGAGGGTTCCTGTGACCATGGTGGGCACAGGCGAGGCCAATTGGGTCCAGGCTGAGTATGGAGGAGGTGGGCAGAAAGGGTGGACTGGGGAGAGCAAGCAGGAATGAAAGGCCTGGAAACAGCTCTGTAGGTTAGGGCAGTTTCTCCCTATCTCCACACCACCTTCAGGGGCAGGCATTATCACCTCCCACCTGTAAATATCTCTTAAGAGAAAGCAGGCTCTGGAAGTATATTTCTATCTGTGTATTTAAGATTTACCCTTTCTATATTTTATTCTTGTGTAACAGCAGAAACAATGATAAAGGTATTTTGTCCCTATTTCCCCAACTTCAACCATTGGTATTCCACTATTTGCCGTGTTTCCACATATAACCTAAGTGACTACTTATCTAATATATTTCTCTAAATCACATTAAAAAATAAAAATATTTATATTTTATAAAGGAAAAGTAAATGTTAGTAACTCCAATGGAAAACCACTTTCACTCACCATAAACAGAAGGCATGCATCAACAAACATTAAAATAAGCACCTAAGGCTCCCTCCTGTCCAGCCAGGGGAAGCAAGCACATGGACAAACCCTCTTCCTGAGGACATCTTTCACAGCTTCTCCCAGATGCTACCCCAGCTTGCAGGCCAGGCCCTAATTTAGCAAGCTCCCAGATTTCTCCACCCCATGCTCAGCTGCGAGACTGCTCCATAGACTTCCCCATACTCTTTTGCTGCTCTTGACTTCAGGCTAGAAACCTGAACCACATCTGACTCACTGTGTCAACAAGGTGGCTTCCCGTCTTCTTCCATGATCAGAAACAGTTCTGTAGCAGAACTGATGCTTCATTAGCATTTCAGGAACCTCAGAGGGTTCTTGCCTGGATAAGTACTTTGTGGGAGGTACTGATGAGTTTTCAAGTTTTCCTGTTCACCCTCTGTGATGGATACTCAGGCTCTCTGCTGTTCACTAGCCCATCTTTTTTTTTTTTTTTAATGTTTATTTATTTTTGAGACAGAGAGAGACACAGCATGAGCAGGGAAGGGGCAGAGAGAAAGGGAGACACAGAATGTGAAGCAGGCTCCAGGCTCTGAGCCGTCAGCACAGAGACGGATGCAGGGCTCGAACTCACGAATTATGAGATCATGACCTGAGCCGAAGTCGGACGCTTAATTGACTGAGCCACCCAGGCACCCCAACTAGCCCATCTTAATACCTAATCTATTGGTATAAAAACCATTTTGTTAACTATTAAGGCTAGTTTTTCTTTTTCTTTTTTTTTTTTAAGTTTATTTATTTTGAGAGAGCAAGCGAGCAGAAGCAGGGGAGGGGCAGAATCCCAAGCAGACTCCACACCATCAGCACAGGACTTGATGCAGGGCTTAAACCCACAGACTGTGGGATCATGACCTGAGCCAAGATCAAGAGTCGGATGCTTAACCAACTGTGCCACCCAGGCACCCCAAGACTGTTTTTTCAAAAGATGACTAATTTGTAAGATTTCTGTATCTATTTAATTCTTGTCTGGGAACTTACTTTTGCTTATTTGATCAAGTCAAAATATTTTCCAATTTTTTTTACTTGTTCTGATGAGTATTTCATTCTTTCTCTGTTTCTCTGGGTGCATTTCTGGCTCCTTGGCTAAACTGTAATAAAGTCTAGCTGAGCTTAGCTTGCTTTGATAGTAAGGAAACTGACAGCTACAACAGATTTTCAAACTACAACTGTGGCCCCATCCCAGCATTTTTCATACATAAAACAGCGCATTCATTGTATTTTACAAGTGGTCTAGCCCTATTTTTTTTTTTTTTTTTTAAATCTCTTCCTTGACCCAAATGCTCCTCAGGAGTATTTTTTTCTCCTCCAAAATGTAGGGGCTAAAGAACAAAATCAAATTTTACCTCCCACTCTCAATGTATACCGTCAGAGAATAAAGGCTATAAAATTTCCTTGTTTTTGTTCTTAGTTTCTTTGTAATGGGGAATGTAAACAATATCCATGACATTCCCCCCCCCCTTTTCATGGAGATCCGGGGGCTCCATTCTCAGAGTAAAATGTGAATGGTACATTCCCCCATCCCTAAAGGCTGTCTGATGCCTTCCACAAAATGTACTACAAAATCTAATTAATCTTACACTGTTTATTATATTTACTGAGTCCTCTTTCTAAATTTTATCCACTTGATTTAAGATAATAATGCAGGGGGAACTGAAACATTCAATTAAGGAATTATTTTTCTCTTTATATATTTCTGTCGCTATTGTTTGGTACACACAGAATCCATATTATGCTGGCTTTGTTACAGACTCCAATTTATATGGCAAATCTTATTCAACTACCACATTAAGCCCTTGCTCTACTGCTAAGATATCTACTAGAACCAGATACACTGCTATGCAAAACTTTGTTTTCACATTCCTTTTTTCTGGTATTTTTATTGTCAACATCTACTACCTCTCTGTTTGATACAGTTTTGCTTTGTTTCTTGACTTTTCTCCTGCTACTTTTGCTCAATTTTTTAAAATGTTTATTTATTTTTAGAAGAGACAGGGTGGAAGTGGGGAAGGGGCAGAGAGAGAGAAACACAATCCAAAGCAGGCTCCAGGCTCCGAGCTGTCAGCACAGAGCCCGACACGGAGCTGGAACTCATGAAACTGCGAGTTCATGACCTGAGCTGAAGTCAGACACTTAACCAACTGAACCACTCAGGCACCCCATACTTTTGCTCAATTTTTAATGCTTCTCTACTTTCTAATTAAAAATCAAGGGGCACCTGGGTGGCTCAGCTGTTTGAGCATCCAATTTCGGCTCAGGTTATGATCTCAAGGTTCGTGAGTTCAAGGCCCACGATTCTCTGTCTCCCTCTCTCTCTCTCTGCCCCTCCCCTGCTCATGCTCTCTCTCTCAAAAATATACAAACATTAAAAAAAAATCTTAAAAGTATACAAATTAAGTTGTTTTCAGCAGATAACACAAAACCATGTAATACCACTACTATTTCATTCCAGAACATATTCATCATTCCAAAAACACCCACTCTTATAAAGAGTCACTTCCTAATCCCCTCATCCCACCCGTGACAAACACTAATCTATGTTCTATCTCTAGATTTGCCTATTCTGGACATTCCAGGTACAGCTGATTCTAGTTTTTTTGTTTTTTTGGTTTTTTGTTTTTTTTTTTTTTTTTTTTTTTTTTTTTTTTTTTTTTTTGCAGTAGTTATGTACTGTAAAGTTGCTGTGAATGCTGAATTACAGAGATACTCAGCCATGAGTTACCTCAGGGATGACCAGCTACAGAACCATCCAGCTGAGCCCAGCCAATCTACAGAATGAGAAATACCAAATTGCTGTTATTTTAAGTCATGAAGTTTTAAGGTGGTTTGTAACATAATAATAGATAGCAGAAACAAGGAAGCATATCAGCAAGTGCCAGGGACAACATGCCTGATGTATGTGAGGACAAGCTACAGAACGATTTTCCAGAAAGAAACCCTAACTGTCCCAAATAACAAAATAGCAAGTCTGCCCATCACTTCACACACAACAGTACCCTGTACCAAAATTTTTATCTTAAAAAGCCTGCTGGCAAGGGCGCCTGGGTGGCTCAGTCAGCTGAGCATCCGACTTCGGCTCAGGTCCTGATCTCACAGTTTGTGGGTTCGAGCCCCGCATCAGGCTCTGTACTGACAGCTTGCTCAGAGCCTGCAGCCTGCTTCAGATTCTGTGTCTCCTTCTCTCTCTCTGCCCCTCCCCCACTCATGCTGTGTCTGTCTCTCAAAAATAAATAAATGTTAAAAAAAAAAAAAATTAAAAAAAAGCCCACCGGCAAGTACCAAAAGAACGAAAAGCCTATCTCAGGTATCTGACAGGTATCTAATTTAGGGGTGGAGGGGAGCCCAGCATTTTGGCTATGCGCCTACATCTGCCCATCCTGAGCAGCTAGTCCCTGAAGAGGTGTGGAGCACTTTTACTTGTGTTTGTATCTCCTACAAGCCTCAATGCCCCTGGTCCCACTCCATTTCTCAGGTAAGGGAGGAGATCTTATAACTTTGAGGCCTGGCAGTTTTAGCTGTGGCGCAACCAGGCCTGGAAGGGCTTTCCCTCCCAGGGCATGGTGTTAGATACACACAACTTGGGCTCCTGAAGTTGTGTGAGAGGCTGACAAGGCATTCTGGAACAAATGCAGCTACAGCCTTCCAACACAGAGCTAGGAATTTGTATAGAAAAACAAAAACAAAAACCAAGTATGTGCACTTAAGAACAACTTCATCAGCTTTTATAAACATCACGTCATCCATGATCGAAAGTCACGTCCACTGGAGATCTCTCTACCCAGACTCAACATTTAGACCCATTCCTTTCTACTACTGAGCTGTGAAAGCCTGATGGACACCTTTCATGATGATTATTTCAAACAAGAGAGGCTCAACTTCCCATGCAAAAGGATTTCAACTCCATCTTCCAGGGGTTCCAATGAAAAATTACTATATCAGTCTGAAAAACCATCTGAGGCCTTCCACCCTCATTCACTCCCTTTAATCTAAAAAGACCGTATAGTGGTTCAGGTGGCTACGCACCAACAATATGAGAAAGTTCTGAAGAAAGTTCAAAAGAAAGTTCTGAAGTTAAGAAATAAAAACTAGACACAGTCCATAACAAAATCTAGATACTTCCAAGGGACAAGAGGAAGGCCAACCATAATAATGAATCAAGTACCTTTCCCAGAAAAATTAGCACATGTATGTTCATACAGAAGTACCTGGACACATGGCCACATTCAATTGCAAGGAATTCCAGGTCCACAAAAGCCAACTTTGTGCTTTTATCTGGGCACACAGCCCTTGACCATGCCCCTTCCCCCCAGCACCACCCACTCTGAGCCACTGGCATTGTGCTGTCTGCCAGGTAGCTTTGATTTGCACCCTTCTTTTAGCCTGGCAGGGCCTCTTCAACCTCCCTCCCTCCTTCAAGTCTGAGTTCATGTGCTAACTGCTGTATGAGGTTACCTTAAACACCATTCGCCCTTTCCCACTCAAAGCAGCCCCACAATCCTTCATGAAAACTTCCAGGGACAGTACCTACACCCCCTAACTGCACAGGCAGCAAATGCTGCGCTGGTCTATTTACATGTGTCCCCACTGGTCTGCGAGCACAGGAGGGCCTCCTCAAATACCTGTGCAGGTCAATGGTTTGACTGAGATGTGCCCTGCCCATGAGGAATGGCGGGAACCTCAGCAGCACTTGTGCATGCACTGGAGTTGGGTCAGGTAAGATTTCTCTGGAATCTGTGAAACATGGCATTAGAAAGGACTGAGGGGCCCCTGCCCCACAACAGCATCCCCAGAAGAGCACCACCTGAGAAAGACACAAGAAGCATGCCTTACCTTGGTCGGTTTTGGTTGCTGGCTTCCAGTTTTCAGCACTAATTACCGGCAGACAGACCTGCCCCTTTTCATCGATGTTCGGGTGATAGATCTTTGTTTTAAATGTGATCTTCGGTGGTTTGAATGGGTACTCTGCTGGAAAGTTGATTTCGATTCTGAAGGCCCCCTTATCATATGGAGGGTTGTCCTGCAGGGAATGAGAAAAATCAAAATGAACACGCTACAGTTCAAACACCTGTAGCTGAGACAGGACTGTCCTGTTTACTTGAAAAATTAACTTATTTCAAATAGTATGCCAATTGAAGCCTTGTCACCTTCAGGGCAACCATCAATCAGTGTTTCCGGAGCAGGATGTCCGCAAAGCTGCATAAAGGTCTGCAACTGGCCGTGTGGTCTCTTTCTCTTTGTATCCTTAATAGACTTTGTTTGTTTGAGTAGGTTTAGGTTTACAGCAAAACTGAGAGGGAAGTACAGATATCCCCCACTTTCCAGAAGTTTGAGTGACGCCACTTTGCTTTCTTGAAAGACCTATGTTAGTACCTGTTTTGCTAGCCAACAGACAGAAATCTGAAGAGGATTTTCACTTTTACCAAAAAAGGCAAAAAATGAAAATAGCATTCAGCATCTGTTTTGCAGCAATCATTTATAGAGAGCACTGCACCTGGAGCAGCCAGAGTGGTGGCGCCGACAAGTGCCTTCTTCAGGAACTGCACTCAGCATCTCAGAGTCAAGCCGTCAGAGCTTTGAACTGTATCTGTAAACATCTGTGCTTTACCTTGACTTCTTTTGTCTATCTGTTAGCAAGACGTGTCCCTAAGGTATCAGACAAGCCTGAGAGGTTAATTTTGGGGTCTGGAAACACTAACAATTTTTTCCATATAAATTAATAGTAACTAAATGCTTCTTTGCTTTACACCATTTTGGCTTATAAAAGGTTTCCTAGGAATGCTCCAGTTGTGTGTGTTTGTGAGTGTGTGTGTTTTAAGACTTATTTTTAAGTAATCTCTACACCCAACATGGGGCTTGAACTCACAACCTTGAGGTCAAGGGTTGCATGCTCCACCAAATGAGCCAGCTGGGTGCCCCAGAATGCTCCCGATAGCAGGGGAAAGCTGTACTGAATTCCTATATGTCCCCTCCTCCACTATCAACATCCCCCATAGAGTGGTTACAATCGATGAACCTACACTGACAGCTCATTGTTATCCATAGTCCAGTTATACTAAGGTTAATTCTTGGTATGCATTTTGTTGGTTTGGTATGGTATCATACATTATAGATGGAATCATTCAGATTAGCATATTTCATTTAGTTATATTCATTTAAGGTTTTGCCATGTTTTTTCATGGCATGATAGCTCATTCTTCTTAGCACTAAATATTTTGTTTTCTGGATTTATCACCACTTACTCCATTCATCCACTGAGGGACATCTTGGTTGCTTCCAAGTTTAGCAATTATGAATAAAGGTGCTATACACACCTGTGTGTCAGTTTTTGTGTGGATATGCATTCCTAACTCCTTTGGGTAAACACTGAGCAGCATGATTCCTAGATTGTAGGTTAAGACTATGTTTAGTTTTGTTAAAAAGCACCAACTGTCAGGGTGCCTGGGTGGCTCAGTCGGTTAAGCAACCAACTCTTGATTTTGGCTCAGGTCATGGGATGGAGTCTTCCAGCAGGCTCCGTGCTGGGCATGGAGCCTGCTTGAGATATACTCTCATTCTCTCATTCTCTCTCTCTCCCTCCCTCCCTCCCTCCCTCCCTCCCCCTCTGCCCACTTGTGCTCTCATTCTCTCTCACAAACTAAACATTTACATTTTTTAATAGTTATTTATTTTTGAGAGAGAGAGACAGACAGACAGACAAAGCATGAGCGGGGGAGGGGCAGAGAGAGAGGGAGACACAGAATCTGAAGCAGGTTCCAGGCTCTGAGCTTTCTGCACAGAGCCTGACACCAGGCTTGAACCCACGAACCTTGAGTGAGATCATGACCTGAGCCGAAGTTGGACACTTAACTGACTTAACCACCCAGGTGCCTCCAAACTAAACATTTAAAAAAAAATCACCAACTGGGGTGCCTGAGTGGCTCAGTCAGTTAAGCGTCCAACTTTGGCTTAGGTCATGATCCTGAGGTTTGTGGGTTTGAGCCATGTATCAGGCTCTGTGCTGATAGCTCAGAGCCTGGAGCCTGCTTCAGATTCTGTGTCTCCCTCTCTTTCAGCCTCTCTCCTACTCACACTTTCTCTTTCAAAAAAAAATAATAATAATAATAAACATTAAAAAAACAATCTCCAACTGTCTTCCAAAGCGACTGCACTATTTTATATTCCCACCAGCAACAAATGAAGCCACCAAGACATCCTCCCCAGCATTTGTTAGTGTTAGTGTTTTAGACTTTTGCCATTCTAATAGGTGTGTATGGTATCATGTTACTTTAGTTTGCAATTCCCTAATGACAATATGATGTTGACTATCTTTTCATATGCTTATTGTTATCTATATATCTTCTTTGGTGAGGTATCTATTCAGATTTTTTGCCCATTTGAAAATCAGACTCTTATTATAGAGTTTTAACAATTTTTTGTATATTTCGGATAGCAGCCCTTTATCAGATATGTCTTTTGCAAATATCTTTTTTGAAAATATGAACAGTCACACACAATATGAACATATAACAACCCAACCAAGACCACACTGAGTGCTAACGGTTCAAAGAGGTGGCGGAACTCCAGCTGAACTCTGCGGAACAGAGCTTGCCCCTAGTTGCTATACACACATGGCCAGAACCATGCCCCACATCCTTGTCCCTAGGACAGCTCAAAGATCTAGACTTCAGGACAGCTCAAAGATCTAGACTTCAGGGCCTGGATGCCCTGATGGGCCCAGGAGCCTCTGAGAGATGCCCCAAGAAAAAGAGCCCCAGACTCTTCCCACCCTCCCTCTACCTCCAGGGTTGAGCAAACCCTTCATCTACTGCCTTTTCCCAATACTCTGGCTCTCCTGCGTGCCATCCAGGTGTGCCATGTCACACCCAACCCAAAGAAAGCTAAGCTTCACAGAGCGCCCAGGAATGCTATTGGCAGCGCCCCCCCGCCCCAAGCCCCAAACCATCTGGGCATCCTCCAGCAAAACATGGCTCCTCTGCTGGGAAGCAAGGCTGGCTTGCACCAGGTCTCTATACTGCCCTGTGTTCTAATCCTGCCCAAGGAAGGGAGGCATGGGGCAGGGGCTTTGGAGGACAGGTAAAGTTGGGGAAGGCTGAGGGGCGAGAGAAGACTTCCAGACAGATATGACTAAAGACTATGATGGTGGGGCCTGGAAGGGGCAGTCTGGGGAAGACAAGAGGCTGGGAGCAGACAGTGTGGCCGAGGGGTTGCACAGGGTCTTCCTAAGGAAAGCCTGGGGCCACGTTTAGGGCTCCGAACTCCCCCTGAACAGCGGGATATACTCTCAGATTAACCTGTGGGGAAGCTTGTAAGGAAGTTGGAGACTCAGGGTCAGGAAGAAAGTGGAGATGCTAACTAACAGTCTGGGTCGTATGCCTGTGTGAGGAGACTGACCTGCACACACCTGGGAAAGGATGTTAGGAGAAGACACGATTGGGAAATCATTTTTATCCTAACAAATCCTTCCCTAATCCCTTCTTCATGAACACAGATTTTTCTAGAACACTGTCCAGAAGTTAAAGTGGTAGCAGACCCCTCCCAGACCTTGCCCTGTCTGCCCACCCCAAGTCACTACCTAGGACAGAGAGCTCAACTCACTGTTACAAATATACACATTTGTACAAATTACAAATGGAAGGAACTCAGAGAATACTGCTTTTGTTTTTTAGGAGAGATTTAAATTTTCTAAGTAAAAATCATGTTTGCTTATACTGCTTGAGCAAAGTGAAAAGAGCTTTCCTTTATAACTTTTGTTTGGCTTGTGATTTCTGCCAGATTTATTCATTCACTGCCCCAGACTAGTCACCAGCCTTGTGCCTTGCCTTGTGCTGGGCGCCGTGCTAGGAGCTGAGAGGCAAGAGATAGCTGGTCCCAGTTAGCAGTATTAACCTCGGTTCTACCTCCTCCTTGCTGGATAAGCCTGGGACATTCTTGAACATCTGTAAAATGGGAGTGTAACAGCAGTCTGCACTGATGATGAAGTATGAGCACATACAGTCCAATGAGCCTGGCACCTGGGAAAAAGCTCAAGAAAAGCAGCTCTCTTGCTACCAGAAGCAGGACAGGCTGAGCCTCTCACCACAACCCAGGGAGTGTGGCTAAGCTCACCTTAACTTCTCTGAGACTCTGTCCTTGTCTGGAGCTCTGGGGAGGACCAAAGGAGTGGCTCGAATGTGTGCTGACACACAGACTGTCCACCGGTTCCAGGGACTTTCGCTGAAGGTGTGCAAAAATTAAAACACAGAAGAAGCATATACCTTCCAGATAAAGGCCAAAAGCCCCACAACTTTTGACATTTCAGACCTAAACTTATTATGCATGACCCTGACTAATGTTTTTCTGTCATTCCCACCTTTATGCATGCCTTGCATTCCCTTCAGCTCATACTGCTGTGTCAAGGAAAGTTTTTAGATGTAAATTTAATTTCTTCCGATAATTTTTTTTCTTCTGATAATTTTAACATGTCATACATTACTGCACAGATTTTAAATTTTACTCTCTCTCCTGAAGATGCTATAGGTGATAAGCCAAACATGTATCCACTCTCCCTTTACATAAGTATATTTTATCAACAGTATGGTTGAGAAAAAAGGAAAAAGAAAAATAACTTTGGTATCGCTTTCGTGCTAAGAATCCCCTTTTCTGGGTCATCTGGATGGCTCAGTCAGTTGAGCGTTCAACTTTAGCTGAGGTCATGATCTTGGGGGCTCTGCGCTGACAGTGCAGAGCCTGCTTAGGAATTCATTCATTCATTCATTCATTCATTCATTTTTTCTCTCCCTCTCTCTCTCTGTCTCTCTTCTCTCTACCCCTCCCCCACTCATGCTCCCTGTCTGTCTCGAAATAAACTTTAAAAAAAAAAAACCCTTTTCTGCATTTGCTTCTAGTCATTACACACATGCATGTAAATAAGATTCGACCACTCTTTACCAAAGACTTACTACATGCTAGCTGTTTTTCTGTCTTATCTCCAATTCACTTCCCCCAACAGCACCCTCAGGCAGACGCTGTCATCACCCACATCTGGAAACTTAACAAGTGAGGTGGAAGTTGAGTAATCAGCCTAAGACCCTAAACTCACCCTTCCTCTCCTGCAACACAACTTGCTGCATGTGCAGGCATACCTCTGGGCCCATCCTCGTCACCTCTGTGGGGCCTGCGGGCAAGAGGCACTGATGAGAATGTGCTGATGCTCATGTGGCTTGCTGTATCATGAGTCACAAATTGTCCTCTGTCCCTGTACAAGAAGTCTTTTGTCTCCTGCCAGCGTCCAATAAGCCGTGGCAGGCTACCTTGTTAGCTTGCAAGTAGGGTAAAAACTTCAGATCCTTCACAGTTCTCGACACCAACTTTGTAAGGCACAAAGTCATTCTGTGGCAACTAAGACCAAGAGGAAGCTCCTCCACACATGGCATCAGACCATCTGGGGCCGTTTACCCATGTGTCCTACTCCTAACCCTGTGGCCAAACCTAATCTTTCCTTTCCAGGGCAACCCTTCAAGAATCTCAAGACCCCATTGCATGTCTTCCCTTTTTTGAATGTTGACCCTGATTCCTTCAGTTTCCCCACAGAAGTCACAGTTTGTGTCGCTGCTGTGACTGCGTTCTCTGTGATGCAATAAGGACACCACACAGCTCTCTCGCAGCCACAGAGGAAGTCAGTCCAATCCTCCTACTCCCTGACGTATGTGGACTGCTGCCACATGGTGTGTCCCCACAGCATGTACACAGCTAACTGTCTGACACCACATGCAGGACTCATGGCTGACTTGATGCGCACAGGTGGATCCTGGTTTAGAGCTAACGAACATGCTGTCCCTTCTTCACTCCAGGCTCTGTGTATCGCATCCACTTCTGTCCATTTTGGTGACGACCCCTCAGTCGCATCCCATCCTTTCCCCATGCCTCACCCAGCAAGCTAACAAAGCCCGAGATTCACAATGATGCCAAGCCCAGACCTGACCTGCTGGCTACCCGCCCCCCAGAGTTGAGCTGTGCTGTTAAAGGGGAGCTTTCTATGCTCTCATGCCTTCAGGGTCTACTCTAGAATCTTGTCAATTGGGGCTCCTGGGTGGCTCAGTTAAGCGTCCATCTTTGGCTCAGGTCATGATCTCATGGTTCATGGATTGGAGCCCTGCATTGGGCTCTATTGCTAACAGCTCAGAGCCTGGAGCTTGGTTTGGATTCTGTGTCCCCCCCCAGCCCATCCACTCTCTCTGTCCCTCCCCTGCTCATCCTCTCTCTCTCTCTCAAGAATAAATAATTTAAAAAAATTTTTAGAGTCTTCTCAAAAGCTGAGATAAGCTCATGGGTCTTCTGAACACAGACGATGTCTTTTTACCCTTTGTAAACTGTCAAGTATTTATTCTTTTGTAGCTATTCTGAAAATAAGCTTCCTGATTGCCTGAATCACAAAATCTGCTCAATTAGTAGGCTGATTTTGCACCAATGTTGCTTTCTGAATGAGTTATTTGTACCATTTCCAACAATTTGGTTCACAGGGTTTTTCACACTATAGTTGTCAATGAAGACCCCACACTACAGAATTCCATCATACTGAAAGTATAGTGGAAGTAATCTTAGAACTGGTTTTCCAATCTCTCATGACCAAACTACCCTATGAATTATAACTAAATTTAAAAATCATGCTCAGTGGGGCACCTGGGTGGCTCAGTCAGTTAAGCATCCAACTTTGGCTCAGGTCATGGTATCGCCGTCCGTGAGTTCGAGCCCTGCGTCGGGATCTGTGCTGACAGCTCGGAGCCTGGAGCCTGCTTCAGATTCTGTGTCTCCTTCTCTCTCTGCCCCTCCCCCACTCTCACTCTGTCTCTCTCCCTCTCTCAAAAATAAATAAACATTAAAAAAATTTTTTAATGTTTTAAAAATCACAATATCCATGAACTGAATTCAATAAGGAATATTCTCTCCTCCGAACTCCTATGTACTTCTCACAACACAATCCACTACCCCAGGAATGAAGTAGCCTTATTATTATTCTTCATAGAAATATAACAAAAGCAACAACAACAACAAAGTATTAAACATTCCATCCCCCAGGTAATAGCTGTTAGTCCCTGCTGCATGGCCCTGCTATGTTCTCTATGCATATGTAGCATAAACAAAGATATTTTATTCTGGACATCTATACATATATATTTTTTAATTTTTTTAATGTTTATTTTTGAGAGAGAGGGCTAGCGAGCAGGGGAGGGGCAGAGAGGGAGGGAGAGAAAGATTCCCAAGCAGGCTCTGCATTGTCAGCATGGAGCCCGATGTGGGGATCGATCTCACAAACCGTGATATCATGACCTGGGCTGAAAGCAAGAGCCAGACACTTAACTGACTGTGCCACCCAGGCATCCCATCTATACACATTTCTTATAAGTAGTTATAAAACTGAAGTCATACTGTCTATATAATCTTTCATAACTTCTGTTCATGTTGCTATCTATACATTGTCTTCCACTCTGCAATCCAGATGTTTCCCATTTCTGTCAGGCCACAACACCTTGCGGGTGGAGCCACACTCAATGTTACAGAGACCATGGAGGGCAGTGCCCCTGGTGGCTTCGGTCCACAAAGCCTGTGCCTGGTTTGGACAGGAGCTCAACAGTTCCCACCAACATGGAGGGATGCTCTTCTCCCTAAGAACATCCCCAGTGCAATCTGAGGTTGGTGGCAAAATTATTTTTTATGTATGGCTCTGGGTCAGAAACCAGGGCTCCCCTCATTTGGTTTCAACCATTACAGCTACAGAAAAGCAGAAGGAAGAAGCTCCAGGACAATCAACAGGAAAGCGGAGAAGAGCAGAAAACACAAACCAAGGCTGGGCCCTGAGACAGGCAGGACTTGGCTCCTCCTCAGTCCTGAAGGGCAATGTAGAAAAAAGGAAGGTATCTGGAGGGTGAGGATTTCCGGTGAAATGGGCTATAAAGTGAATAAGGATCCAGAAAGGAAGGTGAGAGATTACAACTACAAATGTAGCAACAAAAAGGTAAAAGAAGGAAACCAAAGCTTCACACACGCTCCTGGAGGCCAGGGTGGAGCTGAGGGAAATCTTCCTTCTTCCTTGACAAAAAATAACCTAACACTAAAGGAGCTTTTATATTGTGCCTGGGAGAGTGCCAAATACTTTTAATCAAGAACACCACACCAATCACCAGAGGGCAACAGGAAAAAAAGGAAGGAAAGGGTGCTTATGTCACAGACATCCGAACACCCTACTAGCTTCAGAAAGTAGGTTTTGTTACAAGTGGGGAAAAAACGTTTTTTAATTGAAGCAAAATTCACATAACACACAATTAACTATTTTGGCACACACAATTCAGTAGTATTTAGTGAATTCATAATGTTGTGCAACCACCTCTAATTTTAAGACTTTCTTTGCCCTCAAACACTCTGTATCCGTTAAGTAACAAATGGAAAATCGAGGCAATAAAACTTTGTTCAATTTATTACATTTTTGCTTCAGTAGAGGCTGAGGGGGCTTGGCCAGAGGTGGCTAACTTCTCCCAGGAGGGAGAGGAGACAAGCTCAAGGTTGAAGGAGGGACCCTCAGGCGGAGGCAGGCAAGCCAAGAACACACACTGCTTTCTACAATCCGGCCCTAAAGTTGTTAAAATAACGTTCAATACTAACACAGAGACAGAAATCCGCGTTTGTTGTAGAAAATGTGGGATGTGGGCAGGCAGAGAAGAAAATAAGCTCCTCTAGTCTAGCCTCCCTGACAGAGGACTGGGGCCAGAACCCTAGTAGATGGCATTCCTGCCCCTTTTCTTTTAGGTGAAGGCACATGAGGCTCTCTCTCACATGCTGGGGAACTGTGCGCACAGTGCCATAACACCTTTATTTACTTTACCAGCTGCCACCAACATTACCCTCATCACCCATGTACACTTATCTCCTTGATCTTCCTAATGGCTGCAGCATATTCTGCTGTCTGGATATACCACAATTTCTTTACTGCTACCCCCACTGCAGGGTGTGAACTCCGTTTCATTTGTAAAGACGATATCAATAGTATCACGAGTACCTGTGGGAGCAAGCATTAAAGACCCTACATTTTTTTTTTAATTAAAAAACAAAGCTTGGGGCGCCTGGGTGGCGCAGTCGGTTAAGCGTCCGACTTCAGCCAGGTCACGATCTCGCGGTCCGGGAGTTCGAGCCCCGCGTCAGGCTCTGGGCTGATGGCTCAGAGCCTGGAGCCTGTTTCTGATTCTGTGTCTCCCTCTCTCTCTGCCCCTCCCCCGTTCATGCTCTGTCTCTCTCTGTCCCAAAAAAATAAATAAACGTTGAAAAAAAATTAAAAAAAAAAAAAACAAAGCTACCATGTATTCCCAAGGCATCATTGGCCAGTGCCCCTTCTTCACCACAGGAAAAGCACAGGAGGCAAGGTTGTAGGGAGCCATGAGGATATGGTAGCAGCACTCACTCTGGGAAGCCACAAGATCAGTGATGTTCTCATATAAGAAGCCTGGGTTTATCTAAAACAGAGGGAAGTGATAGCAAGGAAGCCTTGCTGTTCTGGTGGGCTCCTCGCAGCACTCTGATAGCTGCTGCATTTTGATCATCTGTCTTTTCCATTAGTCCAGGAGATGCCTGACAGCAGGGACCCAAGGCAGCCTTAGAACCACGCCTCAAATGTTTGCTAAACTCAGATTCTCTTCTCGATTATAAAATCATCAATGCCAGTGTTTACGTTATTCTTTTGAATATGGCCAGGAATGGGTCAGCTCTCAGAATAATGGTTTAACATACCTGAAACACAATGACCCCAGAAGTCAGAACCAGCCTGGAGCTTGTACACAGAAGAGACAACATTTCTACAACTCTGGATATCCTAGGCACCAGTCACAGCTTAGAGTTGCTAATAAAGTAGGAAGTATGAGAATCTCACAGTCAATCTAGGTGGTAGGGAGTCAATTCTAGGTCATTCACATGGAAATAACACAAGCTCTTATTAGGAAAGAAAATCTGATTATTGCTGCTTTTTTTTAAAAACCAAAGCTAGGGGTGCCTGGGTGGCTCAGTCTAGCTGAGTGTCTGACATTGGCTAAGGTCATAATCTCACGGTTCGTGAGTTTGAGCCCTGCATCAGGCTTGCTGCTGTTAACGTGGGGCCCACGTTGGATCCTCTGTCCCCTACTCTCTGCCCCTCCCCCACTCACACGCTTACATTCTCTCTCAAAAATAAACATTTAAAAAAAAAAGCTAGGGGCGCCTGGGTGGCGCAGTCGGTTAAGCGTCCGACTTCAGCCAGGTCACGATCTCGCGGTCCGTGAGTTCGAGCCCCGCGTCAGGCTCTGGGCTGATGGCTCAGAACCTGGAGCCTGTTTCTGATTCTGTGTCTCCCTCTCTCTCTGCCCCTCCCCCGTTCATGCTCTGTCTCTCTCTGTCCCAAAAATAAATAAAGGTTGAAAAAAAAAATTAAAAAAAAAAACAAAAAACAAAAAAAAACCAAACAGACCCAAATAACCCAATTCTAAGAATGGGCAAGGTAGGCGCTCAGTTGGTTAAGTGTCTGACTTCAGCTCAGGTCACGATCTCACCGTTCATTAATTCGAGCCCCACGTCGGGCTCTGTGCTGACAGCTCAGAGCCTGGAGCCTGCTTTGGATTCTGTATCTCCCTCTCTGCCCCTCCCCACTCACGCTCTGTCTCTGTCTCTCTCAAAAATAAATAAACATTAAAAAAAATGAGCAAGGTAACATGAACAGACATTTCTCCAAAAAATACATATAAATGGCCAACAAGCACAGGAAAAGATGTTTCAAATTATTAGCCAACAGGGAAATGCAAATCAAAACCATAATGGGATACCACTCTGTACCCACTAGGATGGCTGTAATTGAAAGGACAGACAATATCAAACGTTGGCAAGGATGTGGAGGAATTAGAACCCTTACACATTGCTGGTAGGAATGTAAATGATACAGCCACTGCGTTAACAGTCTGGCAATTCCTCAAATGGTTAAACATAAAGTTACCATATGACCCAGCAATTCCACTCCTATGTAAATACTCAAAAGAAATGAAAACACACATCCACCTAAAAACCTGTACATGAATGTTCACAGCAGCATTATTCATAACAGCCAAAAAGTGGAAACGATCCAAATGTCCATCACCTGATGAATGGGTAAACAAACCATGCTATATCCATTATAATGAATATTTGGCATTAAAAGGAATGAAGTACTGATACATGCTACAACAGGGATGAACATGAAAGTATTATGCTAAGAAAGAAGCCAGACACAAAAGGTCATATGTGGTATGATTCCATTTATATGAAATACACAAAATAGCTAAATCTACAGGGACAAAGTAGATTTTTGGTTGCCTCAGCCTGGGGGGATGAACTATGGGTGGGGGGTGATTCTTTTGGGAGTAATGAAAAATATTCTAAAATTGTAGTGATAGTTGCCTAACTGTGAATAGACTAAAATACATTGAATCATACACTTTAAAAGGATGGCATGTATGGTTTATGAATCTCAATAAAACTGTTTAAAAAAAAAAATCAGGGGCACCTGAGTAGCTCAATCAGTTAAGTGTCTAACTCTTGATTTTAGCTCAGGTCATGATCTCACGGTTCTTGAGTTCAAGCCCTGCATTAGGCTCTGCACTGACAGCACAGAGCCTGCTTGGAATTTTCTCTCTCAAAGTAAATAAATAAACTTAAAAAAAACAAAATCAAAGCAAACACAGAAACAGTGGTTCTCAACTAAGGGCGATGTTGTCCCTCTCAGACAGGTTTAGAAATGCCTAAGGGTGTCCTTACATCATCCCAATGACAAAGTTGGCCACTGGCATCTAGTGGACAAGAAACAGGGACAATATGACACAGATAATCCACACACACATACCAAAATGCAGCGTACAACACAACCTCATTGAGAAATACTGCTTTAGGATAATTACAGATTGAATTTACAAACCGTGTGTGAGGTGCCTACTATGTGTGTCACATGGTGCTAGGCACAGGAAGTAGAAGGGAAACAGATTTCAGGCTCCCACCTGAATCAGAACTCACTGAGATAGATATCAATATCACAATACAGCAAAAGTCACACTGTGAGCAGTGCCCAAATAGAAGGGGGCACAATGATGGGTGGGTCACACCAGGCCCCAAGAGGCTGTCCAGCCAACAGGCATTCCCCCATTTCTTTGCTGGCAAACTTCTGGTTTTATATGCAGTCACACTGCTCCCTCATTGTGACCCAGGGGTAAATCCTGACTGGTCTAAACCTGTCCGACAGGTAGCCACCAGCTGCTAGTGGCTATTGTGCACTTGAAATGTGACTCTTCTGAGCTGAGAAGTGCTGAGTACAAAACACCACCTGGATTTCTGAGATCTTGTATTTAGTTTATTTTATTTAAAAAAAATTTTTTTTAACGTTTATTTATTTTTGAGACGAGAGAGACAGAGCATGAGCGAAGGAGGAGAGAGAAAGAGGGAGATACAGAATCTGAAACAGGCTCCAGGCTCTGAGCTGTCAGCACAGAGCCCGATGCGGGGCTCAAACTCACAGACCGCGAGATCAAGACCTCAGCCGAAGTCGGATGCTCAACCGACTGAGCCACCCAGGTGCCCCCTTGAGATTTTTTTTTAAAAAAAAAAAAAAAAATGCAAAATATTTCAGTAATAATTATTGATGCTGATTATATGTTGAACGATATTTTAAATATATTGCATTACATGAACTATTTACAAAATGAACTCCCAAATGAATTTTTAAAAATTTTAATGGGACTACTAGAAAATTTTAAAGTACAGCTGTGGCTCACAGTATGTCCCCACTGGACAGCACTATCCTACTTCAGCCAGTGATTGCTACGGGGTGGGGTGGGGGTAAGCCATATGTCCTGGTTCTGGATAACATGTGAGGGGCCTGTGGGCAGCTTCTGGGATAGGTGTCTTTGCTCTTGGTCACATCACACTACAGATATAAAACTTCACAGACATAAACACACACATATTAACACTGGAGAAATCTGAATAAAGTCAATGGACTGTATTACTTAATTTTCTGGTTATGATATGATGCTATGGTTATGCAATAGGTGAAGGGTACTGCCGATCTCTCTATATTATAATTACATGAGAATCTATGATTACCTCAAAATAAACAGTTCAAAGAGACAGAGAAGTGAAGGGAAGAGAAGGTCCTCTTCCGACCCTGGACACTGGGGCCCTGCAGGAGTCTGCAGTACTGCAGCAGTTTCTGACAGCTGGGTAAAAGCTGGACTGAATTGAACCAAGGTCAGGAGAAGAGGGACAGGCAGAATTCAGGTCCTTGCTCACATCACTGAGTTGCTGGATTAACCGGCTAAGAGCACAGAGCATGCACCATCAGATTTTGTCAGGTGCAGTAACTTTCCCTTTGCAAAGCTAAATTGAGTTGGGGGCTTCACTTGGGAGTCAAAAGTGACCTCACCAGTACAAATGGTGACTGAAGAGAACACAGAAGGGTAAGATTCACCAAGACCAGGGGATGGGAGTTTCAGAGAAGACTCAGGAGGAGGAAGATGAGTACCCTAAGCAGAAGGGGCAGCCTCCTAAGCAGGAATAGAGGTCATGTTTCTGAGAAAATGTGATGTCTCTCTCTCAAAGTTAACAGGAATTTGATGCAACAATTAGTTTTGAGTACCCTAGCCACAGCCCAACTTAGGGTCAACTGGTGGAGGGCACTGACCTGTAGCCCACACAACAAGGAAGCAAAGCTGTTTAAAAGAGGCTGGTATATGGGGCGCCTGGGTGGCTCAGTCGGTTAAGCGTCCGACTTCGGCTCAGGTCATGATCTCACAGTTCGTGAGTTCGAACCCCGCGTTGGGCTCTGTGCTGACAGCTCAGAGCCTGGAGCCTGCTTCACATTCTGTGTCTCCCTCTCTCTCTGCCCCTTCCCTGCTCATGCTGTGTCTCTCTCTGTCTCAAAAATAAATAAACATTAAAAAAAAAAAAAAAAAAGAGGCTGGTATCCAGCACACGTCAGGGAGATTTGACGATAAGCCTGTGAGGCTCCTGAAATGGAAAAGCTTGCACAGAGACAAAGGTACTTCCAGTTTTCAAAAGACGACATTAATCAGTGCAACTGATGCCCATCCTCAAAAATATTCTGGAGGGGTTCACCAGAACCTGGTATGTGTGGGCACTGAAAGGAGACAGCAGTTAGCCCCAGGAGCCAGCACGGAGACCGGACAAACTGCAATGTCAGAGAGACTCTACTTCCTCTCCCACCAGCTGGCGGGGGGCACAGCAAGGAAGTACAAGGCTTCTCCAGAGAGCCTTCATTTCATTTTAAAAACAATTCTTGGGGCAGCCTTTGATATACAAGGCCTCAGGGATACAAAGATGACTCACAAGTCTGCAGTTCTGAAGCCCAGAGGCAAAGACATTCAGGGCAGCTGACTGGAGCACTGACCACAACATTGGCTGAAGTAAACACTTGTTCTGTGCCTGCCCTGCAGGAGCACCATCAACCTATTTAGTCCCCTGCCCACTGTGAGAGGCAGGGACTTATGAGTTTTACAGATGAGGAACTGAGGCACAGACCCTTAGAAGGAAGACTACTGTCACTGCTGGAATGTCTCCACCTGTGAACATCTTACCTTCTAAATAAAAGGTAAAACTAGCAGCAGTACCACCATAAGTTCAGGGTGACAATGACATGGCACAGGAGTAGCCCAGGCAAGAAAGGAACTCAAGATGGAATAAATTCCTGCCTTAAAGAACTAAGCACTCAAATCACAAAATTAGAAAAGGACAAAGAGCAAACACCAAGGAAAGAGAAGACATCATAACATAAAAGTAGAAATTAACATGAAAGCAAAAATTAGCTATTCACAACACAGAAAAAGAATGAAATTTCTACTTCATAATACTAAAACTAGTATGACCATCTTACCCAAATCCACTAGAACACAAAAAATACATTCCAATCTCACATATGAACACATATAAAAAAAAAAACACTAAAGACTAGTAAACTTAATACAATGGAATTATTTTTAAAAATAGTCCACAGTGAAAGAGGGGTTAATTCAGAAAGGGAAGAGAGATTTAATTAACAGGTCACTTTGAAAACCCATATCATAAAATTTAATTGACAAGTAATATGGCCTTTAATGAAATCCACTCATTCCTGATTAAAATTAAAAGATTTGGGGGGCGCCTGGGGGGCGCAGTCGGTTAAGCATCCGACTTCAGCCAGGTCACGATCTCACGGTCCGTGAGTTCAAGCCCCGCGTCGGGCTCTGGGCTGATGGCTCAGAGCCTGGAGCCTGTTTCCGATTCTGTGTCTCCCTCTCTCTCTGCCCCTCGCCCGTTCATGCTCTGTCTCTCTCTGTCCCAAAAATAAATAAACGTTGAAAAAAAAATTAAAAATTAAAAGATTTGAGGGGCGCCTGGGTGGCGCAGTCGGTTAAGCGTCCGACTTCAGCCAGGTCACGATCTCACGGTCCGTGAGTTCGAGCCCCACGTCGGGCTCTGGGCTGATGGCTCAGAGCCTGGAGCCTGTTTCCGATTCTGTGTCTCCCTCTCTCTCTGCCCCTCCCCCGTTCATGCTCTGTCTCTCTCTGTCCCAAAAATAAATAAACATTGAAAAAAAAAAATTTAAAAAAAAAATGGACTAAAATTAAAAGATTTGAGAGCAACATCAACAAAATGGCAAAGCAAGCAGCTCCAAACTCCTATTCCTCCACAGAAACATAAAACAAAACAAAACCAAACAAAAAATGCACGCAAGAAACTGTCAGAACCAATTTTGTAAAAACTTGGGAAAACAGTCCAAGGTTTACAGCAGCTAAATAAACCAAGAATCAAGAAAAAAAGCAACTGAAAAATGGTGGGAAAGCTTTTGTGGCAATTTTACCTGCCCTTACTCCACCTCCTCCCAGGCTGGGCAACAGACAGTCTTGCAGATGGCAGCCTCTGTTTCCAGTGTGGGACCCTGGTCCCGGCTCCAGAGGGAGCAGAGCAGAACTTACTTGCAAATTATTGTGTCTGTCTGTTCTAACGTGTCCGGGGGCTACCTGAGGCGCTGACACACAGTGCTCATCTCTGTTTTGCCTAACTCAGAATCCACACAGGGTGAAAAATCATAGGCACTGCTCAAAAACATTGTAAGACACAAGCCACCTGGAGCAAAAGATAATGATTAAGACTTCCTAAAGCAATGGAGGAAAAGCCAAGAAGAAATCTAGGGAAATTAGGACATTCAAAAGTGCTCAACTATACTGGGGAATTGAGAAAGCCATGCACATGCCTCGAACAGGCTACATGCTCAGAAAAGTCCTGAGAAGATCTGAAATTTTCACCCACTGTCTAACTACAGCCTCAACACAAGCAACAAGTAAAGGCTTGGCTCTGTGTTGAAGTACTACCCTAGACAGAGCCAATCTGCACAGACCGAGACTCTTTTTTTAAGGCTTCTGGCATCAAGGAAATTTCAGCCCAAACACTGGTAGAACACAAGTGAAACCTTTAACAATCAAGAATAGCAAACCCCAGGGCGCCTCGCTCAGTCAGTAGAACACGCATCTCTTGATCCTGGTGTCAGGAGTCCAATCCCCATGGTGGGTGTAGAGATTAAACAAACAGGGGTGCCTGGGTGGCTCAGTCAGTTAAGCATCCGACTTCAGCTCAGGTCATGATCTCACAGTTCATGATTTGAGCCCTGCATCAGGCTCCGTACTGACAGCTCAGAGCCTGGAGCCTGCTTCAGATTCTGTGTCTCCCTCTCTCTCTGCTCCTCCCCTGTTCATTCTCTGTCTCTCTCTCAAAAATAAACATTAAAAAAACTTTTTTTCAAACAAACAAACCAGCAAACCTTGGGCAAGAGGGAGAATCTGATTCCAGATTACAATATTCAAATGTCCAGTTTTCAATAACAACAACAACAACCACAAAGTATACAAAGAAAAAGACGGGCGCCTGTCTGGCTCTGTCAGTAGAGCACATGATCTTGGGGTTGTAAATTCAAGCCCCATGTTGGGTGTAGAGATAACTTAAAAATAAAATCTTTAGGGGCACGCCAGGGTGGCTCAGTTGGTTAAGTGTCTGACTCTTGTTATCTGCTCAGGTTGTGACCTCATGATCAGGAGATGAAGACCCACGGTGGGCTCTGTGCCAAATATGGAGCCTGCTTGGGATTTTCTCTCCCTATCTCTCTGCCCCTCCCTTGCTTGTGGATGCTCGCACACACTCTCTCTCAAAATAAATAAACTCTAAACATAAATAAATAAAGGGACTCCTGGGTGGCTCAGTCAGTAAAGTGTCCAAATCCTCATTTCAGCTCAGGTCATTATCTCTCAGTTTGTGGGATGGAGCACCGCGGTGGGCTCTGCGCTGACAGCACGGAGCCTGTTTGGGATCCTCTCTCCCCCTCCTTCGTGCACACATACGCCCTCTCTCACAAAATAAATAAACTTTTAAAAACCTTAACATTTATTTATTTTGAAAGAGACAGCACGTGCAAGTGGGAGAGGAGCAGAGAGAGAGAGGGTCAGAGGACCTGAAGCAGGCTCTGTGCCGAGAGCAGATAGCCCAATGCGGGGCTCAAACTCACAAATCATGAGATCATGACCTGAGCTGAAGTCAGATGCGAGGTAAGCCACCCAGGCGACCCTAAGATTTTTAAGTAATCTTTATATTCAACATGGAACTTGAGCTTACAACCCCAAGATCAAGAGTCGCATGCTCTACCAACTGAGCCAGCCAGGAGCCCCAATTATAACCCATTTAAAGGAATAAAATAAATCAACAGAAACCACTCCTGAGGAAGTCTAAACACTGGGCTTACTAGACAAAGAATTAAAATCAACAGTCTAAAACATGCTCAAAGAAGCAAAGGAAATAGCGGACAAAGAGCTAAATAAAACCAGGAAAATGATGTCTGAACAAAATGAGAACGCCAATAGACAGAAATTGTAAAAGGGAAACAAATTTTAAAGCTAAATAGCACAATAAGTGAAATGAAAACTTCAGTAGAGTAATTGGACAGGAGGTTTGAGTAAGCAGAAGGAAGACTAAGAAAGAATCACCTGAAGTTAGAAAAACTGAAATTATCCAGTCTGTGGACCAGAAAGAAAAAGGAATAAGGAAGAGTGAACAAAGCTTAGGGATATATGGGACACCATCAAGAAGACTAACGTATACATTATGGGAGCCCCAGCAGGCTATGAAAGAAAAAAGGGGCAGAAAGAATATTTGAAAAAATAATGAGCAAAAACTTCCCAAGTTCCATGAAAGATTAATCTACACATCCAAGAAGCTTAATGAACTCCAAGCAGAATCAACTCAGAGAGATCCATACCAAGACACGTAGTCAAATCACCAAAGAGATAATCTTGAAAGCCATAAAAGACAAGTGATGTCTAGATCTTCAGTAAGACAAACAAATGGTTTCTCACCAGAAACCACAGAGGCCAGAAGGCAGTGGAATAACATATTCAAGGGGCTGAAAAGACCATTAGCAAAAACTATCCTCCAAAAATGAACGAGAAATTAAAATATTCCCAAATAAAAATTGAGAGGGGCACCTGGGTGGCTCAGTGTATTAAGCAACTGATTCTTGGTTTCAGCTCAGGTCACGATCTCATGAGTTTATGAGACTGAGCCCCTGACAGTGCGGACCCTGCTTGGGATTCTCTCTCCCTCTGTTCTTCCCCTGCTCGCGCACATGCATTGTCTCTCTCCCTCTCTCTTTTTCTCTCTCGTGCTCTTTCTTTTTTTTTTTTTTTTTAATTTTTTTTTTCAATGTTTATTTACTTTTGGGACAGAGAGAGACAGAGCATGAACGGGGTAGGGGCAGAGAGAGAGGGAGACGCAGAATCGGAAACAGGCTCCAGGCTCTGAGCCATCAGCCCAGAGCCCGACGCGGGGCTTGAACTCACGGACCGTGAGATCGTGACCTGGCTGAAGTCGGATGCTTAACCGACTGCGCCACCCAGGCGCCCCTCTCGTGCTCTTTCAATCAATCAATAAACTTAAGAAAAAAACCCTGAATTATCACTTTCCCTAAAAGAAATACAAACAAGAACCTACCCTTCAAGCTAAATGAAAGGACAGTAACTTAAAGCCATATGAAGAAATAAAGAACAATAATAAATGTAACTACACAGAAAAATATAAAAGCTAATGTTATAGATTATTGCACTCTAGGTTTGTAGCTGCTCTTCCTGACAATAACAATATAAGAATGGGAGGTAATGGAGATGTATAGGAGCAAAGTGCTTGAATACTACTGAAATTAAGTTGATATTATTCAAACTAAGTTGTTAAAAGATTAAGATGTTAATTGCAATCCCCAAGGTAACCTCTAAGAAAATAGTAAGTATATATAAAGAAAGAAGGGAATCAAAACAGTATGAAAGATCAACTATATATATATATATATATATATACACACACATTTATAGATCAACTATATATATACACATATATATATATTGCCATATATATATTGCCATATACACACACACATATATATATACATAATACTTAATAAAAGAGATTGGGACACCTGGGTGGCTCAGTCAGTTAAGCATATGACTCTTGATTTCAGCTCAGGTCATGATCTTGCAGCTCGTGGGTTCAAGGAAAACAAATTTTAAAGCTGAATAGCACAATAATGAAATGAAAACTTCAGTAGAGTAATTGGACTGCAGGTTTGAGCTTGCACACTGCGCTCTGTGTGGACAGTGCAGTGCCTGCTTGGGATTCTTTTTTTCCTCGCTCTCTGCCCCTTCCCTGTTTGTGCACTCTCTTAATAATAATAATAATAATAATAATAATAATAATAATAATAGTAGTAATAATAATAAATAAAAGACAAGAGATTGACAGAATGGATAAGAAAATGCAATTCATCTATATGCTGACTACAAGACACTTGCTATACAAAGACATAAAGTTAAAAGTAAAAGATGCAAAAGATATTCCACGCAATTAATAACCAAAAGATGACTATATTATTATCAGACAAGACAGATTTTTTAAGTAAAAAGGATTATAACGAAGGATATTATATATTGATAAAGGCTCAATCCATCAAGAGGACACAAAAATTATAAACCTATAGACAACTAACAAACATAAACCAAAATACATGAAGCAAAAATTGACAGAGTGAAGGAAGAAATACAAGTTTTAAATAATATTTGGGGATTTCAGTATCCCATTTTCAATAACAGAACAACAGAAAAGATCAACGAGGAAATGGAATACTTGAACAACCAATTAGACCTAACATATACAGAACACTCCATCTAATAATAGCAGAATACACATTCTTCAAGTGCTTATGAAACATCTTCCACAATAATCCACGTTAGGCCACAAAATAAGTCTTTAAATAAATTTTGAAAGATTGAAATCACACAAAGTATCTTTTCTGGCCAGCATGGAATGCAACTAGAAGTCAAAAATGAAAGGAAAACCAGAAAACTCACAAATATGTGGAAATTAAACATACTCTTTATTTTTTTAATGTTTGTTTATTTTTCAGAGAGAGATAGACAGAGACAGAGCATGAGCAGGGAGGTGCAGAGAGAGAGAGAGAGAGACACACACACACACACACACACACACACACAGAATCTGAAGCAGGCTCCAGGCTCTGAGCTGTCAGCACAGACCTCAATGCAGGGCTTGAACTCATGAACCACAAGATCATGACCTGAGCCAAAATTGGACACTTAACCAAACTGAGCCACCCAGGCACCCCCATACTCTTTTCTTTACATGTTTATTTATTTTGAGAAAGAGAGAGAGTGAGAGCACATACCTGCTCATGAGCAGGGAAGGGGCAGAGAGAGAGAGAGAGAGAGAGAGAGAGAGAGGGAGGGAGGGAGAGAGAATCCCAAGCAGGCTCCAACACTGTGAGCAAGGAGCCTGGATGCAGGGCTTGATCTCACAAACCGTGAGATCATGAGCTAAGCTGAATCAAGAGTTGGACACTTAACTGACTGAGCCACCCAGACACCCAGAAAATTAAACATACATACATACATATACATATATATATATATATATATATTTATATGTATATATAAATTATTTTATATGTGTATATGTTATTTATTTTTTAAAAATGTTTAATGTTTTTTTTTGAGAGAAAGAAGAGAGAGCACAAGCAGAGGGAGGGGCAGAGAGGGGAGCAGAGGATTTGAAGCAGGCTCTGAAGCAGGCTCAGAGCCATCAATGCAGAGCCCAACGTGAGGCTCAAACCCACAAGGTGGCAGATTATGACCTGAGCCAAAGTCAGATGCTCAACCAACTGAGCCACCCAGGTGTCCTGGAAATTAAACATAATTTTTTTTTAATTTTTATTTTTGAGAGAGAGAGGGAGAGAGAGAGAGTGTGTGTGTGTGAGAGAGAGAGAGAGAGAGAGAGAGCGCGCAGAAGAGGGGGAAGGGCAGAGAAAGAGTTGGGCAGAGAAAGGGGAACAGAGGATCCGAAGCTGGCTCTGCACTGACAAAAGCAAGCCTGATATAGGGCTCAAACTCCCGAACCACAAGATCATGACCTGAGGTGAAGTCAGACGTTCAACTGACTGAGCCACCCAGAAATTAAACATATTAAAAAAATATGTTTATTTTCTTGACCCGGTTAAAGAAAAAAAGTCACAAGGGAAATTAGAAAATACCTTGAGATGAATGAAATTTAAAGCACAACAAGTAAAAACTTACGGGATGCAGTGAAAATAGTGCTCAGAAGGAAATTTACAGCTATAAGAACAATAGAGAAAGATCTCAAATCAATAATCTAACTTGACATCATAAGACATGAGGAAAGGAAAGGAAGAGCAAACTAAACCCAAAGCCAGCAGAAAGAAGTTAATAACAACAATTACAGAAGAGATAAATAAAAAAGAATAGAGGGGCGCCTGGGAGGCTCAGTTGGTTAAGTGTCTGACTTCGACTCAGGGCATGATCTCACAGCTCTTGAGTTCGAGCCCTGCGTCAGGCTTTGTGATGCCAGCTCAGAACCTGGAGCCTGCTTCGGATTCTGTGTCTCTGGCTCTCTTTGCCCCTCTGCCATTCACACTCTCTTTGTCTCTCTCAAAAATAAACATTTAAAAAAATGTTCTAAAAAGTAGAAAAACAACAGAGAAAAATCAATGAAAGCAAAAGTTGGTTCTTTGAAAAGATCAATGAAAAACTGACAAACCTTTGCCTAGACTCAGGAAAAAGAGAGGAGACTCCTATTACTAAAATCAGAAATTAAAGTGGAGACATTACTCCCAATTTTACAGAAATAACAAAGATTATATGAGAGTAATATAAACAATTGGGTACACCAACAAATTAGATAACTTAGATGAGATGGACAAACTCCTAGAAATAATCAATCTGCTAAAACTGAACCAAGAAGAATCTAACTAGATCTATAATGACTAAAGAGATTGAATCAGTAACCAAAAACCTCCCCTCAAGAGTGCAGAATCAGATGGTTTTACTGATGAATTGTACCAAATGTGTAAAGAATTAGCACAGATCCTTCTATAACTCTCCCAAAGAGGAGTGAACACTTCATAACTCATTCTATAAGGCCAGCATCAGCCTAACAGTGAAGCCAGACAAAGACACTACAAGAAATTTACAAAATCTTACGAATTTTAAGCCAAACTCCTCAACAAAACACTAGCAAACTGAATTCAGTAGCATATTAAAACGATTATTCACCATGACCATTTGGGATTTATCCTAGGAATGCAAGGATACCTTAATATACAAAAATCAATCAGTGTCATATACCACATTAATAGAATAAAGGAAAAAAAAATCACAATCATCTCAAGTGATGCAGAAAAACCATTTGACAAAACTTAACACACTTTCATAATAAAAACACTTTATAAACTAGGTCTTGAACTCAACAAAAGCTATATATAAAAAAGCTACAGCCAACATCATACTCAATGGTGAAAGTCTGAAAGTTTCTCCCCTAAAATCAGAAATAAGACATGGATGCTTGCTTTTATCACTTCTATTCAACAAAGTATTGGGGTCTCTAGCCAGGACAATTAGGCAAGAAGCAAAAGATATCCAAATTGAAATGGAAGATATAAAACTACCTTTATTCAGAGAGGACCTGATTTTATACATAGAAAACCCTAAAGATTCCACAAATACACACACAAGCTATTAGAACTAATAAATGAGGGTTGCTTAGGTGGCTCGGTTGGTTAAGCATCTGACTCTTGATTTCAGCTCAGGTCATGATCTTGTGGTTTGTGGGAGCAACCCCTGCTTCCACTGGAAGTTAATGCAGAGCCTGCTTGGAATTCTCCCTTCTTCCCTCTCTCTGCCCCTCCCCTGCTCACTGACATGCACACATACTCTCTCAAAATAAATAAATAAAAATTTTTAAAAAATGAATTCAGCAAAACTGGAAGATACAAAAGCAACACAAAAATATCAGTTGTATTTCTATATACAATGAATAATCCAAAAAAGAAACTAACAAAACCATTCAAAATAACATTGTAAAGAATAAAATACCTAGAAACAAATTTAACCAAGGAGACTTAGTTACAGACTGAATGTGTTCCCTCTAAATTCATATACTGAAGCCCTAACCCCCAGTGTGACTATATTTGGGGTCAGCGAGCAATTAAAGTTACATGAGATCATAAGGTGGAGTCCTGATCCAATAGAGTTAACGTACAGTAGCTCTCCTTTATTCGCAGGGTATACTTTCTAAGACCCACAATGGATATCTGAAACCACAGATAGTACCAAATCCTATATATACTATGTTTTTCCCACACATACATACCTATGATAAAGTTTAATTTATAAATTAAGCACAGTAAGAGACTGACAATAAAAAAGTAGAACAATTATAACACTACATATATACTATAATAAGAGTTATGTGAATGTGGTCTCACTCAAAATATCTTATTGTACAGTACTCTTCTTCTGGTGATGATGTGAGACAATAAAATACCTACATGATGAGATGAAGTGAGGTAAGTGATACAGGCATTATAATGTAACATTAGGCTACTGTTGACCTAAAGATATGTCGGAAGGAAGATCATGTGCTTTGGGATCATGGTTGACTTTGGGTAACTGAAGCCACAGATTGGGGCGGGGAGGACCTACCTTACAAGAAAAGCACCAAAGAGCTTTTGCTCTCCCTGTCCATGAATCCAGGAAAGGCCATGTGAGCACACAGTAAGTAGGTAGCCATTAGCAAGCTAGGAAGAGTCCTCCCCAGAAACTAACCCTGTCAGACCTTGATCTAGGACATCTAGTCTCCAGAAATGTGAAAAAATTAATTTCTGTTGTTTAAGCCACCCAGTCTATGGTGTTTTGTTACAGCAGTCTGTGCTAATACAGAAGCATAAGACTTACACACTGAAAATTACAAAACACTGCTGAAAGAAATTAAAGGCCTAAATATACGAAAAGACATCCTGGGTTTACGGATTCGAATACTTAATATTCAGATGACAATACCACCCAAAGATTCAATGTGAACTCTACCAAAATCCCAAGATTTATTTCTGCGAAATGGAAAAACCCATCCTAAAATTCATATGGGATCTCAAGGAACCTTGAATAGCCAAAAAAATCTTGAAGACCAAAGGGGTGACTGGCTGGCTCAGTTGGTAGAGCATGGGACTCTTGACCTTGAGGTCCTGAGTTTGAGCTACACATTATGGGTAGAGTTGAGGAAGGAAGGGAGGGAGGGAGGGAGGGAGGGAGGAATGAAGGAAGGAAGGAAGAAAGGAAGGAAGGAAGGAAGGAAGGAAGGAAGGAAGGAAGGAAGGAAGGAAGGAAAAAAAAGACCAAAGTTGGAGGATGGAGGACTCACACTTCCTATTTCAAAACTTACGACAAAGCTACAGTAACCAAAACAGTGTCTGGCAAAAAGACATACAGACCAACAGAACACAGCTGAGAGCTCAGGAATAAACCCTCACTTGTATGTTCAACTGATTTTTGACAAAGATGCCAACCAAGATCAAAAGGGGGTGGGGGCTGGCTGGTTCAGTTGGTAGAGCATGAGGCTCTTGATCTCAGGGTTGTGAGTTCAAGCCCCACATTGGGTATAGAGCCTACTTAAACAAACAAACAAACAAACAAACAAACAAAAGGGGCACCTGGATGACTCAATCAGTTAAGTGTCCAACTCTTGGTTTTGGCTCAGGTCGTGATCTCATGGTTTGTGGGTTCAAGCCCCACGTTGTGCTCCATGCTGATAGCTGAGGACCTGTTTGGAATTCTCTCTTCCTCTATCTCTGCCCCCACCCCCATCACGAGTGTGGGTGCTCTTTCACTCTCTCTCTCAAAAATAGATAAACTTTGGGGGGGGGGAACCAAGAAGACCTACATGACTTGGATTTCTAAATATGAGCCCCAAAGCACAGGCAACAAAAGAAAAAAAGAGATAAAATGGACTTCATTAAAATTAAAAACTTTTGTTCAAAGGACACTATCCAACCGGAAACTAATGTTAACGCTGTGTATCAACTAGCAGTTGAATTAAAAAAGAGAGAGAGAGAGAGAGAGAGAGAGAGAGAGAAAGACACTCTCAAGAGTGTGAAAGGAAGGGCGCTTGGGTGGCTCAGTGGGTTAAGCATCCAACTTCAGCTCAGGTCATGATCCCATGGTTCATGAGTTCAAGCCTGGCATCTGGCTCTGTGCTGACAGCTTGGAGCCTAGAGCCTGCTTTGGATTGTGTGTCTCCCTCTCTCTCTGCCCCTCTCCCACTTGTGCTCTGTCTCTCTCTCTCAAAACTAAATATAAATTTTTTTAAAAGTGTGAAATGACAGTCCACAAAATGGGAGAAAATATTTGTAAATCATGTATCTGATAACAGTCTAATATATAAAATGTATAAAGAATTCCTACAACTCAAAAACAAGGAGAAGACCAACACCCAACTAAAAATGTTTATGGCCACTTTATTCATAATTGCCAAAACCTAGAAGCAGACAAGATGCCCTTCAGTAGGTGAGCAGACAAACTGTGGTCCATCCAGACAGCAAAATATTACTCCATGCTAAAAAGGAGCTGTCAAGCCATGAAAAGACAAGGAGGAAACTTAAATGTACTGTATATTACTATAACTGAAAGAAACCAGTCTGAAAAAGACTACACGCTGTATGATTCCAAACAAATGCCATTCTGGAAAAGGCAAAAGTATGAAGACAAGAAAAAAATTAGTGGTTGCTGGGGTAGGGTGGCAGCGAGGGGAGAAGGGCAGGGAAGAATGTGTAAGTAGAACACAGAGGATTTCAGGACAGTGAAAATACTCTGTATGATACTGTAACAATGGATACATGCCATCATACATTTTCCCAAACTCACAGAACATACAGCACCTACAGTGAACACTAATGTAAACTATGAGCTTTAGGTGATGATGACGATGTCAGTTGTAGGCTGTTGTACAATTTTAACAAATGTACCATTCTGGTAGGGAATGTCCATAATGGGGGAGGCTATGCATGCATGGGGCCAGGGAGATATGTAGGAAATCTCTATACTCTTCTCTTAATTTTGCTGTGAAGCTAAAATTGCTCTTTAAAAAAAGAAAGAGGGCAAAGGCCTTGCTTGAATTAACAGAAATAAATATGTTACCCAAAGAACATATACAAATGGCCAATAAGCACATGAAAAGATGTTCAACATTCATAGTCACAAGGAAAAAGCAAATCAAAACTACAATGGAGGGGCGCCTGGGTGACTCAGTCACTTAAGCATCTAACTCTTGATCTCCTCTCAAGTCATGATCTTATGGTTTGTGGGACAGAGCCCCACATCAGGTGCCGAGATTAAGGCACTGACAGTGAGGAGTCTGCTAGAGATTCTCTCTCCCTCTCTCTCTGCCCCTCCCCCCACTCTCAAACAAAAAGATAAATTTTATGTTGTATATTTTACAATTTAAAAAAATGAAGCAAATTTTTTTTAATTTAAAAGAAACTTTCAAGAATTCTTGAATGAACAAAAAAACCCAGTATTTTTCCCAGAAACAAAGGCCTGATATACAGAATTCGTACAATTCAAAGAAGCACACTAAAACTCCCAAAAGATAACAGATTACAGAAATATAAATAAGAAAAACCTTCAACTACAATAACAAAATTAAAAATGCATTGGGGCGCCTGGGTGGCTCAGTTGGTTGAGCAGCCAACTTCGGCTCAGGTCATGATCTCGCAGTCCGTGAGTTCGAGCCCCGCGTCGGGCTCTGGGCTGGTGGCTCGGAGCCTGGAGCCTGTTTCCGATTCTGTGTCTCTCTCTCTCTGACCCTCCCCCGTTCATGCTGTCTCTCTCTGTCTCAAAAATAAATAAACGTTAAAAAAAAAAAAAATTAAAAAAAAAAATGCATGTTACTATGGTCTGAATGTTTGTATAGCCCCAAAATTCATATGTATAATATTTTTAAATTTTTTTAATGTTTGTTTTTGAGAGAGAGTCAGAGCAAGCAGGGGAGGGGCACAGAGAGCGGGAGACAGAATCCAAAGTAGGCTCCAGGCTCTGAGCTGTCAGCACAGAACTGGATGCAGGGCCAAACTCACGACCCGTGAGATCATGACCTGAGCCAAAATGGATGCTTAACCGACTGAGCCACCCAGGCGCCGGCCCAAAATTCATATATTGAAAACCTAGTGCCTAAGGTGATGGTCTTAGGAGGTGGGGCCTTTAGGAAATTATTAGATCATTAGGGAAGAGCCCTCATGAATGGGATTAGTGCCTTATGAGAGGCTCCAGAAAGCTAGCTTGCTCCTTCTGCCATGTGAGGATGCAAGGGAAGTCTGTGACCAGGAACAAGGCTCTCACCAGACTGGCAGGCACTCTGATCTCCAACTCCCAGCCTTCAGAACTATGAGAAATAAATTTCTGTTGTTATAAACTAGATACAGAAAACTAATTTTTTTCAGATATTTAATTCTGTTGTCTGTTGTTCTAAACTAACCAGCTCCTGGTTATGTAACAGTCTGAATGGGACCAAGACACAAATCCAATTGAGTACTTTTGCACCTATCAAATTGGCAACAATGATTTCTTTCTGTATGCTTGTTTCACAGGCTCTTTACTACATAACTGCCAAATAGTTTTGCAGGCAACCCCACAAAGGCTTTAATAATATAGAAGAGACTAAGCACTTCACGCACAAGCACTTACTGAACTTTTACAACAATCAGTGAGATGAAGTACTCCTTTTAGATGTAAGGATATTGGGACAAACTGATTAACTAACTTGCCAAAGATCCCCAAACCAGTTAGGGCAGGGCTGGGGTTCTCACCTGGGGCAATCGGACCCCACAGGCTGGTGCTGAAGTACTGCCATTCAGAACCCCTTTAATAACACCCAGCAACCTTCATGACATACAAAGGACATGGGCAGGCACTTTGCAGACAGTGGCCATGAGAATATAAATTGGCACAACGTTTCCAGGAGATAACTTGACGATACACAGGCTTATAGATATATATAATATAATCTTCCTTCTGGTCAGGCTGTATTTTAAAATCAAATCTAAAATAAACAGGGGCACCTGGGTGGCTTGGCTGGTTAAGCGTGTGACTTCAGCTCAGGTCATGATCTCACGGTTCATGACTTCAAGCCCCTCGTCCAGCTCTATGCTGACAGCTCATAGCCTGGAGCCTGCTTCAGATTCTATGTCTCCCTCTCTCTCTCTGCTCCTCCCCTGCTCCTTCTCTCTCTCTCTCTCTCTCTCTCTCAAAAATAAACACTAAACACAATTTTTTAATTAATGAAAATAAAAAATAAACAAAGATGCACACTAAGACTTTCACATAAAGATGTTCTTGGGCAAATTATTTCACTTAAAAAACATTTTTTAAAATCCATTAACTTTTTAAAACTACACCCAATGTGGGGCTCAATCTCACAACCCTGAGAAAAGAGTTACACGCTCCACCGACTGAGCCAGCCAGGCACCCCTTTCAAGGATAAATTATTTTAAAACTGGAAAAACAACAATCCAAATGGCCAAAATCAAAGGAATGATTGAATAAATATATTATGGGATTTGTACAGTTATCAAAAATTATGTTCACAGAGTTTCAAGGCAATGACTAAATGATGAAAGTATGTAATAATTATGAAATTACCAAATGGTTCATTAAAAATTGCATGCCGGGGCGCCTGGGTGGCTCAGTCGGTTAAGTGTCTGACTTCGGCTCAGGTCATGATCTCACTGTTCGTGGGTTCAAGCCCCGCATCGGGCTCTGTGCTGACAGCTTGAAGCCTGGAGCCTGCTTCGGATTCTGTGTCTCCCTCTCTCTCTGCCCCTTCCCCGCTCATGCTCTGTCTCTCTCTGTCTCAAAAATAAATATTAAAAAAAAAAAAATTTTTTTTTAAAGTGCATGTAAAAAGGTTGGGAGGAGTTGCTAATGGTTAAGAGTGAATATGTTCATTGGGTCAGAAATTCGAGAAGGCTCATCACCATACCTCCAGTTTCTAAAGGGCAGGTGCCCAAAACCTTACTGAATTTCTTTATGTTAGGCTTATGGGATTTTTTTTCTTCCTTAGACATTACCTCTGAATTTCAAATGAAAAAAAAAAAAAAAAAAAAAAAAACTACATAAAATTAAGCACTTAAGGGGAATAAGCCTGAAGTGCCATGGTAACAATGAAGTGTCTAGAGGTAGCACCACACCCGGTTCACTTTCCCTCTCTGGGGGGTCCAAGTCTGTCCTTGCTCTGAGCTATAGCTAGGGACTATTTAACTAAGTAGGACCAGATCCTGTGGTCAAAGCATGCTTCTGGACTACTATGTCTTTATCAGCCTGGCTCTGCTTTCACCCCAGTTGGGTGGACCCCAGGTGAGTCTAGGTAGAAGACTCCCCAGCCCCTGTGGTGCAGGAACACCTGAGGCCCAGGTGTGGGGTATGACTGGGGGCCATGGAGGGGTTAATTGCCAAGAGCACCGTAACTGCTTCCTTGAAATGCTCCCCACACCAAGCCAGGAGCCCTGGGCAGTAATCGAAGGACACAAGAGAGGGGTGGGAAGAGGCAATGGAATGGGGAGAGAGTAGCTATGGCCTACTGTCTCTGGCACTAGCTTCCCCTAAATGAAAGGCAAGGCTTTGGCCTAGACACTCCCCAGAGCCTGGACTCAAGCACGCTACATTCCACCAGCCAGTCTCCACCTTGGGACTTATGAGACCACAGCTCGTTCCACAGGCTCCACCAAACATGACACCAGAGACAGGTCATATGGTCCTGGCCATCCTTCCACTTAGCACCTAACAGTTCTCTACAGCAGACAAGGCCAGAGGTCACCGGCTGAACCTTCCCAGCCAGAGGCTCCTCCACCATCTATATACTGTGCCCTGAGCCCCACCATCGCCAAGCCTGGAGAAATCTAAAGGACTCATCCTCAAAGCCAGACTGGATACTCCCAGGTTTAAAATTTTTGAGTGTGTACTGAAATGCTACAAAAGCATATCTTTCCTTACTTATCCAAATGGTTATGAAAATAAAGCAGGAATCCAATATCTACTGTTGTGTCTCTTTTAAAAAGGCATGATCTGTAACCAGCATTAAGAAGAAAATATCTACAGTAAGCATGTTCCATGTTCTGCTTTGGCAAAGTAGCCACTCTGCCCACAAGGAAAGAGTCTATACAATAGGGTAGGGCAGGGACAGGCACAGGAGAAGGGCCTGAGACTCACAGGGAAAGTGGGGATGAAAAGAGGAAGCAGTAGAGGTAGAAGAACAGGAAGGAAGGGGGCACTCATGCAGAAGTCCCGGTTGGGAGCCAGGGAGACTAGAAGGCACACGGTGTCCAAGTAGGCTACGTCACAGACAGATGGTGTGGCTCTGGAGACAGGGCAGGAATAGAGGCAAGGACAGGACTCCTTCACGTACAGTAATAACCTAGTAAGCTATGATGCTGGAAGATGCAGGGACCCCAAGAAACAGCATGAGAGATGGGCAAGAGACTAAACAAGGTCCCTAAGAGCTCAGAGGAAGCAGCAGGAAGACAGGTGTGAGTGGCGCAAGGTCACAGAAACAGGAGCTGGGACACCGCATGGGCTCCAAAGGCTGGGGAGGCAAGTGGGCTCTAGGGCTGTAGAGCCCGAGGCATGAGGACAAAGGGGAGCCCATGTGCTCAGTGTGAGGTGGTTCCAGGAGGGTGGGAGAAACTGGAACTACAAATTGGAGTTAGTACAGGAGGAGACTCGGGGGGTGAGGAGATGAAAAGATGGAAAAAGAGCAGACACTAAATCGAGAGGACAGTAAGGCCACAGGAAGGCCCTTGCCAGGAGCAAGCCTGAGCCTATCTGAAGGCAGAAGTCCGTGAGGCAGGGGGAGCATGAGCTGTGGGGTTCAGAGAGTGGAAGCAGAGGCCCCAGACAAGACACTGGGTGAGGGGACCAGGTGGGCTTGTTAGACAAAGGGATTTGAGACCAATGGCAGGCACATATTGGAGGGGACCAGGAATAAAGCCCGGAACGCAAGGGTCCAGAGGGTTAGACATCCAGATGCAAAACCAGGTGGGGAAGCAAAGAAAAGATCTAGATGGGAATGTCCGCCATCTCCTAAGAGAGGTCAGAGAAGGCAGCACTGTCTGGACAAATGGGACCAGACACAGAGAAGCCAGGGAAGACAGGAGCACAAACACACGCTCCTTTCCTGGGCCGATAACCAAAGAAGTGGAAAACTCGGGCCCCCCAGAATGTTAACAAAACCACTGCAAAGACAGGATTCTACTTAGGAACCCGAAGTTAGAGTCCCTGCCTTATTATACCCTAGAGTGACAGCCCGCCTCTGTGCCTCTGTTGGCTGCTTTACCTAAGAGCCTACTTGGGAGCAGAGAGGTAAGCCCGGCACACACATCACCTTGAAGAATAATCTGATAAGAAGTGGAAGTGTTCAATACTCACAGGAACAATAAGCCCTTGCCAAGTCAATAAATTAGCTTCATCAACCTGGATGTTACGGAAGTTTTTCATTCCACATTTGCGGATTTCTTCAAGCTCCTGTTGATTAACAAAGCATAAAGGGGTGTCAAACAGGGGAAAGCACCACACATTAAGATCCCTCCTGACTCCCTCAAATTAAACCAAGTGTCAACACCACCAATGACAAAATTTTAAAGTGTGGACTAGACTGCGCCCAGTCTGGTTAAGAGGCCCAGAGCCACAGCGGTCCCCTCAACCCTTGCCCCAGACCAAGACAAACCCCCACCTTGGTGACCCCATGGAACTCGGTGGGACAAATAACTGTCTTCTGCAGACACACTGCCTCCTCTTTGGGCTGGTCACCAGACCTTTGTTTAAACACCCTCGGACCCCTAGACAGGGCAGCCACGTGGCAGGGGCGCAAGAAAGGTGTTACAGACCTGACTTCTTCCAACCAAGATTTATTAAGCTATGAGTCAGGTGTTGAGGATATAAAGATAAACAAAACTGGGGACTAGAGCCAAACACATACCTACCAGGTTTTCTACCCAGTGCTGTAGGTGTGATTTCACAACTCTGCCTCAGCACGGACACACAGGGAAGAGAGCAACTATCCACTCTGGGGTGGAGAGGGGGACATGTGCCTTTCACTGAGCCTTCACTTCCTCGGCTTTAACACAGACCCAGAATCAAACACAACAAAGGGGCAATGACTATGCAACAGAACTCTTTGCAAATGAGGGATTATTATTAAACAGTTCATGCCACAAATGCCATTTGATCCAGAAAGCACAATCACCATGACTACTTCAGGGCCCTACCCGAGAAGTCTTTAGTCTACAATTGTCTTGTTACTTGTTTCTCAACTGTGCACTGCTGCTTCTCCAACAACTCAAGTCAACATCAAGAGGCATTTTGACCCAAGCCACCCACTGTGCACTAGCCTGCCCACATTCCCAATATTCCTCCATTCTCAGACACCTGGAGTGACACAATCCCTCCAATGTCTCAACCTGGTCTCTTGTCCTTGGTACAAGTCTCCTCAACATCTCTTGGGTACACTCTTTTCGGCATCCTCAGAGCACCACCTAGCTGAGTTCTGCCTCTCCTGCTGAGCAGGCAGAACAGCTTCCTCACTGGCCCTGGCTTCCTCCTTGTTGGTCCAGCCCACGCACCCTTTTGGAACTTAGAAGCCCCTCTGTGTGTGGTGCTATGGCTCACGATGGCACCGGAGGCTCTGAATAAGCCCAAAAGATCCTCTGCACCTTACATTCCCATCACATAGGCAACAGTTTAAAAGGCCCCATGAGCAAACAATTCCAAAGAAAGTAGGAAGTGAGCCAGTGTTACAGGTTCTAAGTTGGAGGATGTGTGGTATGGAGTAGGCAGAGAAGGACAGTGTGTCAAATGAAGGCACAGAACAGGCAGTTGGGATGTGCTGGTGCTTCATGGCAGGCGACACACCCGACCACGCTTCTTCCTACAGGATGCTGCTGCTTGTCAACCCTAGCTGCCCACTACCACCATCTGGCTTAGGCCCCAGCCCTGGAAATTCTGGTCCAGAAACTGTGGGGTGGAGTCTGAAATAGGGATTTTTAACAAGCCACACAGTGACAGGAAAGCTCCACTTCTAAGCAATGCTCAGCTTCCATCAGGAAGCTGGTTGCAATGGTTGTGGCCACTGTGATGGGGAAGGTGTGGTCTGGCTCCTCTTCCCAAGCCTGCAGGGAGGAAAGCATGGAACCTGAGAGACCACTCACTTGCCAACTGCCATCTGGTCTTCCTTCTAATGCCCAAGACTCATCAGAAATGCTCCCCTGGGGACAATGAAACCTTCAGGATGGGGAATAAATAAATCTCACTCTAACACTCTGCCCCACTCCCCAAAGAGCATATAAGCTCCATGAGGGTAAGCTTGAGGGCACGGATCTAAAAGCCTCAGGAGCTCATGGTCATGTTCACTTGCTTAATTATCAGGGTAGTGAAGGGACAGGAAGCTGGGGCTTGAGGAAGAAAAGGCTCTGGGATGGGAAATGCTCTCCATGTATTTTGATTTTCTGATCCCTGGTATAAGATATCAGAGTAAGATTCCTGGCTAGAGACAGAACATATCATGTCACTTAAGAGCTGAATCTTACCAAGCTATCAGAAATGTTTTAAACCACATACAGGTACGAAAACAATTTCAGATAGAACATTGAAACTAGACAACAAGGGGCGCCTGGGTGGCGCAGTCGGTTAAGCGTCCGACTTCAGCCAGGTCACGATCTCGCGGTCCGTGAGTTCGAGCCCCGCGTCAGGCTCTGGGCTGATGGCTCGGAGCCTGGAGCCTGTTTCCGATTCTGTGTCTCCCTCTCTCTCTGCCCCTCCCCCGTTCATGCTCTGTCTCTCTCTCTGTCCCAAAAATAAATAAACGTTGAAAAAAAAAAAAAAAGAAACTAGACAACAAATGAGATTATATTCAATTTTCATGGAAGAAAATTAATTTTAAAATAATCTGTAAATTTACTCTATGACTTCAGAAATTCACGTACTAATAACAATAGGAAGAATCAGTAATAAACACAAGAAGGTAAATTTCAAAAGAATTACAAAAATGAAGCAAGATGAGACTCAACTGCGGGCGGGGGTGCAGAGAGGGCACCTACTGGTGTTCTGATATCAAGAGATACATGAACAAAGATAAAACAAAAACTGTGGGAGGGGCGCCTGGGTGGCTCGGTCCATTGAGTGTCTGACTTCAGCTCGGGTCATGATCTCATGGTTCGTGAGTTCGAGCCCCGTGTCAGGCTGTGTTGACAGCTCGGAGCCTGGAGCCTGCTTCGAATTCTGTGTCTCCCTCTCTCTCTGCCCCTTCCCTGCTCATGCTCTGTCTCAATCTCTCAAAAATAAACATTAAAAAAAAAATTTTTTTTCAAAAACTGGGGGAAGATGCCATCCCTCTCACCCCCTACTAGAGAAGAATGGGCAACACTAATGTCAGCTGAACTGGGAGGTTCAAGAAATCCAAAGCTCAGTTTATTGATTACTAGTTATCAGATAAACTCTCAACTTGCTATCAAGTTAAGCTCACCAAAGAGCAGAAGAGACAACCTCCTTTGCATAATTCTAATCAACAAGAAGAAGTGATTGTAAGGCAGAAGTGAGAGAAACCAAGACAAACAAACAAGCAAGCAAGCAAGCCCTGTAGTCTCCAGGGAATGCTAGGCAGCATTTCTCAACAGGGTGGCATAGGCATCCAGACAGGACTCTGCACTTGACCATCCTGAGCCCAGCCCATTACATGCCAAGCATTGTGACACCACTCCACCCTGGTTTCCCAATATCCTCTAGAGCCCCAGCTGCTGAGAACCACTGGCATCATTGGTAGCCAGGATGCTAAAAGTCCTGCATTGCACAAGCAGGTCCTCCAGATAAGAACTGCTTGGCCCAAAATGCCAATCACACCCCACCAAGGGGAACAACTTGAAGAGGATGGATTCTAGTCATTCAGAGAAAAGACAGGTTCATCTGAAGGTCTGAGATTGGAAAAGGCAAGATGACTCAAGAGGCTTAACAAACCCTCAAGCAAAAGTGCACCCCTATAACTGAGAATAATCCTCAGATGGAAGAACTGGGGAAGGAATTTAAAGAAACCAATGTAAATTCAAAGTTCAAATTCAAGGGGTGCCTGGGTGGCTTGGTCAGCTAAGTATCCAACTGTTGATTTCGACTTAGGTCATGATCTTGAAGTTTGTGAGTTTGAGCCCTGCGTAAGGCTCCATGCTGACAGTGCGGAGCCTGCTTGGGATTCTCTCTCTCTCCCTCTCTCTGCCCCTCCTCCATGTGCTCATGCTCTCTCTAAATAAATAAATTAAAAAAAATATTTTTAAGTTCAAATCAAAAGGATATTATTACAAATGATGCGAAAAAAGGGACCTGACAAAGGAAAACTGTGAGTGGCCCGGCTCTAGAACAGAGTCAGGAAGACCAAAACCAAAAAAGACAGGAGCTTACAAAATAAGGCCACAAAAGTTTGTTTCAGTTCTACTAGGAGCAAGAAGCTGTCCTGGGTCAGCTGCTCCAGGCTGATGGCGCCAGTACTGACAAACCAAGAGAAGAGTGCGAGGGAAAGCAGAACCAGCCAGTGAGCTCATTCCTTCTCCCAGTAGGAGACAGCAGGCTTCCTACCCAGAGCAAGTGATGAGGGAGAAAGACAGCAATGCTTCTCAAAATGAGGTCCATTTCTGAGCCCAGAGGTGGATCTCAGTGTATTGAGGGAACTTGAAAGAGCCTGGGTATGCTGCCCAGCTCTTCAAAAAGAGAAAAGTCCACTGCCCAGACTATAGCCCAGAGAGCTTGATGCCCATGCCAGGCAAGAGTGTGGCACAGTCCAGAAACAGACTACTGCCTAACAATTCTGCAGGCACTAACAGGAGACAGCCCTGGCCCTGCACAGAAGCCTCGGCTTATCCCTGAGAAGACAGCAGGAGTCAGCTATACACAGTGAGCTCTCGGTCACATAACTCCAATGTATGCATCCAAGTTCAGGCAAAGTAGTTAACAATCCCCCCCCTCCCCTTCTCTGGATATCTATGCTGGTGCCTGGAAAAGCAACCATTCAAAATCTCCCGGGGCAACCCTCACGCAGCACTGACGGAGAACCCTTCAGGAGCCAGCGATTCTCAGCTAGCTGTGGCCATGGTCCTCTTTAAGAAATCCATTCAGCAGACAGATGGGGGCGCCTGGGTGGCTCAGTAGATTAAGTATCCCACTCTTGATTTCTTCTTCTTTTTTTTTTAAATGTTTATTTTTGAGAGACAGAGTCAGAATGGAAGTGGGTTAGGGGCAGAGAGAGAGGGAGACACAGAATCTGAAGCAGACTCCAGTCTCCGAGCCGTCAGCACAGAGCCCGATGTGGGGCTCGACTCACGAACTCACAGAGTGTGTGAGATCATGACCTGAGCCGAAGTCAGACACTCAACTGACTGAGCCACTCAGGCGCCCCTCCCACTCTTGATTTCGGCTCAGGTCATGATCTCACAGTTTCACGAGTTCAAGCCCCAGGTTGGGCTCTGTGCTGGCAGCATGGAGCCTGAGACTGACTGACTCTCTCTCTCTCTCTCTCCCCCCCTCCCCCACTTGCACTCTGTCTCTCACAAAATAAATAAAAGCTTTAAAAAAAATAATAAGAAAACAAGAAACGTATGCAATCACCCCATGTGTCTGGGAAACAGCTGGGAGCCAAGTTTGGCTGGAGTCTTAACTAACATTAGGGGACTCTCAATTAAGAGTGTACCCAAAGGCCCAGGGGGAATTGTTCAACAACCACATGCAGAGAGATGGGGCAGAGAGGGAGTGTGGAGGGAGAAAACCCGACTTGTGCTGAGGCCTCATTCTAGACTTGCAGAAACAGTCTCCTGAGTAAGGCTGGGCACCTATGCCAGGGGATCCCCCAGTGACTGTGAGCTGCACTCCTGCTTAAGAACTACCATGCCCATCCAATCCTGTCTTTTAGAAAGGAAGATCCTGAAGCCCTGATTAATTCAGTGTCATTTCCATGACTAGAAATAAGCTCTTAAAAGAGCTAACACCTCCCACTAAGCCAGGCACACAGAAGCAACGTAAGGAATCCTTCCAGCTGCAACAAGTTTGTGTAACAGAAACCCAGAAATCTTCCTGAACTTTTTTTTTAAAAAGTGAATGCTGGGCACCTGGGTGGCTCAGTTGGTTAAGTGTCCAACTTTGGCTTGGGTCATAATCTCACAGTTCATGGGTTGGAGCCCCACGTCAGACTCTGTGCTGACAGCTCAGAGCCTGGGGCCTGCTTCCGATTCTGTGTCTCCCCCTCTCTCTGCCCCTTCCCACTCATGCTCTTTCTCTCTCAAAAATAAACATAAAAAATAAATTAAAAAAAAAAGAAAAAGACAAACATAAGGCAGAGGAGTTGCTAAGAACACATCACCACCACACTCCCCTTAGGCGGGCAATAGCTTAGTGTCACCACTTACAAAATCCCAACAATAAACAAATGGAGAGATGCCAGGGAAGAGGTCATCTTCTAGGAAAGAGCGTTATTTCTGGGCACAACCTCCAGAAATGAAGATGCTAGGGAAAGTGCGTACCTTCAGTGTAGGAGGCATACACCAAAAGCAGCCATGTGAAAAGCAGGAGCAAGACTCTGAGAGAGAAGCGTGAGAAGTGGTTGGTCACAAGAACATTCTGCAGTGTTTACAACAGACAGCACACAGAATAAGACTGGAAGCTCACAGACACTCAGAGATGGGCAAGTCAGGCATATTAGCTTCTTACAGATGGTAAAGCTGAAGTTCAGAGAAGCCCAAATCACAGACCCTTTATAGGGTAGGGCCAGGGCCAGGACCAGAAGCAAACCTAGAATCTCTCTCAGCCACACAAAGCAATAGGTGAGGGTGGCAAGGGGTTCCACTAGAAACAGGCAATGCAGGGGCTCTTATTTCTTCAACAAGATACTTGCAGAGCTTAGCTTCCCAAAATTTATAATGACAAAAGCATGAACATATATAGCATTTGCCCTAGCCCTTCACAGCTGGTCGTTAAGTGTTTATGCCGTGCAAGGAACATTTCTAGGCTTGTCTTGTCCAGACAAAGTGAAACCTGGCAGATGGAGCTGCATGTCTAAGGGGAAGTTACACAAACCTGCCTTAAATCTAAGTACAGGGATGCCTGGGTGGCTCAGTTGGTTAAGCGCCCAACCCTTGATATCAGCTTGATCGTGAGATCAAGCCCCAAGTCAGGTTCCGTGCTAAGCGTGGAGCCTGCTTGGGATTCTCTCCCTCCCTCTCTCTTTCTCTACCCCTTCCCCTGCTCACACACACACATTGTCTCTCAAAATAAATAAATAAGCTTTTTTTTTAATCTAAGTACAGTATAGCTCTCAAATGCCAGCTACACAACTGGGAGGACATTAGTTATTTGAAAAAGCCTCTTCCTGCTTTTTTGTGTGACGGTAGCCAAGTAGCTAATTTTGACAGATAGGTGCTTTCCAAGCTCACACAAAGCAATCAGTGGCAAGGATACTAAATCATGACTTTAATTCAAAATACTGTAGGAGTGCCTGGGTGGCTAAGTTGGTTGAGTGTCCAACTTCCACTCAGGTCATGATCTCGCGGCTCATGGGTTTAAGCCTGGCATCAGGCTCTGTGCTGACAGCTCAGAGCCTGGAGCCTGCTTTGGATTCTGTGTCTCCCTCTCTCCCTGCTCGCATGCTCGGTCTCTCAAAAATGAACAGTTAAGAAAAAATTATATCAAAATACTGTATATGTTTAGATATATACAGGTTTAGATATATATAGGTTTCAGAGCCCCGCAAATATGATTCTCTTATTTCAATTAATAGTTAGCAAAGGAGGCAGGACCCACAGAAACACATCACCCCTTCCACGGGTCGGCAGTATACCATGTTACACTTAGTTATTTTCACAACTAACATATTTAACTACTATCACAACTCTATGAAGTAGTTTTATCATCCTACTGCAGAAATCAGGACACTGAGGCTCAAGGTGATGGCACAAATGAGTCTGTGATAGAAGTTAAGATCTGAACTTGACCACAGCACACTGATCCAGGATGGTGGGCCACTTGTCAAGAGGTCATTCTAAGAGGGTATGGCTGAAGAGAATAGGCATACACTGCCCACACACCTCTGGGCAAGCATGGCCCAGCTGAGTGGACTCTGATGCCAGCTCCACACAGTCAGCTTCCGGATGTCAGCCTGGCTCCTGGAATATGTTTCTGTCTCCATATGAACATGGTTGTACATGGCATTCTTGAGTCCAGCACCCCAGCACAAGTGACTGGAATGGGAACCACGTGTGTAAAACACATGGCAGATCTCCTTCTGTAAGGTTAGCTTTCCTGAGCTGAGCTTTCTTAACAAGATGTACATTGGTGTAAAGGACATATTTTACAAACCATGTCAGAAAGCACTCAGAGGCTGTTCAACTTCTGAGTCGTACCCACTCCCTGATCCTGTGATAGAATCAGGCACCATCTTCGCTCAGAAAGACAGACCACCACCATGAGCACTAGATTTGACGTTACTGACTTGCTTGCAAATGTGCCTGCTGGGCTAGGGACTGTGAAAACAGCATTTTCCTCTGCTGCTGAACTATGTTGGCAAAAAAGCAGAAACAAAATCTGATAAGATCATGAAGTAAAGAAAACTATAATCAATACAGACCTGGAATTATTGCAAACTGAACAAAAAACCCACCACCTGACCTGAAATGAATTCCCCTCCTCTCCACCTTGTTCCTCCTTAAAAACCAAAAGCAGTCAAGTGAGCAGGAGCAAAACCCTGAGAACAGGGAGGCCTGGGCAATGAGTGTGCCCAGTGCCACTGCCAGCCTGTGGGTGGTACCCCCGCCCCAAGCCTCAGCCTCTTGTCTGTTAAGGGTGTTCCTCTCAGCTCTGGAATTCTAAAGAGACTGTGGCAAGGGCCAGGAGCAAAAACGGATCAGCCACCAGAAGCAACCTTTCTTAACTTTCTGCTTCAGGGCTGAAAGAGAAGACAAAAAGCAACAATTTTATTTCTGGGACTGCAACTACTTCTTCAAAGTATTTCTTGCAAACTCCCACCCCTTACTGCCAGCTCAGCATCTTTCCGTGCCTTCCACAGCACCTGGACTCATCTTTGGACACAGTGACGGTCACTGCACGGCACATACATGAAGGACACGAAGAGATAATGTAAGTGTGAGATTCACAGATACCGTAAAGACAAAATTTTGAATTCAAGAGCTTTCTAATTTTGTTGGAAAAAGTAAACATTTTTTGAACAAAGACACATTCACACAGCTGCCTCAAGAAACTTCTTGCTAATCCTAAGGAACAGGTTATTTCAAAAGGCAGAAGAGCAGGGTGGGAAAGAGAATGGGCTCTGCCTGGGTAATGAGGTCGTGTCCAGGCATGGTCCAACCCACCTTTTCAGTACCATCTCCAAGCCCCTACCCTCCTGCCAGGCTGCTCTGTCATTGCCCTGGGATATGTTTTGCTCACTCCCGATAATAACAATCTATGTGTATCTAACACTTAGGATATGCTAAGCACTCTCTGGAGCATGTGACATATACTAACTCATTTCACTTTCGCACACAGATGAAGTAACTAAAGCACAGAGATTAAGTAATTTGCCCAAGTTCCCACAACTAAGATATGGCAGGCACAGTACACAACCTCCAGAACCTGAGCTCTTAACCAGGATACCATATTCTCTCTCCCAATAGCTTTGAATGAAACACCCTTTCCTCCCCACTTTTTATTGGGGTGAGGGTTAGGTTTACCTATGCCCTCAAGAACAAACAGATAGATGGGGCGCCTGGGTGGCGCAGTCGGTTAAGCGTCCGACTTCAGCCAGGTCACGATCTCGCGGTCCGGGAGTTCGAGCCCCGCGTCAGGCTCTGGGCTGATGGCTCAGAGCCTGGAGCCTGTTTCCGATTCTGTGTCTCCCTCTCTCTCTGCCCCTCCCCCGTTCATGCTCTGTCTCTCTCTGTCGCAAAAATAAATAAATGTTGAAAAAAAAATTAAAAAAAAAAAAAGAACAAACAGATAGAATGAGACTGGCTAGAGGAAACCCAGAGGCAAAGGCTCTCACATGTGAGCAGCCTGCTGCTTCTCCTGGATATTACAGCTGAGGATACATCTGACCCCCTCAACTGAAAGGCCCAGACATCTCTATGCCACCTGTCCTTAAACTCATCAGCATCTCCTTCTGCAATGCCCCTTCATGGAGAGACAAGTCTTCAGCGGCTGGCCAGAGAATGTAGCCCTGCAGGGAAGACGGAAAGAGGGAAAGCTCATAGTTCAGGAGGGCCAGGTGCACTGGATATACCAACCTAGGGTAAAACCAGGCCACTTACCCAGTGCTTCTGGAAAGTGCCTCAGGGCTGGACTAACTGAAACCAAAGGAAGGGACTGCACAAGGTCAGAAGCAGGCAGCTGTTTGGGGGGGGGGGGGGGGCAGTGAACTGTCACTGCGGTTCCCCAGGGCATCTCTCCTAGCCACCACCCACATCCATTTTGAGGGATGAGAGCTACTAAACCTTACTGGCTGCCAGGCACCCCCTTCTCCAACAGCCCAAACCCTTGCCTATGCTTCAAGGGCCAGACCAAGTTCCACCTTCTTCTCAATGTCAGAGGATCTTTCCCCTTATACTCCATTATTCAGCTGGCAAACATCCAGCATACAGTGGACAGACCAGAATTCCTTTGTTCTAGGCGTACGCCATTTTTCTCCCTCACTGAGCTCAAGTGCAGGGCTAAGAGGAGGTGCCTGTGAGTTGAGTCCTAAAGGACAAGAAATTACCCTGATGTAGAGAAAGGGCAGGGATACCAGGGCAGGGATACCCATCAAGAGACCCCGGGGTGCAGAGCATGTGTAGGGGATCCCACGGGCAAGTGCAGAGAGAAAAGACTCGCGAGATCAGACTTTGAAAGAACATGCTAAGGAATGTGGGGTTTTAAATACAGATCTCTGACCTCCCGAATTGAGGATAGACTGGTGAGGAATAAAAGGAAACTACCAAGGAGTCTAGTGCAATTGGCCCACCACAAATGGATGGCTTGAACTAAGGGAGTGGTAGAGAGGGTGGAGAAAGACAGGCAGAGGCCAGAGAGGATAAAGGCCTAGTTCAGCAGAATCTGGCAAGTGGCTAGATGTGGAATGAAGAGGCAAGGTGGGCTTCTCCAGGTTCTTCCTTGAGTGGCTGAGTAGACAAGTGGATCATTAACTGAGAAAGGCAAGACAAGAGAAGCGTGGGGGCTGTGGGGACACAAGTTTGGACAACCACAGGTCTATATGCCATTCAAAGGGAACTTCTCCAGGCTGTTAGATACAAAGTCTGGGCTCAGGAGAGATATCTTGGAGTCCTCTAAACGTTAATCCCTAACTTCCTGTTGCAGTAAAGAAAATAGAAATCTCTCTTGAACATTTAGTGATACTTTTCAATGGAATGAGAATTTTCCAAGTGATTTGGTACAATATACTGCTAATTTAACAAACTCTTTATAGAATTATAAAAAGGCCAGAATAGGTCCACCAAGTACCCTGAGACAAATGTTTTTGCTCTAGTATATACCCTAAGAAAAGGTCCCAAATGTTGCAACAAACAAGTCCATTCTCTTTCGCAGGGCCTGTCCTAATTTTCTTTGAATAGGGAAACATTTACAATGAGCATCAATAAGGGAAGCTGAAATAGTCCGAACTTACTGGGATTTTACACTTAGAACAACAACAACAACAAAAATACAATGTTTTTCTCAATTCCCTAAAACCAAGTGGATTCAGGACATTTATACCGGCATAACATCATCCGAAAAACTCCCCTCACCCTCTGACACACACCTACCAGACACACGTTCACAGCTCTATCGTGTTAATTACCCAACTTCAGAGAACATAAACTTGTATTCAAAAGCAAACCGGTTTATTGCTTTTGAATTCCAAGGAAAGAACTATTATTAGTGACTCTTACTTATTCACGTGTAGTTATGGACTGAAAGTACACCATTACAGAGTTCTAACTGAACATCATTTAAGTAGTATTAAAAGGTTGCTACAATCTCAATTCCTCATCTCAACAGTTACAGCATAATGACTGGCAAAATGTCACATACCCCCTTCTTAAATCCACAACTTCCCCCACTGAGAAAAGCCCTTCTGAGAAGATACTTAGCTGGAGGGCCCCTAGGGGAGATGTGTGCAATTGAGAGGCTGAAAAGAAATGATCAGACTGCAATCAATTTCCTTAGCCACACCTACAGGTTTCACTTTTGTAGCTATTTCCCTTCCTGATAGAAGCAATGGTTACAATCTGGTTGTTACCATCAATGCTGAATTTGCTGCTTGCAAATTAAAATGTATTTAATGTTTTATTAACATTCTTTCCTAAAAAGGGTTCTGAAAAAGGCTAATCCTTTTAGCAAACGCTTTTTAAATTAAAGACTTTAGTCTATGGGGGAGGGGAAGAAAAAAAAAAAGAGGTTGGAGAGGGAGAGAGCCAAAGCATAAGAGACCCTTAAAAACTAAGAACAAACTGAGGGTTAATGGGGAGTGGGAGGGAGGGGAGGGTGGGTGATGGGTATTGAGGAGGGCACCTTTTGGGATGATCACTGGGTGTTGTATGGAAACCAATCTGACAATACATTTCATATTTAAAAAAATAAAAATAAAGACTTTCTCATACTCACTTTGCCTAAAATAACTTCTTAGCCAATATATGCAAATACTCTACTTTCAATAATGTATCTTATACAGTCCATGGTTACAAAGAAATCAGACTCTGAGTGTCCTGGAAAATAGTTTTTGAGGAAATCTAAAGTTCTTTAAGATGTAATTCATTTGATTATTCAGCATGTTTCTTTCATCATCAAAAACCCCTTTATTTCCACCCCAAGTATTGATCAATATGCACCAATAATTTGTTGTTGTTTTTAACCAGCTTAAACACTGACTCCCAGAGCCAGTGATCTAAGTCATTTAACCAGCATTCCTCTACTGAATTGAAAGAGTTTCCATCCACAACTCAAGAAACTACACAGTCCTCCATGTGTCCTTGGAGTAAGAAAAGAGGCATGGACTTTGGGATTTGAAACTAGGGAGATTTAACATCTTCTCTCCCCACACTGGTCTGCTTGCTACTCCACCTCAGGTAACACTCAACTTATCTAAGCCTCATAATTCTCTCATTTTTAAAATAAAGATGATAATATGCTAACTTAAAGTGTTAACGGAAAATAATTTATGTAAATGATCTAGCACTTAAAAGTACTTAGGGGCGCCTGGGCTAAGCTTCCAGACTCTCTGATTTCTGCTCAGGTCATGATCTTGCAGTTTGTGAGTTCAAGCCCAGCATCCAGCTCTGTGCTGATGGTGCAGAGCCTGCTTGGGATTCTCTCTCCTCTCTCTGCCTCTCTCTCTCTCACTCTCCCTCTCAAAAATAAACACTAAAAAAATAAAAAATAAAATAAAATAAAGTACTTAATGTTACATGTGTTTTTTTTTTTTTTAAATGCTTATATTTTGAGAGCGAGAGACAGAGCACGAGTTGGGGAGGGACAGAGAGAGAGGGAGACACAGAATCTGAAGCAGGCTCCAGGCTCTGAGCTGTCAGCACAGAGCCCAATACAGGGCTTGAATCCCCAAACTGTGAGATCATGACCTGAGCTGAAGTTGGATGCTTAACTGACTGAGCCACCCCAGGTGCTCCATACATGTTCTTTCTAAGCTCCAATTTTTGGAAACATAAAAATAATTTAAAAACCATAGGAACTCCCCTCTCAGAGCTCTGGAAGCCTGGGAACCCCAAATTAGGTCAACTTGGGTAGACTAGGGGATACCAAGATGAATTGGGTCAAGATTCCTGTCCTTAAGGAACTCAGAACTCTGTAGGAAAGGCAAGTCTAACACAAATGTGATTGGGACAAGTGCTCAAAGAGAAACATAAAGAAAGCACTGTGTTGGGGCGCCTGGGTGGCGCAGTCGGTTAAGCGTCTGACTTCAGCCAGGTCACGATCTCGCGGTCCGGGAGTTCGAGCCCCGCGTCAGGCTCTGGGCTGATGGCTCAGAGCCTGGAGCCTGTTTCCGATTCTGTGTCTCCCTCTCTCTCTGCCCCTCCCCTGTTCATGCTCTGTCTCTCTCTGTCCCAAAAATAAATAAACGTTGGAAAAAAAAAAAAAAAAAGAAAGCACTGTGGTCACACAAAGGAGGAAACAACTTATTCTGAAGGGGTTTGGGGGAGAAGGCCTCACAGAGTAACTAGCCTTGGAATTGGACCTAGGACTTCCATGAAAGGGAGGAGAGGCAAGGGGAAGGTAGCCTTTCTCAGGTAGATCAAACAGCATGTGCAAAGGACACCACATAGCAAGTAAGTAAGAAGAGCAGGGGGCTCTGGAGTCAGAACTTGAGTGAGGTCACAGCTCACCCTCCCTAGCTAGGAAAATTGGGGCAACCCAACGAATCCCTCAGCATTCCATTTTTTTCACCTACAAAATGGGAATAATAATGTCTATTTTCAGGGAGGATTAAACATGATCATGAATGTGAAGTACAGGGCAGCACAAAGTAAAAGCTTAAAAAAAAAAAAAAGGTAGCTATTATGATTTGCAAGGGTGGTGGGAAAACAAGGGGCAGGAGGTGAGGCTAAACAGATTACTTTCAGCCAGCCTAGGAAGGGTCTTTCAGGCCAAATAAGAAGTTAGGATTAACTGCTGAGGACTATAAGGTCAGAGAGGTTTTCAATAGGAATGAAAGGATTAAAAACTTGCTTTAGAAAAAGAACTTTGGTGTCCAAGAAGGGGAGTCAGAAAAACTCAGTATGTACTTGGAAAAGCATCTGAGAGATGAGGGTATGGATTCAGGTAATTTCGGTAAGATTAGGAAGGAAGGCACACACTCAACTCTCTCTCAAGTAAAATCCACAAGGCTTAATGGGTGACTGCATTTGGGGAGAAGAGTACAGAAATAAGTGAATAACAGTCCTCTCATCTGGATGACTGGGTGAATGGTGGTGTCACCGCAGAAAAGAGATGAGAAGTTTGGAATCTGCTGACTGTTCTTTTGTGCCCACTTCTAACCCAGTTTTATGAAGTTAAACGTCGTCTCCAGCCCTTACTGAACAAAAGAAATGTTCCCAGGGAGGAAGGGCCCAGAAGCTGTGACTCCAAGTTCAACGTCTAGTTCCAACAAGCACCGCTGCCCAAGAGGAATCCTAGCTCTTTATCTCCTCTCAGGAAATCAGCTCCTGCTCTTTTTTATTTCCGGCTCGATGCAACCCGGCAGCACTACCGGGGCGCCAGCTCACAAATCTTGGCGAGGTCGGCTCCGGAGGGCGCCGGCAAACATACTCGGGAAAGAACTAAGCCAGTTTAGCATCTGTAATCCTCACCAAAGGAGCCACCTAACAAGAAGGCACCCGCTGCATTCAAGATACAAAGTACCAAGTTATTTTTATAAACTTTGGCCGGTTTGAGTTCGAACGATTGAAGCCAACCCCCACCCCCCAAAATGGCACTTTTGCTTCAGCAAGGAAAGGAGATCCGGATGACTAGAAGTGGTAGGTTGAAAAGGAGACGGGGAAGGAGAACCGCGCTGCAAATGCGGCCGACCCTACGCCTTCCTGGAGTTGGAAATTACCCGCTGTGTGACTCTGCAGTCACAAGGCGACAGTTTGCTAGGACCCAGCACAATTTCAAACGACCCACCAACAAACTGACCTAACTTTTGTCGCCCGACCTCCTCCTTCCTTCCCCAGCCCGAGCCTCCCGGCCTCCGGAGCTGCGACCCGGCCGAAAGGGGCACCAAACCCAGTGCGCTGCGGCCCAGGGCGGGGCGGCTCCGCGGCGCGGGCTCCCGGCCGGAGCTCCGGCGCTCAGGCCTTCCCCGCGGGCGCCCGGTTCGGGACCTCCCGGCCGGGCCCCCACATCAACACCGCTCTGGGTCCGGGAGGCCGCCGCCACTAGGAGGACCCTGCCCGGTTCCGGGCGGAGGACGGTGTGGACGCCCCGGGCCAGGCGGAGGGGCCAGCGGCAGCTCCCAGCGCGGCCTGACGCTCCCGCCCAGGCTGCGGCCTAGGCGGCCCCGTTAGCTCCCCCAGCCCGCGTGCGGTCCGGAGGGGCGGTGGGACCACGTAGAAGCGGGAGACCGAGCGGCGGCGCCCCGAGAGTCCCAGCCCGCCGCGGGGACCCCGGGCCAGGGACGCCGCACCTCCCTGCCCGGCCGGCGCCGGAGAATGGCTTTTACCTTCATCAGCCTCCTGCTGGCCGCCATCTTGGATCTGGTGCTGCTACTTCCCCAGAATGCATCGCGGCCGGCCGGGCGACTGGAGCCCCCGCACTTCCTGGAGCGGGGGAGGGGCGGGCCGGGCACTCCCCGACGTGCGAAGTGCCTACTGTGTGCTGGCCACGGTGCTGGGTGAACACAGGTGAACGGGTCTGGCGGAAACCTTGCCTTTACGGGCCGTACAATCGGATGGAAATTACAAAGCGTGCTTGGCACACAGTAGGCGCACAATAAATAATGGCTGCATAAAATAAGATCATTGAATAACCAAGATTATTTCGGACACTGATAAGTGCTGTGAAGAAAAGAAAACTGGGTGGTGGGAAAGTGACTCTGGAGACCTACTTTTCCAATGAAAGTCTCACTGAGGAAATAGTATTAATAACACTGGAACCTACAGAGCGCAGCTCCCCCCTCCATTGCTTCATTTTCCTTAGTCTTTGAAACCACCCTGTAATATGGTTATCATTAGCAGCCCATCTCACAGAAAAAGCAAAGAGAAGGCCAATGATTTGCCCAAGGTCATGCAGCCAGCTAGGAGCAGAGGGTGAGCTGCTGGCTCCAGGGCCAACGCTGGAAACTGAAGGATGGGATAGAGCAGCTGAGAGGCTGGGAGGAGATTGTTTCAAGCAGGAGAAAAGGCGCTGGCAAAGGCCATGTGGCTGTCTAGATGGCCAGAATGGAGTAAGAAGTATTAGAAGGAACAAGGGAGGCAGGTGACAGACCGGGACAGCCTTACAGGAACAGAAGGGATTTGGCTTTTCTTCTATGCTCTGTGAGAGACCTTTGATGGATGTGTGTAGCAGCCACCTAGTCAGATAAAATGTTTAAGGAAAGTACTATGATTGAAGAATGGGGAATGGAGGGGGATAAGCAGGGGAGTAGGGGCCATTTGGAAGCCTGCTGTAGCCAATCAGGCAAAAGTGATAGTGGTTGGGACCTAGGGTGTCAGTGTAGGCAAGGAAAAAGGTACCGTTTCAGTACACATTTAGGCCATGTGAAGGCATTTTTCTTCATTCTAAGAGCAGTGAGTTTCCCATGAAAGGGGAGAAGAAGAAAGAACTGGAGATTTTGTAGCCTGGAATGGAGCCGGCCTTCCTCACAGTGTCCTGGGAGCCCAGGTTTGATACGGGTTGGGAGGGACGAGATGACAAGCCTCATGCCATCAAGATTCTGTTTGCCTTTTATCTCTCCCCAGGGCTGGCACACAGTGGGTGTTCAATAAACATTCAGCAAATGTGTGAGGGACTCCATTAGCCAGGTCCCTAGAGGCATGGGGGACCTGGAAGTCTGGCCCGGAGACTAACTCCATGATCATACTGTGTACACCGAACCTGGTGCTACATTGGCCCAGGTCAAAGAAAGACAGCTTTATTGGGAGCCTGCCCTGAAGAATTCCAAGGCAGTTGAAGAAGCACAGTGATTCCCTCAACCTGGACATGTGAAGCTGGCAATAGAAGGCGAGGTTCAGTGAGGGCAAATGAGAAAAGCTAGCCTTTGCTGTGGCATCTTCCTATTCCCTCACCATCACCTTGCAAGACGGCTCCCTTGCAGGTGAGGAGTGAAGGCTCTAAGCAGCAGAGTGCCACTGTTAAACAAGCATACAGAGAAATGTACCCAGTCCCAGTGGAAAAGGTACCTGGTCTTCGGGGCCCCTCTCCTACTCTAAAACCTTTATTTCTGCCCATGGCAAGCCTGGCTTCTGATCATGCCAGCTCCTTTCCACTCAGCTAATTCATGTTCATTCGGACCTGGCCTTAGTGTCACTTCCCTGAGCCTTCCATTAAAAGTGGCCTCTTCCTCCTCTTCCACTCCTCCTCTTCCTCCTCCTCCCAGACTCCAGGCCATTCTGGATACAACTTACCACATGCTGCTTCTTCTCCCAATCATCACAGGGTCCTGGATGCTCACCTGCTGGGTTCAGAGAGGTAGATAACAAGGTGGCACCTGCCCTCAAGCAGCTTGCAGCACCCTGGGGAGGCACCAAGGAAAACAACAGAATGTGGCAATGGTTTGGTGAAGTGTGGGAGCCCAGAGGAGAGGGCTGACAGTGGCCAAGGGAGGGGCCAGGGATGGAAGGAGCTCCGGGACAGGCTGACTGTATGCCCAGCACTGGGCCCTGCACATTTATACCCACCACCAAGTTCATTGGCACCACAGAGCAGCGCTAAAATGTTCTGTTTCTCAAGGTAAGGAAACTGAGGCCCTGAGAATAGTAGCTCACCCTTCATCACCCATAGGAAGAGGGGCTCCAGAAGTTAGATTCTGATCTGGTTCATGCTGGTGAGGCTTTGCCTTGACCTCCCTCTGTTGGCCCAAAGCCTCATGTCCTACATTTCTCCCTTCCTAAGACCAGTGTTTCTGCCACACTATACCCCCTGCCTCTGCCCTTGCTACTTCCTTTGCCTGTAATGCCTTTGTCATTCCCTCCCCCCATACTACCTTGTCCATCTGGCAAGTGCTGATCATTCTTAAGGACTCAGCTTACCATGGTGGCTCACTTGGGTGACCTGTCAGCCTGCTGTGTGCTGGGCTCCCAAGAGTGCAAATGCACAAGTGTTCTTTTTTTTTTTTTAATGTTTATTTTTGAGAGAGAGAGACAGACACAGAGACAGAGAGAAACAGAGCATGAGCAAGGGAAGGGCAGAGATAGAGGGAGACACGGAATCTGAAGCAGTCTCCAGGCTCAGAACTGTCAACACAGAGCCCAACACCGGGCTCGAACTCACAAACTGTGGGATCATGACCTGAGCTGAAGCTGGACACCCAACCGACTGAGCCACCTAGGCGCCCCACAAGTGTTCTATTGACTCCCCCAATGGCCCTCTGAGGTCAGAGCTGTTATCAGCCCCATTTACAAAAGAAGAAACTGAGGCTCAAGGGGTCAGTCAGCTTTTCAGCCCCCTGGCTGGTCAGAGGGTCAAGCCTGAGTCTGCTCTTGGACTGTGAAGGGGAAACCAAGGTCTGTTTGGGAGACTCAGCTGACCTAAAAGTCTCCTTCTTTCCCTTCTATTCTCCCTCTCAACCTCCCTCTTTCCTTCCATCCTTCCTTCAGTAAATCCCATTGGGGGTACTCTGTGCTTAATGAGTGAGGAAATTCACATGGTGTCCGGCCCTGCCTTGACCAGATTGGGTGCTCAACAAACATTTGAAGGACTGTCCCTGACCTAGAGCAATGGCCAAATGACTGGACAAAGGGTCTTGCTACTGGTGTCAGTAAGAAGTAGATCAGGACTTGTGCTTCAGGCTGCATAGGAAGGAGGGCAGCTGGAAGAGGTTCAGAGGGGAGAGAAGTGGAGACGGCAGAAAACAGAAGATAGGTCTGTCCTGGAAACAGTGGAGGGCTGGAACAGTGATGCTGTCAACAGTAATAGGGTCCTCAGGAAGCAGCAGACATTTGTCTGAAGGCTCAGGGATTACAATTACCCTCAGACTGCCAGAGCTCATGGGCCAGGCTATACTGGCACGAGTTCAGAGCCCAGACTTGGGTCACACAGGCCTAGGCCCAAGTCTTTATGTGACCCTGAGCAGTTTCCTCCTCTGGAGAGGACAGGGCCAGCCTCCATGGCTAGTGAGGACTCAGGGCCAAGGCCAGCCCAGCATTCCTGGGAGCCCTAGCCAGAGAGCTAAAAGGTGGCACATGCTTGTGTGCCCAGGAGGGCATGGAGCAGGCCAGAGATGGCTTTAGGGCCTGGGAAGTGGGGGCAGACAATAGCACGGGCCCTCTCCAGGTACACAGCCCCATCCAGGAAGGGGCAGTCCTGGGGGTTCCAGGCCTTCCTACAACTCAGAGTAAGAAGACCTGGCTGGGCCTCTGCTGAGTGACCCTTCCTCTCTGAGCTCCAGTTTCTCTCTAGGCAACTGAGGACTGGGACACGATTGCCAAGAATCAATGCCAGAAGAGTATGGGCATGCCTTGAGCAGGGTGGGCATGGGAGAGAGCAGGTGTAGGCAGCCAGACCATAGAGGGCTGGGGGCTTTGCAAGGCCCTGCTGCCTGCAATCTGATCCCTAGGCAGCCCACCTGGGCTCTTAGGGAAGCCTGCTCTGGCAGAGGTCTTCACCCCATTGGCACCATAGCCCTCACTCACAGTCTCTGCCCACAATTTGAGCTCACTACACTCCTTTGCCATATCTATGTTTAACCTCAGGCTTTATCCCTTAGATTATAAGTTCCATGAGGACAGAAAGCACACCTGGCCTGTATGCCTCTGTCTTCTTCAGTCATGTATTTGTTGAGTACATACTATGTACTAGGCATTGTTCTAGACACAGAGGAGACATCAGAGAACAGATAGAAAACACATTCACCCAGGGGAGCCTGGCTGGCTCAATCGAAAGAGTATGTGACTCTTGATCTTGGGATCATGAGTTAAAACCCCATGTTGGGTGTAGGGATTATTTAAATAAATAAACTTTTAAAAAAAGGTTTAAACTTAAACTTAAGTTTAAACTTAAAAAAAAATTTTTGGGTGGCTTTATTGGTTAAGCATCCGACTCCTGATTTTGGCTCAGGTCATGATCTCAGGGTTGTGGGATCAAGCCCCATGTCGAGCACTGAGCTCAGCATGGAGCCTGCTTGAGATTCTCTCTCTCTCCCTCTCTCTCTGCACCCCCTATTTCTCTCTCTCTCTCTCTCTCTCTCTCTCTCTCTCTCTCTCTCAAAATAAATACAATAAAAACATAATGAAAAATAAAAGGAAGGGAAAAAAAGAAAACGCACTGACCCAAAAACAAGGGATGTGGAGGGGAAGCTGGGGCTACAGGGGTCTCGAAGCTTAAAACCCTCCAGTGGTCTCTCTGGATGGAGCTGTCACCACTCACAAGGGCCAGGCAAGCTCTGTAAAGCTCTGGGAATGGGTGGCAGAGCTGAAACAGGGCCAGGCCAGGCTGGCAGAGGAGGGATGTGAAGAGATTGCCCGGGATCCCATACACCATGACCTCATGGCCCAAAGGTCACAGACTGGTGCTGGGAGGAGAGGCAGCATGGAGTACAAGGCTAGTGATGTGGGGCAAACCAAGGTGAGGGGAACAGGTGCCTTCTCTCAGGGTCAGTGAAATCACTGGGTGTCAGGGCAATGTGTGTGCAGTTAATAGACAGGAGGGGCTCTAACCCAGAAGTTTTCAAACTTGCTTCTAGCAATATGCCTCTTTATTAAGCTAAAATCTTCCTTAGAACCTAAATAATGATACTAACAGTTGGATGTGCTCTGTTGAAGCAATTAGGGACAGTGTTTCCCATTTAGCTCTGGGCACATTCCCCCACCCCCAACAATCCTACAGTATTTCTCAGGAACCTTGGGGCCCTAAGGAACCCAGTTTGAAAACCACCCATGTAATCAATCTCTTTTATATTATAGACAAGAAAGAAAGCTGAGACCCAGAGAATGCAGCTATATGGTCCATGCTCTCCCTGAGCTCAGAGTTGATGGGGCTGACAGGCAGGTCACTGGACAATCACTGAACAATGTGATGAGTGTGGGGATGGCAGAAGCCTGGCACTGGGGAAGCCCTGGTTTGCTCAACCACATTCCAGAATGCCTCTGACATGCCACAGGTGGTGCCAGCCCAGGCAGCAGTTGGATGGTGACTATAGAGTTCCCAGAGACTCATCCAAGGGTCCTCCTCCTTGGCAGCAGCCTACCTTCCTGACCTGATGGTACCACTCAAGGCTGCATCAAACATCCAGGCTGTGGAGCCCCACCCATTGCCCTGAAGTGACAATCCAGTTCTGCCGCAGCTGCCTATATGCCCTGGCAAGCCACCTTCTCCCACCAAGCCCCAGGTTCTCCTCTGTCAAACAGAACTGTAGTGGGGATTGCATGAAGAATCTCTACCTGTGGCTACCACATCCAGTGGCCCAGCACCAGTTGAAGGGTAGAGCTGTCTCTCCATCTTGCCTACACACTTGACCCCCATATCCACCTTGTTTCTCAAAAAGAACATTAGGAACCGCCATTCTCTGTTTTCTTGCTACGTATCGTTGCCCAAAGGCATCTATCTCCCGTGGCACACCAGTGGTTCAGAGGACCCATGTTTGAAAAACATGAGTACAGAGGCACTTGGGTGGCTCAGTCGGTTAAGCAACCAACCCTTGAGTTCGGCTCAGGTCATGATCTCACGGTTGTGAGATTGAGTGCACGTGTTAGGCTTCTCGTTGAGCATGGAGCCTACTTGGGATTCTCTCTCCCTCTCTTTCTGCCACTCCCCTGCTCATTCTCTCTCTCAAAATAAATAAACATTTAAAAAAGAAAAAGAAAAACATAAGTATAGGAAAAAGTGTGGAGCCCACAGAACCACATGCTGAATGAACACAACATGTGCTTCTTTGAGCCTCTGTCTTCCCACCAGTGAGATGGGGCTAAGATCACCTGCCCACCTACCTGGAGACATAACTGTGTGAGTGAAAGGGCCTGAAACACAGAGAAGCCATAGATACCATAGACAGAGCCACTTGGTGCTGGAGCAGGAATAGCAAGGAGGGAGGAGCCAGATTTAAGAAGGGCTCCTGAGTTCCCAAGCCACACAGATGGTCCGGCCTAGAGAGGCTATGAACGCATGTATGCATGTGTGTCCCGCAGCTTTGGACCCCATCGACATCTCTAATGAGGCCTGATCCTCATTCCAGCCTAAAGCATCTGCCCAAAGCCCTGATAGGCATCCCAGAGCCTGGGGCTTCAGCCCTTGATGCCAGGTGGTACCTACATGTGAGAGGTAGTCAGGTTGGGTGGCCAGGTTGGGCAGTACCCTTTCTGCCCTTCCTGCCTGCCTGTCCCTGGGTCCCTATCCCTCCTTTCTGGAGAGGGACTTTTCACTTATTCCTTCTCTGAAACCACTCTGGGCAAGGACACTAATGTATATAAGATACATCCCTGCTCCAAATGGAAAGATACCAGGTAGGATGATCAGGGCTGTAGAGTTTTAGGGAGTCCAGACTCAGCCCTAAGAGTCAGGTAAGCCTTCCTGGAGGAGGAACTGCTAAGCTGAAGCTACAGGACAAGACAAGGTTAGCAGCAGGTAAGTGGACAAAAACTCTTGATCCACTGGAGCTTGAGGCTTCCCATCTGTAAAATGGGTAGTTTAAATAATGAATGGCATGCATTTAGCACTGAGCATGGCACACAGTAGGTTCTTGGTCTGCAATGGTCATTGCCGTTATTTTTGTGTTGGGCAATACAGGCATCCAAGGCAGGGGGGAACAACACATGCAAAGGCCCAGAGGCCTTTGAGGCAGGGGGATTCTTTAGGTCCTGGAAGAAGCTTGTGAGGGTCTAGGCCAACCCATAGATGGGACAATGGGAACTTACACAGACCTCGATGCAGCTCCTATTGCACACCTGGCCATCACCTGACAGAGTCCTGGTGTCTCTCTAACCATGGAAGACTGGTGTTATCAATACATCCATTATGTAGAGGCCAGGAGAGGTGAAGTAACCAGTCATAGTCACTCAGGCAAAAAGTGGCAGAGCCTGGATGGATACCCAGGTCTCTGAGGTTTCCCATCTGCCATGAGTCATCTGGAGTGAGTCCTAGGGACCACAAAGAGTACCTGTGCTGCCTTTACCATGGCAGCCCTGACTGGCTTCAGCCAAATCTTTGCTTGCAGACCTGTTTCTGTAGATGCAAAAAAGGGACTGGGATTAGAATCAGTGAGCTGCCAAACAGAACCTTGCTCTGTTCTAGGCACTGAGTGCTCTTGCCTCATTGAATCCTCGCAAACAGTAGAAATGGGTACTCAGGGAGGTCAGGGAACTCTGGGAGGTCACACAACACAGAAAAGGGCTGCATTTATTAGCCCATTTTACAGATGAGGACATGAAAGTGGCACAAGAAGCTGCAGGACTGTTTGACTCCAAAGGCGTGCCAGTCCTAACCATCTGACCACTTTGCCCCTTGGAGAGCCATGAAAAATTCTCTGGCCTTGCTGCATCCAGGGAGGGGGGATAGAGAGCCAGCTGGGCCCATAAGGATCTGTGACTTTACCTTTTGGAGAAGTAGGAAGCCCTGGACACTCCTGGACCAGATAAAAGGTAGGCTGGGCCCCCATGGCATCCCCATTTTCTCACCTTCCTCCCTGGCTGGCCCCCAACTCTGGGTTCTAAATGACCCTCTCTCCTTTTGCATATGCAAAGTGTGAGACCCTGCCCTGGGAGAAAGAGTGGGGAGTGGTCTTCATAGCCATAACCCTGAGGTTGGGCAGATGGAGTAAGAGTACCCACGGACTCTGGAGGCAGAATTTTCTAGGTTTCACTCCCTACTTAGCTACTTCTGGGCAGCGTGACCATGGAGAGGTCCTTATCGCTCAGAGTGTCCTTGCAAGATGATCGTAAAAATAAACCAAGAAAACATAGGCCAGGGCTTTGGATCTCCAAGGAGGCCTTCTCCCCTGTCTCAGCTGGCACCATGCCCAGACTATGGGCTCAAGACTTCTCATCTGTAAAATAGGCATAGGAAGTTTAAATAGATAATGCATGCAAATGTCCAACACTTCCAGGGGTCCTTGGAAGGGTAGGTGCCTTCAGGGTGCAGACACCGGATGCATCCCCCAGTAGGGGTTCAGGGCTCACCCCCAAGTTTGGGGGCATTCTTTTGTGTTTCCCAGCCATTTAGCCCAAACAGGTCAGCTGAACCCATGACAGAGCCAGGCGCCATCTACCCACACCCCATCCTGATTTTGACCCATACATGGAGCCCAGAGCAGTAGCCCAGGCTTCCCACAGTGCCAGTTGGCCTGAAAGAGATTGTACGGTGTCTGGGAGAGTATCCCCCCGGGCGGGGGGTGGGGTGGGTGGGGGGAGAGGGTCACAAAGGACCTGGCACCAGGAACAGGGAAAGGCCTGGGATCACAGAGACCCCTGGGCATCCCAGAAAGGTCATGGGCTGCGTTGAGCAGGGGTGTCTGGAGGCCAGCCGCCTCACAGGCAGCCCAGAAAGGAGATCAGGCTAGTGCATCCGCGCCAGAGGATGGGGGAACACGCTCAGAGGCGGAAGGGGCGCGCGGAAACCCCCATGGGAAGCCGGAAGGGGCACATGGGGCGATTGGCCGCAGCGGGGGCGGCGGCCGTTGGAGAGCAGCGGCCTGGGCCAGGCGAGGTCTGGCGTCTGGCCAGGCCCGGGGCTACCATGACCAAGGACTCGCCCAGCCCTTTGGGCTGCGGCCGCGCGACACCCAAGAAGCCGGGTAGTCCGGGTCCATCGGCGGCGCTGCTGGAGGAGCAAAGGCGGGAGCTGGAGAAGCTGCGGGCGGAGCTGGAGGCGGAGCGGGCGCGCGGACGCGCAGCGACGCAGCGCTTCGCGTCCCAGGCGCGCCAGCTGCGGGAGGCGGCCGAGCGGGAGAGGCAGCAGCTGGTTGACCACCTGCGCTCCAAGTGGGAGGCTCAGCACGACCGGGAGCTGCGGCAGCTGCAGGAGGACATGCTGCGGGAGCGTGAGGCCGAGATTCGGCAGCTGCTGCGCTGGAAGGAGGCCGAGATGCGGCAGCTGCGGCAGCTGCTGCACCGCGAGCGCGACGGCGTCATGCGCCAGGCCCGGGAGCTGCAGCGCCAGCTGGCAGAGGAGTTAGTGAACCGTGGCTACTGTGGCCGCGCGGGGGCGCCCGACGTCGCTGCTGCTCAGTGCCGCTGTCGCCTGCAGGAAGTGCTGGCACAGCTTCGCTGGGACACCGACGGCGAGCAGGCCTCGCGCATCCGACACCTGCAGGCGGCGCTTGACGTGGAGCGCCGGCTCTTCCTCAAGTACATCCTACAGCACTTCCGCTGGCATCCCGCTTTGCCCGTCTCCCCCGACCCCCAAGCCGTGCATTCTTCGGAAGAGCCGCCCCTCCATACCGCCGGCAACTCCCCCGGGCCCCCAAAGTCCGTCTGTAAACTCGAATCCTTGAATACTGACAGCCTGAGCGCTGGCATCCGCCTGCGCTCCCGCTCCCTAGACGTGGTGCCAGCCAGGTGCTCCAGCTCCCCAGACAGCCTGCTCCACACGCCGCGCTCCTGCTCTCTCGATTCTTTGGCACCAGCGCGTTCCCGCTATCTCGACAGCACCCTCAGTTGCCCCAAAGCCCCCGAATCCAAGAAGCCGGCCTCCTGGCCAGACACCCCCATCTTAGGCTCCTCGAGTCCTCCGCCCCCGCTACCCCCACCACCGCCACCGAAATCGAAGGACAGGAGACCTAGTGACTCTCTAGGAGAGGACTCCGGGAGCCAGCCCTGCGAGGCCCTGACTCCCTCGCCGCCGGATCTGGTCTACCAGGAGCTGGTGAAGCAGAACTCGGAACTGTCAGAGGCGTTGCAGGTGCTGGCACGCCGCTGCTCGGGACTGTGGGAGGAGAACGTGCAGCTGTGGCGCGCAGGTTTCCAGGACAAGTCCGACGAGGAGGTGAAGCTGCTCAACGTGAAGCACGCGGAGCTTGCAGGCCTCGCGAGGCGCCTAGAGGACCGGGCCCGAAAGCTGCAAGAAACCAACCTGCGGGCTGTGAGCGCGCCTGTGCCAGGCGAGAGCCGCGCTGGCCTGGAACTGTGCCAGGCCTTTGCCCGCCAGCGCGCGCGGGACTTGTCGGAGCAGGCAAGCGAGCTGCTGGCCAAGGACAAGCAGATCGAAGAGCTGCGGCTGGAGTACCACTTGCTGCAAGCTCGCGTCGCCTCAGGCATGAATAGTGTCCCGCACCCTGGCGGGGGTGCTGCCCAAGCCCAGTGGCTCAACATCAGTGAGTTGGACCGGCTGCAGCGCGAGTCCCAGCGGGAGGTGCTCCGCCTGCAGAGACAGTTGACGATGCAGCAGTCCACCGGCTGCGCCCGAGCTGAGGCGGACGGCGAGAGCGCACCCTTCGAGGAGGCGCGGCGCCAGGTGCAGGCACTGGAGCTGGAGCTGGGCGACCAGGCGGCCGCCGCACGGCGCCGCGGCGAGGAGGGTGAAGCGCAGCTGCGGGCGGCGCTACGCGAGGAAGCCTGGCTGGCGCAGGAGAACGCGCTGTTGCAGGCTCAGGCCGACTGGACGCGGAAGGTGGCGGCGGAAAACAGCGATGTGCGCAGGCAGCTGGGCTGCGCGTGCCAGGAGCGCGACGCCGCTGGCATGCTGGCGGAGCAGCTGCTACAGCAGGCTGCGCGCGGGCAGGACAGGCAGCAACAGCTGCAGCACGACCTGCAGAAGGCCCTGCGAGATCTCCAGGCTGCTAGGGAGGAGATGCTGGCGCTGCAGTGTCAGACTGGTTACCTTCCCCAGGAATCCCGGGAGGCCCCCCAAGTCCCGGAGGCTCAAGTCAGAGATAGTGGAAGGACCAAGTTCCAGCTGGAGCCTGAAGAGCAAGCAGCTTCACAGCCCAGTGCAGACAAACAGGGAAATCAGGAAGCTTCTCAGCTGGAAAGTCCAATTGCTATCAGGGAGCCAGCCAGTGACCCTCAAGTGCCAGACAGAGTCCCAGCCAGTGGACCTCTGGACTCCGGGTCCCTAGCCAAGAAAACTAGCTCCCAGTCGAATTCTCCCTCTGAGTTGGAGTCCATATGGACCACGGTGCCATCTTGTCCTCCTCTGGATATGGACACAGCCAGCGAGGTGGAGGATCTGGAGCCTGACAGTGTGTCCTCTACCTTGGAAGCGAGGAGCTCAGAGGCCCCCCTGACTCCTAAGTTCAAGATCTTCCTGGCTCGGTATAGCGACAATCCTTTTAAGGGGCCTAATGAACATCCTGAGAGTGAACTGCCCCTCACAGCTGGAGATTATGTGTATGTTTTGGGGGACATGGATGAAGATGGATTTTATGAAGGGGAGCTTGAGGATGGCCGGCGGGGGCTGGTGCCCTCCAACCTGGTGGAGCAGATTCCAGACAGTGACATCCTGGGCTGCCGGTCCCCCAAGTCCCCTGACTTCAGCCCTACTCGACTCCTAGGTAGACACAGCAAGTTTTTGAAGGAAGACACTGGTCACAGCTTGTTGCCTGGGAAAGCCCAGGGAGCTATGGACAAGGGGACATGCCAGATGGTGAGGGCAGGCTCCAAAACAGAAGTGGCAATAGAGATCTCAGATGCTAAGAGAGAAGAAGACAGCTGGCTGGGCTCGCTGCAGTATGGGGAGGAGAAGGGCTTCTCTAGACCCCTTCTGGGGGCCACAGGGGCTTTTTGCGTGGCTCCCATGCAACTACACCTGCAGAGTGTTGCAGCCACATCAGCCAAGATTACTTGGGTCTACAGCAGCAGCAACCAGCCCCACATGGTATACCTCAATGACCAGGAGCATGCCCTGACCCCAGCAGGTGTGTGCTGCTACACCTTCCACAGCCTGCATCCTAGCACACGGTACCGGGCACGAGTGGAGGTGCAGCTGCCATGGGACTTGCTGCAGGTGCACTGGGAAACAACGTCCTCCACCATCACCTTTGACACACCACTGGCAGGACCTCCTCACCCTCCTCTGGATGTGCTGGTGGAGCGCCATGCTTCACCAGGCAGCCTAGTGGTCAGCTGGCTCCCTGTAACCATCCACTCTGCTGGGTCATCCAACGGAGTCCAGGTCACTGGCTACGCTGTGTATGCTGATGGGTTCAAAGTTGCAGAGGTTGCTGATGCCACTGCTGGGAGCACCCTGTTGGAATTTTCCCAGCTCCACCTGCCCCTGATGTGCCAGAATGTCTCTGTGAGAACCATGTCGCTTTGTGGTGAGTCCCTGGATTCAGTGCCAGCCCAGATCCCTCATGACTGTTTCACCTGTCACCAATTGCCAGAGACTTCTTCCTTTAGCTACACCTGTGGTGACCTGTCTACCTGCAGAGTCACAGTCCCTGTCCATCCTCAGAGTCTGGCACTGGCTCTCCTGAGTGCTAAAGCCAGCCCCCACACTCCTGGAAGCTGCAGGGGGCCCCAGGTTGAGTTTCTAGAAGCATTCCCTGAAGAACCCTCAAGGAGGCAGTCCCCAATGTGCAACCTGAGTTCAGAGGGAGAATGTGCAACTGTGGGGTCTGGCAGCCAACCCCAGGGGCCTATAGGGGCCCAGGAGGTCTGCAGAAAGGACTTGCTCTTTCAGAAGTGTTCCCCAAACCACCGACCACCTCTGCTCAGTGGACAGTCTAGGGGAGAAGAAAACTGCTACTGGCACATGGGCGCCAGAAAAAGCCATGCTTCGGGAGTCGTCCATCTGTTTCCAGAGTTTGGGCTTGAGAAGCAACCATATCAGGAAAAGGCTGCTTTTGAAAAGGTCCTTAGGCAAAAGCAAGATACCGATGTGTTTGCCCCTCCCCAGCTGGACACCAGCCAACCATATGTGTCTGACTTCCACAACATTTTGCAGGAGGAGGAGGCAGTGCACGTCAATCTGTGGGGCCCAGAGAGGCGAGAGCAGAGAAAGGAGTTTAGGACCCAGAACGGGAGCTGTCAGGCTCTGGGGAGCAAGAGAGAGTGCCAGCTCCTGGAGCCCAGCCCAGCACATTGTCCAGCTCCATCCAGCAAAGTCATTAAGATGTTCAGCGGTGGCCCCTCACCACTGGGGACAGAGGTGGACACTTTGGCCAGGGTCTTTGTGGCCCTCTTTGATTATGACCCCCTGGTGATGTCTGCCAACCCCGAGGTTGCAGAGGAGGAGCTAGCCTTCCAGAAAGGGCAGCTGCTAAGAGTGTGGGGCTCTCAGGACCCTTGTGGCTTCTACCATGGTGAATGCAATGGGCAAGTGGGCAACATACCTGGGCATCTGGTGGCCGAGGTAAAGGTAGGCACAGAGCAGACTGATGGGATGTGGCATTTGCCAGCACAAGGGCACCTGTCCTCTGTGGCCCACCTCGATGACTTTGGGGGGCTCACCAGCCCCCAAGGCTCCTTTCCTATGCCCCAAGGGAACCCCCGGAGGTCACCACTGTGGACTCCAACAACCATGATGACAGCTTTGGACTATGACCCCAAGGATGGGCGAGCAGGGGGCCAGGTGAAGGACAAGCTGTCACTGAGGGCAGGGGATATGGTCATGGTCTATGGGCCTGTGGATGACAAGGGATTCTATTATGGGGAGTCAGGTGGTCACAGGGGCCTGGTCCCAGCCCACCTGCTGGATCACCTTCCCCTCCATGGAAAGTGAGCAAGGCTCCTGCCGGGGTAGTGGCCTCTGGCCACCCACACCCCGCCAGAGGAGAAGCAAGAACTGGGACCCTAACTCCAGCATCCCTCCTCGACTCTGTGAGCAGCACTTGCTCAGAATGTCACTGTGAGAAATTGACACCAGTCCCCAGGAGTCCCCTGGCCTCTGAGAGGAGCAGGGCTTCAGTCTGAACTGAGCTGTTCCCAAAAGAAAACAGAACAAGCAGCCCACGAGAGTCTGACAGACTGTTTTGGAGTTGTCAGTGACTATGACAGGTATTTGGAGAAGGGCCTTTTTCTGTGCTCAGTATGCATTTTCTCTAGGAGTTTCTTTAGAAGTGTCCTCATCCATTGCGTTGTATGAAAGTCTCAAGAAAAGCCTGCCTCTTAAAAAAAAAAAAAAGTGACCAGAATGTTATTTTTCTATCTTATGTTCAACCCCTCATTAAAATGTTCATAGAAAAAAGAAAAATAATACTTCAGAAGTAAAAGCACAACCAAGGGAAACACAAATATACCTCTCTTCCCCTCTCTCTTCTGTCCAGGGGTCCTGCAATGGCTGCAGACATGTGTTCCCAGCTGGGGAGGGCACCTCCTTATTCTTTGGAGGGGGCTTAGCTTATGGTCTTCTGGCAGGACTATACAGGGGTCAAGCCAAGAGCCAGGGCTGAGAAGCAGGGCCCCAATGGCTCAACGAGGTTGACATTTCCCACAGGCTTCCCTGCATGTGGCCTGTGTCCCTGGGTGCCAGCCTTTGTGGAGAGTGGGATCAGTGTCTCCCGACTGGGAATCCCACTCTGCATGGTGTTAGTAATTGCCCCCTTTCCCCAGGGCTTCTCTCTGGGAGGGTGTTTCTATATTTACCCCATCTTGTAGAAGAGACTCTGAGGCTCAGGGGGCCCCCTCTTGTCAGGTGACACAGCTGAAAAGCTGTTTCCTCCCACAGTCTTCCTGGCTCTCCCTCTAGGAGAGCGAGAATGAAGGGTGGTCTTCATCCTTCTCTGCCTTTTTTATAAAGTTTTATTTAAGTAATCTCTATACCCAATATTGGGCTGGAACTCACAACCCCGAGATCAAGAGTTGCATGTTCTTCCTACTGAGCCAGCCAGATGCCCCCATCCTTCTCTGCTTCTGTTTGATACTCTTTTGTTTCCCTGAGTACATCAATGATCTCAAAGGAAGGGCACTGGGTGCAGGAGGAAATGACCAGAAGCATTCCTGGGCATGCGAAGGATTGGAGCCACTAGCAGTTTCCTTGGGGAGTTGGCAAATTAGGTCCGGAGGGTTCCACCATCTGTCCCAGGGGCTGAAGGCAGGAATTAGGAAAGAGCGGGCCCAGGGGTTGTCTCAACCTGACACACAGCTGCCTTATCCTCAGAAAACACAGGAATGTGGCAGCTGTGGTGTGCACACACACCACTCATGAGTGGAAGGCTCCGCTCCAGGTCTCAGGCTGGGAAGGAAACTGTTCCTTGTTCCCCATCCACAGGGGAGGTAAATCATCCCTTCTCATGTTTATATCCACCCATTTTACAGTGAGAAGGCATGCTCAGAACGCCCTGCAGCTAGCCTGTGGAGGCAACCCAGACCGATTCACAATTTGTTTTTAATTGTGATAAAATATACATAATAAAATTTTTAAAAGTTTTTAATAAATTTTTTAAAAGTTTCTTTATTTGGAGGCACCTGGGTAGCTCAGTTGGTTAGACTTCCAATTCTAGATTTCCACTCAGGTCATGATCTCATGGTTCGTGAGATGGAGCCCCACATCCAGCTCTGCACTGGCAGTGTGGAACCTGCTTAGGATTCTCTCCCCCCCTCTCTCTGCCCCTCCCCAGCTCGAACGGTCAGCAGGAACAGCAGAAGCAAAGGCCCGGAGGCATGAGAATAATGAGTGATTGAATATTTGGGGGAAACTCAGGGAGCAGGAGACTGGGACAGGTACCTATCCTCTGGTGAAGGCCCCCTCTCCTGGAAGGGCTTCAAAGTCTCTGGGAACTTCCTGATTCCACCACCAGGGGGCAGCCTGGGTGAACCAAGGGTTGTTCCCCAGGGACTGTACACCTGGGCAGACCTGCCTGGGCCCACACCTGCCTTCTCAGGCCCTGTGCCCTGGTGTCAGGGTAAGCAGAAATGTCTCTTTGAACCGGAAGGCCTGGGATTCAGGCCCCACCTATCCCTGTTCTCTCCCTCCCCTCTCCCCAATACACCCAGAGGAGCCCCTCCTCCCTACCGCCAACGGTTGTCCTTCTGGGCACCCCAGTGTCAGGCTTGGCAGGTCTGACACCTGGCCATAGGAAAGCCTTACTCTTCAGAACTCTTTTCACAGTCCTGTTCCTACAAATCCTAGTTCCCTTGAAGCCACAGGAAGTTTTAGTGAGTGAATAAAGAAGTTCAAGCCCTGGTGGCCTGGAGGGGGCAGGGCCAGGGAGTGGTGGAACAGCTGGGCTCAGAAACCCAGCCAGCTAGGTCCAAACCCTGGCCTGCCAGCAGACAGCTGGAAGGCTTGTCTGAGCCTCAGTTTCTTCATCTTTTTTTGAAGGCTATTTTTTAAATTAAATATATATATTTTTAATGTTTGTTTATTTTGAGAAAGAGTACAGCAGGGGAGAGGCAGAGAGAGAGGGAGAGAGAGAATCCTAAGCAGACTCCTCACTGTCAGCACAGAGCCCGATGCAGGGCTCAACTCACAAACCTCAAGATCACGACCTGAGCCGAAATCAAGAGTCAGACGCTTGACCGACTGAGCCACCCAGGTGCCCCAGTTTCTTCATCTTTGGCAGGGCTGGGAGTGAGGGCAAGTGGTTGTCTTGAGCAGATCATGTGTACAGAGCTCTCAGCCCAGGGTCAGGACCCAAAGAAAGACCAAGAAAGCTGGTAAGGACACAGGTCGCAGGGGCAGATGGGGCTGGGTCCAGCTTGCTTCCTGCAAGGGCCCTGAGAACCTGAAGACTTGGAACAGAGGCACAGGAAAGCCACGCGGGTCTAACGAGGTGGGTAGGCTAGGAAGGAGCAGGTGCCTGGTTGTGGCCTGCCCTGGGGCCCCTCCCCAACTGACCAGACCACCTGGAGGCCCAAAGCCTGCCCAGGCCTGCTCAGGAGGGGATGGAGGATGGAAAGCCCAGCTGGCCAGAGGGCAGAGGAGCCTAAGGAGTGGGCAAAGGGGCAGCATCCAGGGAGCCTGGAAAGTTCTGGAGCAAGGGTCACCAAGCCTGTCCTGGTGCTGTCCACTTCTGCCCAGGGGCCTTTGGTCAGGGCAAGTCTCAGCACCTCACCAGCCCTCCCCCCATGGAGGAAAGGCTTTCAGTTATTTCTCATCAGGGACCTTGTTTCTTGCTCCCACTCCCCACAACATGGTTGTGGGTTATCCCATTTCACATGTGAAAAGAGAGACCCAGTGGCAAGAGAATAGCAACTGCCACAGAAACAGCATGAGGACGCCCAAAGGACTCCTTTTAGCCTTTCCCAAGGCCCATCTGCCATAGGGACCCCTGTCCTGCCTGAGCCCCCTGGAACTAGTCCGTCCCTGCCCCTTTACCTATTGGTGACCGGCTCCCTCTAGCCCTTTGTCACTGAATTTTCAAAGTATCAGGACTCAATTAAAAAAAAAAAAAACTCAAAGATACTTCTGAGGCCCATTTTAAGCTCATTCCACCTTTTGGTCACACCCCCTTCTGCCTATCTCACCCCAGTGGAAGTCCGATGGGTGGGGGTATGTGGGAGATCAGAGGTTCCACCTAAGGTCTTGTGAAACCAGGTGGAGCTGCCTCCAGGAAGCAGGGCATGAAGGGCTCCTGGGGCCATGGTGGCACTATTGACACCTCATCTGGCCCCACAGGTGCAGTCAGCCTCCTGAGCTCAACCCCAGCTGTCCCTGTCCCAGGAGGTGGGTGGCCTGCAATGGATCTACTCTGGGCTGCAATATCCAGTATTTGCAGGTTCCCCCTGTCTCAAAAGCCCTGGCATCTGGTACCTGGCTATAGGCCTGTGTACCTGAACCTCCAGGTGAACTCTCTTCAAATCTTCTGGTAACTGACCACCTGGCAGGCTAGTACTTGCCTGCCTGAAACTCTAGGACATTGACCTCAGCCTGGGAGACCCCACTGGCCACACCCCTTGAGCAGAGTGTTTTGGCTAGAGGGTGCCCTCTTGGGGGCTTGGCCCCTTTTGCTCATCCTGAGAGTGAGGAGGGGGCTGAATCCGAGTCGAATTCTGAATCACCTACTTCAGGTAGGGCAACCTCAGGCAGTTTTTGTGATTCTCAACTTCACTTTCCTCTTTTCTAAAACTGGCCTTCCAGCTGGGCTGCTCTGCCTCTTCAGCCAGCTTACTCCAAGATGTCCTTCAAAAGTGCCCTCCATCTAGTCTCTGGGCAGCTTCTCCATCTGGACCCACCCTCACAGGGTTTAGCTGCCCCTCCCTTGAGCATGAACAGCCCCCAGGCATAATCCCTGTAAATAAGTAAATTACTCATTCATTCCAATTACCTCTCCCATCATACTGGGTCTAACTCCACCTTTCACCCTCAATACCTGGCATTGGGGTTTGTGGGCTGGCACGTTCCTAATTTAGGACAGGGGCACCAACTGGCTGTAACTGAGACAGTCCCAAGAAAGTATTGGCCTGGAGCTATCGTTGGGTGCTTCCAAATGAGAACTGACCTTTATGAGCCCTCACCATGTGCCTTAGCTCACGTCCTGCTCACAAGCAACCCTATCCAGATGGTGTAATTATTTCTCCCTTTTACAGATGGAGAAACTCAGGCTCAGAGAGGGGAGGTCATTCATCAAGGTCATTCAGTTGGTAGGAGAGTCAGGGTCTGAACCCAGGTGTGTCCCTTTGCCCCTTGCCCTTATCTGGAGGATTCCTCCCCCAGCCTGGGGGCAGGCCCTGGGTCTAGGGAGGAGAGCAGAGGGAGGGATAGCCAGGAATTCAAATTGGTAGAGTTGGTTGGGGGGAGGGCAGGAGGTGCTGGGGAGTGGCCAGTAGTTAAGGCTTGGGCAACAGGGTGCTCTGCAGAGCTTCGCTTCAGGGAGGGAGGGGACAGTGGGGCAGGCACAAACCTGCTGGGCCAGAAATGCCCAAGGGTCTCCAGGGGAAGGCATCGGGAAGGTGGCTGTGAGCTGGGGCCAGCAAAGCAACCCAGGGGGGCAGGCCAAGTAGAATTGGGCACTGAGGCCCCACCCCAGAACCATGGGGATTTAAGGAGAAAGAGGCCTCGGAAAGGGCAGGAGGCCACATTTTCTAGAAGGAGGGAGTGGTCAGCCTGCACAAGGTCAGGCAAGATAAGAGTCACTGGGCCCAGCCTCCCTCGTGACTGTGACCAGAGGCTACTGTCTCAGCCCAGGGGCTTCCGTGTACTGGCCATGGTGGAGTTGGCCCCCTCCCCCACTACCACATGAACCCTGGTGATGAGGGAAGCCTTCCCGAAAGAAAACTGCAAAGTTGGGGGACACCTGAGTGGCTCAGTTAGTTAAGCATCCAACTTCAGCCCAGGTCATGATCTCACGGTTTGTCAGTTCGAGCCCCAAGTGGGGCTCTGTGCTGACAGCTCAGAGTCTGGAGTCCACTTCAAGTTCTGTGTCTCCCTTACTTTCTGCCTCTCCCCCATTCAAACTCTGTCTCCCTCTCTCAAAAATAAATAAACATTCAAAAAAGTTTTAAAGAAAACTGCAAAGTTGGAATTTGGAAATTCCAAGCCCTCCCCACTATGCAGCCTTGGTCCACTCCTACCTCTATGGCTACATGTGCAGAGGCCCCCGGGGTACTTCTCAGTGCTCCACAACTCTGTTCCCTGCTAAGATTCCAGAGGAGACTGCCCTCTTAACTCCTGCCCCATTCAGCTTCTGGAGAGGAACCTCACAAGGGAAATGAGCATTGCCTCACCTTGGCCTCACCTTTTGCCCTAAGGTACTTTGCCCACTTTACTCCCCTCTCCCCATCTGCTAAGGCTCTGGTGGGCTTCTGCCTGTCCCATACAAGCCAATGAGGCAGATACAGCTATCAGCCCCATTTACAGGTGGGTAAACTAAGGCCAATAGAGGTCAGTACTAGGGCAGCTGGCTGGTCACCGTTACAGCCAGGATTTGGATCCAGGTCCAACCTCCTCTCCTTGAACTTACCCCAGAAGCACAGACCCACCAACCTTTGTCTCTACCTTGCTCTTCACGGAGCCAGGACTGGGCCTCCTCCTTCATCCATCCATTCAGTGGAGCCAGCAGCTATTCAGGCACAGGGGTCTCGGCATCCTGCAGAAAGACCCCAGAACAGACACTGCCAGTCTAATGGTAGAGGCAACCAAGAAACCAAAGGGTTTAGTCGGAGGTTAATCGAAAGGGGGAGGCTCAGGGCCTGGGTGGGCTTGCAACCAAGTAGAAGACAGGCAGTTTTCCAAGAATGGTAACCAAGTAGAAGACAGGCAGTTTTCCAAGAATGGTAAGCCTCACTGAAATCTTTCTTTCTTCTTTATTTCATAATGGTTTTTCCCAAAATATAACAAAAGTAATACGTAGAGGGGGGAGTCAGTTAAGCGTCTGACTGTTGATTTCGGCTCAGGTCATGATCTCACAGTTTGTGGGTTTGAGACCCACGTCAGGCTCTCTGCTGACCACGGAAGCTGCTTAGGATTCTCTCTCCCTCTCTCTCTGCCCCTTCCCTCTCAAAATAAATAAACTAATTCCTTAAAAAAAGTAATACATAGAGGTGATATAATAATTTCAACAATATAGGAGATTAAATGTGGAGTTACATGTGAAGACTCCATCCTCCCCCCCCCCCCCATTTCCCCTCTTCCCCTGAGGTTCCCACCCAAACTTTCTTTAGGGATTTATGAGCATAGATAGAAACGGAAACATACAGAATTTCTAAAAACCATCAATGTGATTACATTTTACATATTGTTCTACATCTTGCTTCTTCCACTTAGGAGAATGTCTTGGCCAATAGTAAACTTTTCACTTTCGTTGGCCAGTCTGTCTGGTGACAGTGTCACTGTCTTCAGTTGGGTTCCAGGGCTGTGTTGCTTTCCCTTTAGCCTTCCCTGGGTTGCAGGTGGAGTGGACTTGTCTACACGCTTCCAGTGCAAGCATGTTCAAGCCTCCTGCTGCTGGCCTGGGCTGACAAAGAGTGCACCAAATTGTATGTATTGACTGTGTAGGTGCCTGCTGCCATCCTAGCTACTTTCTGCAGCGGTGGAGAGCAGATGATTGTGGCTTGAGCAGAGTTCCCATTGTAGGGAGAGCGAGAGATGTGAGCAAAGAAGCACCTACATCAGTAAGGTCTTCACAGGTGGTGCAAGACCTGAGAAGCAGATAGGGAGTGGGGACGGACAATGAAGGGCAACTGTCTTAGAGCAATCAGATGAAGTTGTACTAGGAGCAGCATTGCAGCAGATGCTGAAACATAGCTTGCCAGGTAGAGGGCACAGCATAGGCAAAACCTCTTCCTTGGCCCTACAAACCAGGGCAGTCAGTTTCTCCGTTATGACCTTGCAAAGCAGTCTGCACATCTCTTTGCCCGGATCCAACCCTCCTCTGAATAATATTCTCTCATCTCCTGCCTTGATCATGGTCTTCCAGGGCCAGGGACCACCACTGGGCTGTTTGCTAACATGGTGCCCACCTCATCATCCACGGTATCAGCAACTGTCAATTGAAGGACAATGGAGTGTGTGGCCTCTCTTGGGCTCAGGGTGTCTGGCTCTGCCTGGGGCTGTGGATGGCAAAATGAGGGGAGGTGGGTAGTGAGGAAGCCTCTCCCCAGCAAGGCATGGCCTTCACTCTAGGGAATATGTGGGGGGACTTTTCTTCAGATGGGGTACTGTTCTAAGAGGCTGCACCAAGCTCTTACCTGTCAGAGGGGCTTGGGTTTGAGCTTAGCTGTGTGACCTTGAACAGGTGACCTTAACCTCTTTGAGCCTCAGTTTTCCAATCTATAAAATGGGATCATAACAGCATCCTTTTCATAGGTGGTGATGAGAAACAGCAAGCCCATGTGTGTACAGTGCTTTGCTCACGTGTAGAGTAAGGACTCAGTGTTGGGAGCCAATCACAGCAACCAGGAATTGGTGAGGCTGATGTTCTTGCAAGGGATATTCTGCTTCCCAGTTGAGTAACCTGAATACCAGGTTTCTGCAGTGCCATTCTATCTCCTGTGTGTACCACTCACATTACATCCTTTATGGTAAGGAATAAATGAACGCTACATGGCTCGGGAAGCAGTAGATGGGGTGCATGGTGGTCGGAGGGAATGAGGTGGGAGTTGGAAGGAAATTCATTCATGCATTCATTTGACTTTTTAGTGGAGCCTGACTATTTGGTGGCAGGCATGAGCTGGGTAATGGGTCTACAAGAATGAACAAGACAAAGTCTTCCTGCTGTCATGGAAACTGCCCATCAGCAGCATCAGGACTGCATCAGGGTGAGCAGGCTGGGGGCAGAGGGAACTTCCTGAAGGAGTTGATGTCTGAGCTGGGGAGGAGTTGGCCAGGCAGAGGTGGGGAGAAGGAGGAAGGGTGACACAAGCAGGAGGAGCCCTGGGTGCTAATGGCCAGAGGTGAGAGGAAAAATCATGGTGTGTATAGGAGCGGAGAGTTTGTCAATGTGGTTTGCTCTTGGGATGGGGGCAGTGAGATGTGATTTTACATGGGGTATACTTACATTAAAATACTATAGGTTGTTTATCTGAAATTCAAATTTAACTAGGCATCTTGTATTTTTAAAATTTTTTGTTTTAAGTTTATTTATCTTGAGAGAAACAGAGACAGTGCAAATGGGGGAGGGGCAAAGAGAGAGGATGAGAGAGAGAATCCCAAGCAGGCTCTGTATTGCCAGCTCTGTATGAGCCAGATGTGGAGCTTGAGCCCAAAAAGCCGTGAGAGATCATGACCTGAGCTGAAACCAAGAGTTGGAAGCTTAACGACTGAGTCACCCAGGAACCTCTAGGCATCCTGTATTTCATTTTATTTTGTTTCATTTTTATTTTATTTTATTTTATTTTATTTTATTTTATTTTATTTTATTTTATTTTATTTTATTT